>NW_022196900.1:83202149-83233874 GCF_008632895.1 Mastomys coucha | reverse complement strand
TTTTTAAAAAAAAAAGCAAAAAGGATCATAGGAAGTTTGAGGCAAGCGTGGTATACATAATTTAGCTTCAAGCCTGCAGGGCTCCTAGGGACCAAACCTCAGGAATTGCTTGCACAGCAGATGCTTTACAAACAGCATCTCAGTCCTCTAAATTTATTTTTTAAAACATGGAAACATAAAAATTATATATTAATGCAGTATCAGTCTATTCCCATTCTCTCTTGGATAGACAGATAGAGGCATAGACACGCACTACAAAACAAACTAAAAGTGCTTAGCAAGGGGCCAGAGAGATGGTTCAGCCGTTAAGAGCATTTGATATCTTGCAATAGACCTAGATTGCGTTCCCAGCACCTAATGGCAGTATCTACAAATTCACATTGCAAATCAAGTGTAACTAGCTCTTTGAGCCTTTATAATTTTTTTTATGGTTCAAATTTTAAAATTCTTTTCCCCCTTTTAAAAAGAATATTTATTCATTTATTTTGGGGCAGGCATGCCATGGTGCATTTTGTAGAAACCAGAGAACAATTTGTGGGATCTGTTCTCTTCTACTGTACTGGTCCTGGTAGTTGAACTCAGGTCATTAGTTTGCTAACTAGTGCCTTTACCTCCTGAGCCATCTTCCTGGTTTGTCTGTTATTTCTTCATCTTTTGAAATGTATAGCACATTACTATCATCTGTAATCCCCCCTTTTCTGTCACAACACTCCAGAAAGTCTTGCTTCTAACTAGCTGAATATCCACAGTTTGAAAGACACAAAAATGAGACCATTTTGTTTTTGACTTTCTGTACTAAGCATATTTCAGTTAGCATAATATTTTTCAAGCCTGTCCATGTTATTTACTTAAAATGACCACATACTCTTTTAAAGGCTAATAGTGTTGCATTGTATATGGGTACTACTTTTTTGTTTCATCTGTTTATGTGCATTATATTAGTTAACTTTTCTTTTCACTATGACAACATAGCTGACAGCAGTAACTTTGCAGGAAGGTTTATATTGGCACATTTCAGAGTCTGCAGTCACTGTAATAGATAAAGTGTGGTGGTAGGAGCTTATGGCTTCTTTTCACCATAACCATCTATACAGCTCCAGCCAGAAGCTGAGCTAGGCTGTTAACATCAGAAGGTCTGCCTGGTAGGCCGTGTCCCAAAGTGTTCCGCAACCTCCCAAAGCAGTACCCATCAGCTGTTGACCATGTTTCCAAACACAAGCGAATGGGAACATTTCATATTCATATTTAACACACACTGGCTGACTTCATATTTCAGTTGTGGGTAATGTTGGAGTGAACCTAGAATACTAACAGTGGGCTGGAGAGAAGACTCAGTCATGAAAGTGCCTGCAGTATGAGCATAAAAACCTGAGTTTAGATTCTCAGACCCCATGTAAAGCTGGCATGGGTCTGCCTGTACCTCCCAGCACTGGGGCTGATTGCTAGCCTGCCTAACATAATCAGTGAGTTTCAGATTCCAAGAGTTTCAGAACTCTTTTTTTTTTTTTTTTTTCTCACAAAATAAAAGGTATTGACTGAATGTGGAAACCCGCCCAACATTGATATCTCCTCTGTATGTTCAGGGCTGACCAGGGCATCCTGAAACTGGAGTTTCAGGTGGTTGGGAATGGCCATGTGAGTACTGGGAATTGAACTTGGATCTTTAGCAAGAGCAGTTGAGGACTGAACCCTCTCTTCAGCCTTTACAGTGATATTTTGAGATCACTTACTAGACCTAGAGTGATTTGTTGCCTTGCCAGTAGTATATAAGATCATATCCATTTGTTTTGTACTACTATACTTAATTTGCATTAAATATGTTTTAAATATATGTTTAAAAAGTGAGTTTACTTTGTGGCATGTACACGTACACAGACACACAGTAGAGGGTCAAAACCAAACTCAGTCCTTTTGTCGAGCATTATATTCTCTTAAGTGCAGGGCTGTCCTGTAGTCTAAGTATTTTAATCTTTATGATGTTTTTATAAATGGACATTTGTTTGTTTTTTTAACTTTCTACTTGGGTTGAAAAAGGATTTATTGTCTATATCCCACAACCTGCTCTAAGCACTTGTTTGTTGTAAGTGCATGTGTTGAACCTGTTATTTGAAAGGAGAGGTAATATTTGAATCTATTTCCTGTGTGAGTGGTTTATATTTTTCTCTGACATATTTGTGGCTAGGGCTTTCAACACAGTGGTGAATAGGAGTGACAAGGACTGACATTCAGAACTCATTCCTCACCAGGATGGAGACCTCTTTAGAATTTCATATGTAATAATGTACTTAAAAATGTGTATTTGGTAAGATTAAAATATTCTACATTTCATTGGTAGTTGGCTTTGTTAGCTGAGTTTTAAGTTTGTCTTCTGCTTTTTAAACTTGGAAAATTACTTTGTTAAAAGGACAAAAACAGCCGGGTGGTGGTGGCGTACGCCTTTAACCTCAGCACTTGGGAGGAAGAGGCAGGTGGATTTCTTGAGTTCTAGGCCAGCCTGTTCCAGGACAGTGAGTTCCAGGACAGCTGGGGCTACACAGAGAAACCCTGTCTCGAAAAAAAAAAAAAAAAGAAAAGGACAAAAAGAGAGGCTAGAGGTTGAGTCCAGTGGTCAGTGCTTATTTGGATCTTGCATACAGCCTGGGTTTAATCCCTAATACTGAAAAAAGAGAAAGGGGGAAAAAAAGGTAACTACTGTCTAAATTTCTCCAGCTTATACATAGCCAGAGATGAAAGTCTTTGTAATAGATATGAGATAATACCTTTACAATACTGAAGGCTCAAGCTCACCAAATACTTCCTGCTCTTTCAGAGGGCCTGAGTTCAGTTCCTAGCACTTAGGTCAAGTACTTCTCCACCTATGACTCTAGCTCTATGGGAAGCAATGCCTTTGGCTTACATGGACATCTGCACTCACATTTGCACACATGTACAGATACATAAAATAAATCTTTAAAAACAAAACTAAATGCTACCTTGTATTGTTCTGTAACTATTTATTATATTTTTCTTGATTTACATCTTATAAATGATAAACTGCACCCTCAATATATTTTAAACTATGTATTATCCAAACTTTTTTTTTTTGGTCTTTTGTTGTGGTGGTGGTTGTTTGGTTTTTTGAGACATAGTTTTTATTGTGTAGTCCTGGCTGTCCTAGAACTCACTCTGTAGACCAGGCTAGCCTCAAACTCAGAGAGATTCACTTGCATCTTCCACCTGAGTGCTGGGATTAAATGTGAGCTTCACCACACCACCTGGCTATCTCTTATTCTGTGATATTGCTAATAGTTGACCCTTTCAGGTTGGGATTACTGGTACATACCTTTAATCTCAGGACTGGAAGGCAGGTAGAGCTCTGGATGTTCTCAATATGTTTTACATATTGAGTTCTAGGATAGCCAGGGCTATATAGAGGGTCCCTGTTTCCCCTCGATCCCCACCCCCAGAAAAGGATCATTCAAGATGTAGTTCCAAGCATTGAGATCTGTGATTGGAAGGTCCTAAGTAAGGTTTCTTTTTCTTTCTTAATATCTATTCATTTTTATTTTATGCATATGGGTTTTGTTTGTTTAAGATTTATTTATTGTACATACATATCCCTTGTCTGCATGTACACCTTCATGCCAGAGGAGAGCAGTCAGATCCCATTACAGATGGTTGTGAGCCACCACGTGGTTGCTGGGAATTGGACTTGGGACCTCTGGAAGGCAGCCAGTGCTCTTAACTGCTGCATCTCTCCAGCCCTGCATATGGGTTTTTTGCTTGCATGTGTAACTGTGGACCATGGGCATATAGTGCCCATGGGGGCCAGACAGGAGTGTCAAATTCCCGGAAATTGGAGTTACAGCTATTAGCCACTGTGTGGGTGACAGGTTCTCTGCAAGGCCAACTCTCTAGCCTCCCACCCCCTAATGTGCTTTTATTTTATTTTATTATTCTCCTTTTATATGTCTGGATGTCTTACCTATGTAGATACCTCCACACCATTTACCTGTGTGGTGCCCAGGGCAGATAAAAGGTGTTGGGATCTTGAGTTATCAACAGTTGTGAACCACCATGTGGGTACTAGAAATCAAACACTGGTCTTCTTAGGAGAGTAATCAGTGCTTCAACCACTTAAGCCAAGTCTCTAGTGCCACTTCCAACCCCCATGCTCTCAAGCCCTTAAATTTGAGTTTATATTATTTCAGGAGAAAGTTAGTGTAAGTAGACAGAAGCTCAGTGAGCACCCTGCAAACACGTGGTACATATCAGGAAAAAGAGAGTTCTGAAGTATACATTGATGAGGTTTGTCAAAGGAATAAAGAATTTTTATTCAGGAAGGTTTTTTTTATGTTTGTTTTGTGTGTGTACATGTGTGTGTGTGTGTGTGTATGTGTGTGTTGTGTGTGTGTGTTTATGTGTGTGTGTAAGTGTACCTGAGTTTGTGTGTGTTCTGTATTTGTTCATGAGCCCGCGGAGGAGGAGGCGGTTTGGACCCTCAGGGACTAGAGTTCCAGATGGTTGTGGGCTCTGCAGATAGAGTTGGGGTCATCATGAGGGCAGTGACTGCTCTCATCTGCATCTGGTTCTTGGTTTTAGTGTTTATTGTGTAATACCCCTCTCCCATATTCTTTTTTAAAAGAACTTTATTTTGCAAATTCAATGCCAAGTATCCATGCAAAAGCCTTGGGCTTGAACCCTGATGTTTTAACCTACAATAGAGTGCTTAGAAGCTATGCAAGACAGGCGGGAGTATAAAAGGCAGACATTAAGGAACAAAACCATTTTTTACAATGTTTTCTAAACTTGAACTTTATACCAGTATGTGTTCTTTCTTTTATCTTTTAGTACCTATTTGAAAATGGTAGAATAGATAACATTTTTACGGAGCCCTATTCCAGATTTATGATTGAACTTACCAAACTCTTGAAAATATGGGAGCCTACAATACTTCCTAATGGTAAGGGTATTATTTTTAATTATTTTATGATATACTTGTATAAATTGATTTTTTAAAAATATTTTATATATTATAATATAGTCTGTTTTGATATAATACAGTTCAGCTTTTAAGGAGAAAATCTTAGATTTATTGTTGAGCATTTTAGTAAAATGCAACTGTCAACAGTTAGTGTATGAAACTAATACAACTTAAAAAATCTGTCTAATTATTGTTACAGTTCTAGGAATGTTTTATCTGATAGTATCATGAAAGCTGCATACTGGTCACTATGGATTTACTCAGAAGCATTCCATGCACAGATAATCTTTTCAGAATGTTGGTGATCTGTGCTTGTTTTATCCTTGAATTTTTAACCAATGTTGTTAGATAAGTCTGTGGTTTACTCCAGCTCTCAGACTGTGACTGAAGAAGTTAGGATAATAACCATGAATGTGTCCTTTCTGTTGCGCTCTGGAGAACCTTTGAAGCATTCTGAGCCATGTGCTGTTTGAGAGAAGGCTGGCAACATAGATTTGGAAGTAATAAAGTCATGTTCATGGATGATCTCCAAGAATAGAATATAGAAGCAGCAACAGAGAGGATTGAAGAGAGCATTGGGTTAGACTTGAATTCAGGGACTTGAAGAATCCTCTACAAGGACATTAAGACCTTGACTTTTTCAATACAGGTTCCAGTCAGTCCCAAGGTGCATGGCTGTTAATGAGAGGGAGGGAGGAGGGGAGAGTACATCTTGCTAAAGGTAAATTTGATGGTCTGGGCAGTAGCTACTTTGCTTCCCATGGACCAAATCTGGCTTTGTCCTAGTTCTGTAGTCCGAGCTAAAAAAAGGTTTTTTATTAATTTATTTATTTATATCCTAATCACATCTCCTTCCTCTCCTCTATTCCCTCTCTCTCACCTCCCTGTGTTTGTATTTTTAAATGTTTGGAAACTTGAAAGAAAATATTTTGTGATATGAAAATTGCATGAAATTCAAATGTGTATAAGCCTTTGGTGTCTATGCTTTTTTGCTTTCTACAACAAAAAGTTGTTCAGAGAAAGTAACCTTCTTGGGAAAGATAGAACAGTCCAGTGTAAGCCGGGTAGGGGTGGCGCACGCCTTTAATCCCAGCACTTGGGAGGCAGAGGAAGGCAGATTTCTGAGTTCGAGACCAGCCTGGTCTACAGAGTGAGTTCCAGGACAGCCAGGGCTACACAGAAAAACACTGTCTCGAAAACCAAAAAAAAAAAAAAGGCCAGTCGAGTGTAGGGCTGGCGGCTGTCTAGTTGGAGTGCTGTTCTTCCGGGTACTGCTTCTGTTTGCCTGCATAGAGAAGAGGCGGGAGAGAGCAGTCATCACCTCACTGTGCACTTCTTGTGGAAGCGGAGATTCCATGGCTCTGTGTTCTTCTCCACCCTGTCTAGGTTACATGTTTTCCCGCATTGAAGAAGAGCATCTGTGGGAGTGTAAACAGCTGGGCGCTTACTCTCCCATTGTCCTGTTAAACACCCTCCTTTTTTTCAATACCAAATACTTCCAACTAAAGAATGTTACCGAGCACTTGAAGCTTTCCTTTGCCCACGTGATGCGACGGACCAGGACCCTGAAGTACAGCACCAAGATGACATACCTGAGGTTCTTCCCACCTCTACAGAAGCAAGAGTCAGAGCCAGGTGTGGTGTTGGTAGATGAGGTTTCTGTTTGAAGTGCAAAGGTGGTTTTCACTGAGGGTCATGGAGGGCACACTGAAACTTCTTTTAACATTTGAGTATTTTTCTGTTTCTGAGTATGTTACAAACTCCCAAAATGAGAGGACTCTTTAGTTCATTGTAATTTTATTAACTTAAGTTAGAAATGCTGACTTATGCCGGGCAGTGGTGGCGCATGCCTTTAATCCCAGCACTTGGGAGGCATAGGCAGATGGATTTCTGAGTTCAAGGCCAGCCTGGTGTACAGAGTGAGTTCCAGGACAGCTAGGGCTACACAGAGAAACCCTGTCTCGGAAAACAAAACAAAACAAAACAACAACAACAAAAAATTACCAGAGTGTTTAAATCTGTAACCATGGTGATGAGATCACTATTTCCAGGTACCAGGCAACAATTAACAGTTAAAAGAAACATGTTTAGCTTTTAATCTATTGGGCTTTTTGTTTTTTGCAGGAGCATCTTGTTTTAGTTAGCATCTTTTAGTCATTCTGAAATTCTGAAAGAGCTCAGAAGCTGACCTAAAGTAGGCTGCTGCTATTTCCTGTAGGCCTGGGTCAGTGGTAACAGCCTCAGTAAGTGGATTGTGATCATTTGTGTCAGCAACAGACTAAGTGACTCCATGTCTTCAATGTCTGAAAAATACTGCTATTCTAGAACTAGAAATTAAACCTTTGGTCTGTGTTTGGCTTTGGGTTTTTTAAGCCTTGTCTTACTATACCGTACCTCAGGCTATCCTTGACCTCATAATCCTCTTAAATCAGCCTTCATGAGAGTTGTAGTCATAGCTCTATGCTATCGTGCACATATAGAATATATACACACAAAGATGTTCTTAATTTACTTCAGTATTAAGTTCTCCCAATCATCATTACTTTTAAGAATAAATTACATAGTTGAAATGTGAGGTCTTAAATTTTCTGAATCTAAACTCGATGAATAGATGGTCTGTATGCCCAATACATATTAGCTTGTTTTCAGTTGCTCCTTTAGCTTTAGAAATATCACTATCATCTTGCCCTTTCTCCTGTGTCTGTCTCTGGCCGTAGTGTGGTGCTTGTGTGATTCACTTTGTAGTTTGTAGTTTTTGAGACATCTCACTTTGTATCCCAGGCTGGCCTAGAACTCAGCTGTATTTCCCAAGCTGGCCTCAGCCATGGAGCCACACATCCTCCTTGGCTTTCTGAGGGCTAGGGTTGCAGGCCTGGCTCTCCTCCTGAAGGTCTGCTTTGTTCTCTTAGATATATTAGTGGAGGAGTGAGAGGCAATCAGTTATTTCCACTTTTTTTGTTTGTTTCTTTGGTTGGTTTTTTGGTTTTTTTTTTTTTAAAACAAGGTTTCTCTGTGTAGCCCTGGCTGTCTTGGAACTCAAACTATAGACCAGGCTGGCCTCAAACTCAGAAAACAGCCTGCCTCTGCCTCCCAAGTGCTAGGATTAAAGGAATGTGCCACCACTGCCCGGCTGGAGTTAATTTATTTTAAAGCAATAATACTAATAGCTGGAGAAAAAGAATCCTAAACCATTTGTTTAAGAGTGACTTTAAAAATGGGCTTTGGAGGGACCTGGAGGGCTCAGTGGTTTATAGCACTGGATTGTCTTCCAGAGGAACTGTATCTCTATTCTATTCCCAGTAACCACATGGCAGGTAACAGCTGCTTGTAACTCTGCTTCCAGAGGGATTCTGATGCCTTCTCTGACCTCTCTGGGCCTGCCTGAAGGTAGTGCACAGGCATACATAAAGGAAAACACCCATACACAAAATAAAAACAAAGACATCTTTTTAAAAAAATGGGTTGAGGCTATGGCTCAGTGGATAAAAGTGCATAGAATGCAAGCATGAGAACCTGGATTTAGATCCCCAGCTCTCCTGTAAAACTAGCAGTGCTGCTGTGTATTTCTTACCTCAGTACTGAGGGGCCTTGAGACACATGGGTCTCTGAAGTTTGCTGGTCAGCCATTGTAGCATATGACTAAACATCAAGTCAGTTAGAGAACCTATGTCAAGAATAAAATGGCTCAACAGGTGACAGTGATTGTTTCTTAACCCTGATGACCCAAATCTGATCCCTGGAACCCATGTAAAGCTAGAAGGAGAGAGTTGGTCCTACAAAGTTGTTTTCTGACTTCCATGTATGTACACAGTGTTGTGAGTGAATGCGTGTTCACATGCGCACACACACAAAGAGCTTGGGCTCTTATGTCCTTTTTTTTTTTTTAAATATTTATTTATTATTTTAAATAAGTACACTGTAGCTGTCTTCAGACATACCAGAAGAGGGAGTCAGATCTCATTATGGGTGGTTGTGAGCCACCATGTGGTTGCTGGGATTCGAACTCAGGAACTTCGGAAGAGCAGTCAGTGATCTTACCCGCTGAGCCATCTCACCAGCCCTCTTATGTCCTTATAGTAGAGTTCTGTTTATATTGCTGAATGGACAAATGAGATGCAGCAGCCTCCTCCTTCCCATGCTTACACCATGTACAGCCTGGCTCCTATAGAGTCCTGTCCTATCAAATGATAACTCTGATGCCATTCCTTAGAATACATAAGTAGAGGGAACTTGAGCAAGAACTCAGTCTGTGCTAGTACCCCAGAGGAGAGATACATCCATATAAATGCTTTGATTTATGAGCCCTGTACCCAGTCCATTCTACTGAGAAAGCTAAGTACCAGATGAGGACATATTCCACATAGTCACCTTTGTCACATGACTCCTCTTTGTTTAACAAGAACATACATGTTACAGGACAAGCCTAGTGTTTAGCATATAAACAAAACTGGTACATAGTTGCTTAGCAGATATTGTTGAATAAATGAAAGAGGAGGAGTTAGAGAGTCTGGCTGTGAAGCAAAGTTCACTAGGTATGTTGACATACCTAGTCATTTATACAAATCTTTGATTTTTTTTTTCTTTCTGTCTCAAGATAAATTAACTATTGGCAAGAGGAAACGAAATGAAGATGATGAGGCTCCCGTGGGTGTGGAGATGGCAGAGAATACTGACAACCCACTGAGATGCCCTGTTCGGCTTTATGAGTTTTACCTGTCAAAATGGTAAGGGGTCTTTCTGTGCTCTGCATTTCTGTGCTCTGCATACAGAGCGTTCATCACCCAGCACAGTTTGCACTTCATTCAAGTGACTAGAAACTAGAAGCACAGCTGACTGTGACACAGGGTCTGCCTCTGTTCATATTTTCTCCATCCTTCTATCTGCCTGGATTTGGAACTAAGAAGCCAGGCATGTTACCTTAATGTTTTTCTCCCAAAATTTTTCCAAAGTGGAAGTAAGCACATTTGAAGCGTTGTTGTTCACCCTGTATGAAGAATCTTATCTATAGTGATTTATTTTCTGTATAGAAAACAAGTTCTGAGGCTGGTTTTTGGCTTAAACCTTCAAGGAGGGGAAAGCTTTGAAGAAATTGAGTTTTGTATGGTAAAGAGCCAGCATCTAAACAGAGCCATCTCCATGCTGGGGATGCACTCTCCCCTTAGCCACCAACAGTCTAAGTCCTCTAAGTCCAGGGTTTAAAGTTTTGAATTAAAGAAACTCTGACTATAACATACGACTCACACTAAAAGTACTTTCTTTGGTCAAAGAAATAATAGCACCAAGTGACCTATGCAGACTAGCCCACTTGAAGTAAGGTACATGATTTATGCTTTTGGGGTCTTTTTGATTTTGTTTTTACTTTTTGGTCTTTTTTTTTTCTTTTTGAAGCAGGGTTTCATGTTTCCCAGGCTGGTCTCAAACATGATTTGTAGCCAAGGATGACCTTGAACTGTTTGATCCTTATTCCTCCACCTTCCAAGTGTTGCCCCACACCTGGTTGTGCTTTCTCTTTATCAGTCTACCACTTTCAACTCAGTTGTGGGTTGCTCCTGGGAGGAACATGCCGGTTATCCCTTTGGTTCTGGTCTGACAGGATGGGGAGAAGTTCAAAACTGTTAGCTAAGAAAGGATGGTGTGTATTTCCTGTGTTCTGATCTCAACTTTGTTTTCTCTCTTTTGCTTGTTTCCTCCTGTGGCTAGTTCTGAAAGTGTGAAGCAGAGGAGTGATGTGTTCTACCTTCAGCCGGAGCGCTCCTGTGTTCCTAACAGTCCCATGTGGTACTCCACATTCCCTATAGACCCTGGAACCCTGGACACCATGTTGACGCGCATTCTCATGGTGAGGGAGGTACATGAAGAACTTGCCAAAGCCAAATCAGAAGACTCTGATGTTGAACTATCAGATTAAAATGAAGTAAGGCTCCTGTTTTTCATGCACACTGGTATGCACCAAGCTGTGAATGCACTCAGCTGTTGGAAAGATGTTGAAATCCAAGTCCTCTTGACTTGCTTGTTTGGTGGGAAAAATGACGGCTTCTGAGCCGTAGTGTGGCTGCAAATGAAACCTGAAGGGAGAAGTGTGAGTGGACTGGTAGGGAGAGTTCATAGACATCTTCAAAAGACTAACCAGTTTCTGAGTGGTGCATAATCTTATTTTCTTTGGGAATAAGAAATTGTGGAATATTTTTAAGGAAAACTGTTGTATAAAATCCTACCATAGTAACCTTAGTTAGAAGGGGTAGCTTTGCAGTGAGACCCTGGCTGCAGTAGGCTACTTGAGCAAGCTCTCCATGAAAGTCAGGAGAGATCAATGCACAGCTGAGAGTGGCATCAGATAAGGTCAGTGAGACTCAGCCTGGAAGATCCAATAAAAATATTCACATTTTTATAAAAAAGATAGCGGTCTGGATTGATTTTCACTGCCAACCTACTTATGTGAAGGATAGAAGCCTTTAGTCTTTTAACTGAAGGCCCCTCACATCAGAGGACACCCCTTCATTACTGTTAGTGAGCCCCTGTTCACTTAGGGTCTTGCCTTCTCAGCTGTGGGTGACTTAAGGTAAAAAGGATGATATTCCAGAAATTCACTATGTCCACAGAAAGTCTGTGGAGCCCATTAGACCCTGGTGTCTCGACGTATTTATAGAAAGCCCACCAAAATGCCCGCTTCTCTGGGTGCTGCTGTCTCGTGGCCTCAGCTGTGCTGCACAGAAGTGGGGCCTCCCTTTGTGTCCAGTTTTCCCCATGGCAGCCTTTTTTCCCTGTCTTACTTTCCTGTTCCCAAATGACGCTGCTTGTCCTTTGTACCAGCTTCTAGAGGCCCTTGTCATTTCAAAAGGAATAATCTGTCTCCATAATTCTGACAAATGTGTGGGTGATCCCACAAAGACACAGTATTATGTAGCTGTCCGAATTACAGTAGGGAAGGTCTGTAGTAGGTTCCTTCCTGTGTAAAAGCATTTGGAAGTTGACCTGACCTTATTGTCCCAAGGAACTTGGCAGTTAGGAATTTTGGGGCTAGAGTCTGACATGATTGCCCTTCTATATCTGTGTGGTCTTTTATTGCATTATTCCAGATTCTAGCTGTCTTGGTTCTATGAGGATTGCAAGGCACAGGTGTGTGTGTGTGACATTACCAGGCTGTCTCCCTCATCTCCATTCTCAGTTTCTTTCCTACAAAATGTTGAATCAAGCTTTTAATAATGTTGGATAATTACTGAGCTTCTTTAATTGAAGTTAATTTGAACTTACAGCAGAACTGAGAGCTCCTCCACAGCATCGTCTTAAGACTCCAGGATGTCCCATGGGAGAGGGGGGGAGTAGCAAGCTATTTGTTTTGTTTTTTTAAAAACAAATAAAAATCATTTAAATACAACAGAACTTTAAAATGGGCCTTTGACATTGTGTACTTGGTGGTTCTGTCCCTCTGCTTGTAACAAATATCCTTTTTTGTTACTAAGAATTGTGTGAAAGGAGTAAATTTGCCCCAGTCTGTATGATTAACTCCATCTGTGCTGTCGTTTCTGACGGGAAACTTCTTCCTTCCAGACCTCAATTGATTGGAGGGAAAACAGTCGGCCTGTCTGATAAGTCACCAATAAACCATCCAAACACCAGGTGTCCAGTCCTGCTGTATCAGTTTTGATTTGTGTAAACACTAACATTTCCCATCTATAGTTGTATGAAAAACAAATATTGTTAGCTTAGTAGATAAATTGTTATAAAATACCAAAAAGGAAAAAAAAATGTATCTTTTAAAAGAACAACCACTACCCAGATGACTGTATCAGGGCTCCAGCTGCATGTTAGTGCAGGGGCTTCAGACCCCTAAACTAATTTTAAAAACTGGTTGATCATCAGTCATTCCTCATGAGTGTAGCTGTTTGCTGTGTCAAATTATTTACTTTTTTATTTTGTTAAAATTGTGTAAAACCATACTTATTCCTTTCTCCCTCTAGGGGGAGTGAGGACAAACCTAGCAGCTAGCTCCTGAGCTGTCCTTCTCGCTGTCTTTGGTCTTTAACTGTCTCTGGATTTTCCCTTTGCAGGAACCACAGAACTATTCCCTTAGAATAAAATAGTATATTTGTATTTGATGAGTGAGTTCTTTTTCTTTGTGGCTTTAAAGAACTTTAAATATATTTTTTAATTTGATCTTATTGGTATGATCCAAGAGATGTAAAATTGCAGAAAAAAAAAAAAGAAAGAAAGAAAGAAAAGAAAGCAGCTTTCAGAAAAGTTCCTTGGTTTTTATTCAGTCAAGTAAAGGCATCGTTTCACTGCCATCTTCCTGTGGCTTGCTTGCTTTCTGTTAAGGCTTGTTTCCACTTATCGGTAATTTTTTTTTAAAGATTTATTTATTATTATAAGAGTGCATTTTCTTAGTCTGTAGAGGTGTCTTGGTTATTCCACCAAATTCTACATGGATCATTTGTGTTTCCCATACAACATTACTAAATTTATAAAACTCTTTTCCCAAAACATGGAAAGTAAAATGTTTCTGTAAATGAGGTCAAGTTTCCACATGAATACAAAATTCTTCCTAGTGGCTGTCTGAAAGCTGAGGACATTTTGAGGTCCCAGTGCACTGCTAGTCTTATCAGGGTACTTTGTTCTGTCCTTGAGGTGTTTTTAATTGTGAGGCGCTGTAACATTGGAAGAGTTGCAGGCTCTGGGGTCTTTTGCTTGCTGTTTCTATGTAACTCTAAGTAAATGGGAAGAACTGCTCAGTTTTCTCCTGTGAAGTGAAACAGTAACAATTTCCTAGTTGTTAGGCATGGCACATTGTAGTCTTTCAAATGTAAGATGGCTCCTAAAACCTTACCCATCTCTCCTTCCCCTGGAGGCCCAGGCAATTGCTGCTTCCCATGAGCATCAGTCTGTGGCAGGGGAGGGGCTGTCTTTGCTCAGAGTTCTGACCCATGCATTTCTCTGAATGAATAGTAGCTTAATGTTCCCTGAGAAAAGGTGAGCGTGTGATGACCACCAGTCTGGTGCCAGGTGGGCCTGGATGCACTTCCAGGACTAGAAGAACCCCATATGGGACCACTGGTCCCAGGCAGGAGTGATCTCAAGACAGAGCCTGAAATGACCACCAGACTGGCACCATGGAGTCCAGACAGAGAGCTGGCCTGAGATGAACACCAGCCTGGCACCCTCCCCTCAGACCTGAGGGACGGGGCAGGCAGACCATGCTTGAGATGACTCCTGCCCCATGGCACCATAAAGCATGAGTGGGGGTACCACTCCTGAGATCACTCCTGAGAGGATCCCAGACACTTGGAGACCCTGGGAGCCACTAAGAGGAGCAAGTGAGTGGTGCAGAAATGGAAAACAGATAGACAGGCAGGCAGGCAGGTAGACAAATGTGGGCACAATGAAGACAGGCAGAGCTGGAGACGCGAGGGTAGTGGGGAACAGCCTTATGTGAGTGGCCAGGGAGGTACCTGCTGGGCAGTGGCGCTGATGAGAAATACTCTCTTCCCCTCCCTCATACTTCACCATCTGTGATAGACAGGATTGAGTGGGAGAACTGGCCCTGGTTTTGGGGAGCTGCTGGTAAGCCCAAAGGACTTGAAAGCAGGAGAGCTGGTATCTCTTAATACCTCTCTGCATCAGAGTCAGGGCTTTAATTGTCTCACCCCATCATCTACCCATCAGTGAACTACTGGAGTCCATGAAGGGGCCGGACCCATAGATAAAAAACTACAGGCTCTCCATGAAACATGGCAACAACAGAATATCCATATCCAAGAAGAGTTGCAGTGAGGCTCCATATCGACAGTCACAGAAGCCATCAGAGGCCTTGTTCCAGACCTGTGGGTCATTGAAATAAACATTTGCAAGCACAAGTGTGGACATACTGCAGCTTCCAGCAGAGGTTTGTTCTCTGTTACAGGGGAGCTTGTAAGGGTAGAGAGCAGGATGAGTGAGACTGGAGTACATAATGTGCCGTTCACAAAGAACCAATAAAAACTTTTGAAGACTCTTTGGAAAAGCTGTACCCATTTCATGTGTGTGCACACTTGCCACAATGTGTTGTGGCAGTCAAAAGACATATGGCTTGAATTGTTTTCCTTCCATACCATGGAGTTCTGAGACAACTCTGGTTGTCAGGCTTGGTGGCAAGCACCTTTATCTGTCCTTTTAAAAAAATTATTAACATTGTATGTGTACATTACACATGCAACAGCAATGTATGTGGTGGTCAAAGGACACCTGACCACCTGTTACCATGTGTGTTCTATAATCAGCAAGCACCTTTACCCAAAGTCATTTCACTGGCACCAAGGGTATGTATGTGTGTGTGTGTGTGTATGTGTGTATGTATGTATGTATGTATGTGTGTGTGTATGGGTGTGGTGTATATATATGAGTGGGATGGATGGATGTAGTATGTATGTATGAGTGTGGTATGTTTGTATGTATGCCTTTATTTTGATGCATAACTGAAGAACAGGATAACTGAGTGGAGTCATTTTTTTCCATCACACGGTATATTTCAGGATAGAATTCATGTCTTTGGGTTTGGCCACAAGCACCTTTACCTACGCTATCTCCCTGGCCCCAGTGATACACTTCTTCTAGTCTATCCAAAATAATTCCAACTTTAGACCAAGTATTTAAATACATAACCTATGGGTAGCATTCTTCTCATTCAAACCTTCACATACTGTGCTTTGGAGAGAGAACTTTTTGCCTTTTTTTTTGAATAACAAATATTCTTCTGTTTAAACTTTTTTATTATCGTACATGGAGTGGTGGTATGGAAAGTAGAGGGAGCCCCAAGTGAGTAAAATTCACATGGGTGTGGCCTGTCAGGGACTCCCAAGACCAATAGCAAAGCCATTAACCCATGTGCTTAACAGATAAGGTAAAACTTTTCTCAGGTATTCCAATTGTGAGCAAAGATCACTGCAGCTTCTTCCTACTAAATGTTTACAGCCTGAGACTGTAAATCTTGCAGAATCCTCCAATCGAGACTAGCTAACCCCTCCCTCCCACCATGCTATATGCTGTACTTACCTAATGAGCATGAGGTTCCAAGTTCAGCAGTAGTGGTTAGAGACACCCCACCACCACCCATCACAGCAGTAAACATATCCTCATTCTCCTGTTGTCTTGGAGGCTTACTGCCTCCATCTGCTAACCTAGGCCTAGTCTGGAAGCTCCTAAGCCTCAGTACCGTCTAATGTAGACCTAGAATCTTTTCAGTCCCTGTGACTTACTGCTGAATAAGCTCACCCTTTCTTATTCTTTCTGATCATTGGCAGAATCAACTCAGATGTTCTGGCTCAAACTCTTCTCCAGGGTGACTTGATTCAATCTAGCTTCTCTCAGATTCTAACCAAATTACTTTGGCCTTAAACTATGGCAATCTGTTCTCATCTTCTAGCTCCTCATCTTCTGGCTCTTTCTGTCTTTAGCTGTATTTAGCTTGTTCTTTCTCTGCAGCCAGTCTCTGAACAACTGTCACAGTAAACCTGTGTCCACCTCCTGTCTTTTTTCTTCCTCCCTCTTCCCTTGGGCATATTCCTACTCTGTCAGATCTCTCTGACTTGTCACTTTGTGTGCCACTCAATTAGAAGTCACTTTCAAACATGGGTGCTTCCTCTGCAAACTGACTCTACCTCCATTGTTCTTTTTGATAATTTCTCCAAAAGGAACCCCCACTCCCATCCCCCAGAGTTGCCCCATACGTTCAAGGGCAAAGCTAAGGATGACCTTTGAACTTACCACCTATTGCTTAAAAAAGTACATAAGACTGCAGGTCTATGCCGCCATGCCCCTGCATCAAGCATGGGGCTTCTTGCATTCTAGCCACTGTTAGCAAGGGGATTTTTTTTTTTTTTAAAGATTAAAAATTTTTTTTTTGTTTGTTTGTTTTTTCAAGACAGGGAACTCACTGACCAGGCTGACCTCAAACACAGAAATCCACCTGACTCTGCCCCCCAAGTGTTGGGATTAAAGGTGTGTACCATCACTGCCTGGCTTATTTTTATTTTTTTATATGCATTGGTGTGAAGGTATTTGATCTCCTGGAATAGGAGTTACAGTCAGGTGTGAGCTGCCATGTGGGTGCTAGAAATTGAACTAGGATCCTCTGGAAGAACAGCCAGTTCTTTTTAACCTCTGAGCCATCTCTCCAGCCCCATTTGCCTTAAGTTGGTGGTATGGATGGTGTGTTCATTAACTGTCAGATTTATGGCATTTGAGTGAGCTGCCATTCCCACAGCTGCCTGCTGGTCCTTTTTGGAATAAGACAAAAGCCAGGCTCTGTATACTGCACTTGCCAGTAAAGGCAAGGTCGTGGCTGGAGGCATCTCTCAGTTGCTGTTAACTCCTCTCAGAGACTATTGAGATGGATTTTTGAGAGTTGTAGATGTTACAGACCACCCCACCCTCTACAGCTTCCTTCCTCAGCAGAGCCTTAGCTCTTTCCAGTCCAACCCACTAGTGATAGTAACTGGATGGGTTGCCCTCACCTTCGAAGTATGCTGGAAGACCATTGCTGTTGGTCTCTGGGATTGTCAAAATATTTGGGGATATCTTTATTCTTTGGAATTTTTGTTTGTTGGTAGGTCTGGAGAAAGGAAGTAGTAGTGATTTTATTATCTTAATAGGAAACAAAATTGTATTTTTTTTTAATATGGAATGCTTCACGAATTTGTGTCTCATCCTTGCACAGGGGCCATGCTAATCTTCTCTGTATCATTCCAATTTTAGTATATGTGCTGCCAAAGCAAGCACACAAAATTGTATCTTACATTCTTCTATTTTCAATCATTGTGTCTCCTATAGAGATTTACCATTACTAGTGGTGGTATTGGGGGTGGGGGATCAGACATGTATGCTGGAACCTCACTTTAAAGGCAGGCCTGGAACTCACTTATGTAGTCTGGGCTAGCCTCATTCATCCTCACCAGTGCTGAGCCACCATGACTGGTTGTGGTTGAGTCCATGTTTCCCACACTCCTGTGGTTTTTAATAACACTTCCTCCACCCCATTTCTTATTTGTGTGTTTTTTTTTTCAAAGAATTATTTTATGTATGTGAGTACACTGTAGCTGTCTCCAGATAATACCAACCAGAAGAGGGCATCGAATCCCTTTGCAGATGGTTGTGAGCCACCATGTGGTTGCTGGGATTTGAACTCAGGACCTCTGGAAAAGCAGTCAGTGCTCTTAAATTCTGAGCCATCTCTCTAGCCCCTGTTTGTTTGTTTGTTTGTTTTAAGTGGTGTGTGTGTGTGTGTGAATACCCCTTGGAGTCATAGGAAGCCACCCAGTGGGTTGCTGGGATCTGAACTCCAATCCTCGGCAAGAACCACAAGTGTTCCTTCCTAATGCTCAGCCATCATTTCTAGTTCATTTGTTTTGAAATAAGGTCTCTCTGTGTACCTAGTTTGGCCTCAAACTCATGGCAATCCTACCTCAGCCCTCTGAATGCTGGGATCACAGGCATATACCACTATATCAGAAAGCACTATATTCCTGCTTTCTAATTGGTTGGTTGAAATAATCTCCCTTGGCTGGCTGGTTTAGGGGTTGTTACAGATTCTTGTCCTGACATTTTAAGGGATTTCTCAGTATTTACAACATGAAGGTATGAGCATTCTATAGAATGATCTCTTATAACCACACTTACTTCTTCATGGCCAGTCCTTCAGATTCCATAGAGGAAGGAAGGACTATTGGCAGGATCCAGATGGGAGTGGTAACTGGCTGTTCATACCCTGTTGACACTCTGCTGACTGTTAGCTGCTGGCTTCCTATGCTTTGGCCCTGCTAGCTGTTTTCAGTTACTACCGACTAGGGTAACTGTCTATTGTGACATGCAGATGTGCATCCCAGCCTCTGGTAGGGCTGAGATATGACATTAGTGTTGGTGGGGTTTTTTTGTTTTGTTTTGTTTTGTTTTGAGACAGGGATTCTCTGTGTAGCCCTGGCTGTCCTGGAACTCACTCTGTAGACCAGGCTGGCCTCGAACTCAGAAATCCACCTGCCTCTGCCTCCCAAGTGCTGGGATTAAAGGTATGTGCCACCACTGCCCGGCCCATGTTGGTGTTCTTGAAATGCTGGGAACTCAAAAGGGAACAAACAATATTACCCCAAAATTCTTAAGATATCCTGGAGCTTAGGATGTGCCCCTCAGCACAAATACTATATGGTCACAGGTAGACAGAAGTCATTTTTGTGTAATAAAAGGTTAAAATCAAAGAGCATTGATAGCCAGGCAGCACTCCACCCTACCATGGCAGACTGGGGCCCTGTACCACCAGCCAGTATGCCAAGGCAGGCTTTGGGATGATGACCACAGGTCTACACCAGTGGTGGGCCCTGCAACACAGGTCACAGATGTAGCATGAAATAGCACAACCTCATAGCCAGATACACAATTAAATAGCATGTTTAATTATCTCACAACAGAGAGTGCAGTAGTAGAAATTAAGTCCTTTTTAAAAAGTCACTCTCCCCGAAACCCAATTCCTCAACTACCACACCACGGCTGAGGAACTGGTGATCAGCTGGAGGGATTAATAGTCTTTCGAGGAGCTGAAATTCTCCAAGTTAGAATTGCCTTGAGAGCAGCCAAGAGACCAATGAGGAATGGGCACATTCATTCGAGCACTCACACGTGCAAAGGACACAGAAAAGACATGGATGGAGGGATGTGGACAGTACCACAGTGGGGCAGTCACACGTATGCACTCACATGCCACGGAGCTCCAGTCTATCTGTGGCTGTATTAGTCGTCCCCAGCAGCCCCTGATATCCCTGATAAACAAGCCAGCTGGAGCTCACCGCCAGCATCAGTGATGACCCGGAGTTCTTTTGGCCAAGGGAAGGCAGGGCATACTATCCCAGAGAAGGAAACAAAAGAATATGCCCAGGGCTAGGCTCCTGCCATCAGGAGGCTGGTGGCTCTTGGTTCTGTGCCAGGTGCAGGGGAGACACAGTAAACCTCGCAGTGTCTGTTCTGGGCCCAGCCGCTCTGCTCAACAGCAGAGGAGAGGCTGTGGGCCTGTGTGTGTCTGCGCTCAGGCAGGCAGGTATGTGCAGAAAGTGAGGCCCTGAGATGAGGACATTTGGGGGGCCTACCACATAGGTTTATAGAGAAAACCTCTTCATTCACAGCTTCATTCAGGGGTTCCTATAAAGTATCTGTGGAGTCAAGTACCAGCAGTCCTGGTGGGGGCTTTTGGGATGGAGTGAGCAGCACATGCTGGGAGAGCAGCTGCCCTCAGACCCAGGAGGTCAGGAATCAGCCTGGAGGTGCTCTGGGCCCTAGCACTGAGTTCCAGACTGTTGAGACAGACCAAGGGGCTACAAAATCTCCTCCCGTGGGCTCCTGGTCTTCAATGGTGTTTGCCCATTTGGCACAGATCCATTCTGACCATGCAGAAGTTTGCCTTTCTCCCGGTCTGGCCATGTGAAGATGGCGTCATCACTGTCCAGCTCCGACTCAGAGTGCATCAGGCTACTGCTCAGCGTGGGGCCCTTCTGTTTGCTGCCTGCCAAAAAGACAAGCCCAGTGTTAGGTAGCACCTTGCCAGGCCTGAGTCACAGCCCATCCTCATCTCTACCTGGAGAGGAGACAGGGAAGGCCAGGCATCCCTCCTTCCTCTGCTGGAAGAGCAGGTGGAAGGAAAGCCTGGCCTGGCTAGAACAAGTTCACAGAAAGCCAAGCCTGATGGTGAGAGCTGGACACGCCTGCTATGCCCCAGAGCTTTCGTTGGGGTCACCCAGTTGTGTTCTGTTCCCTTTCAGAGAGTACTCATGTCTGGAGACCTAGAGCCACATACTGAGACCCTATCTTGAAAAACCAACAAACAAAACTTGAAAAGCAACAGTGGGAGAATCTGACTGAGAGCAGACTCATTGTCTCATTCAGAGACAATCCCAAACAGCTATTTTATCTGAGCACACACCAACCATGCAACCATGTTCTGATGAGCACCTGGGGCTGAAGAGATTGCTCAGCAGTTAAGAGCAGCAGTTGCTACTCTTTCAGAGGACCTGAGTTTTAATTTCCAGCATCCACAGCATGTGGCTCCTGTAACTACAGCTCCTGAGGATTCACCATCTCTGGACTCCATGGTCATGTGCACATACACTCATGTAAATGTGCACAGTTACACACACACATAAAAATGAATCTTCTGTTTTTTGAAACAGGGTTTCTCTGTGTAGCCCTGGCTGTCCTAGAACTCACTCTGTAAACCAAGCTGGCCTCAAACCCAGAGGTCTAACTGCCTCTGCCCACCTAGTGATGTGCACCACCATCTAGCAAAATAAACCTTTAAAAAAAAAATCCCCAAAGCTGTTAGACTCTAAAGGCCTCACATTCACCTTCCCAGCCTTTTCCTCACTGTAGAGGCCCTGGGGATAAACTACCCATTCTACAGAGAGATGGTTGAAGTGGGAAGAGCTGACAAGGAGGTCACTCCAGCAGTGCTCTGGACCTTGTCACTCACTGCCTGACCACAGGAACTAACTTCCCACCTGTTAATAGTGGGGACTGTCAGAGGAGTCCTGCTTCAGTCAGGCAGTCTACAACCTTGCCATCCATCTCTCCCCTAAACATCGACAGCATCTTGCATGCATTGCTGGCCAGCCTGATAGCTGAGCATCCAGACCCTGAGTACCTAGAATCACACCCTGCTACAGGCCTCATCCATGTGCTGTGTGGCCATGCAGTGGGCCATGGCTAATTCAGTTTTGTGCATTCCAGGGGGTACGGTTCATCCAGAGCCTCAGGGCACCACCGCAGCAGAGCTACACAGGCCACTGGCAACATGGGGCTCTCCAGTGTGGTGGGAACAGTGGCCCATGGAACGCCCAAGGAAAGTCCTGCTTTTCCTGTAGATGCTGGCCCTTCCCCCAAAGCCTCTTCCCTAGAGACTTCAGGAGCTTTTCTCTTCCTAGTGTCCACGGGCAAGCCCCTCTCTTCCCCACATGACACAGACCTTTAAGGAGATCCCTCCCTGGCTGCACAGCCCCATCTTATACCCTGCACCTGACTGCCACAGCTCCTTTGTATACTTCGACCACTAACAATGACAAAGGAGGGGACACTGTCAGTGAAAACACACATCCACTGGGACTCAACAGTTCTCTACATCTGCACCCGCAGAGATCCCTATGTGTGTCCACCAAAGGACACAGGGGTATCCACAGCATCATACTGAGCAGTATGGCTGATCAATAGCCACAAGTCTGCAGAGGAACTGTGTGCAGAGGAACTGTGGTAAGGGATGTGAGAGACAGCAGCCTAGAACACAGCACCATTTGCACTTGGGGACAAGGGACTATTAACTTGGGCACTAACTGGAAGGTAACACAGGACAGCGGGCTGATTTCAGGTGTGCTCCCTTAGAAGGACTCCACATGCTTTATTTCCAATTTTCTGGTGAATTAGGTTAAGCTACAGAGAATTGCTACTTTTGTGGTTGGTAAAAAGTCAGTAATTTCATTTGGTTCAACCTTCTACAATAGAAGAACAAAAAGAGAGCTCTTGGCTGTGGTCAGACTCACCCTGGGTTCTGCCCTGCCTAGTGGAGCACCTCCCGCTTCCCTCCTCTGCCTCAGAAGAAGCATCTCTGCAGCGCCCCTCCTTGAGATTCCCCACCCCTCAAGGGCCTTCCCCTCCCCCAGGTCCTGCCTGTGCCTGCAGTCTGGTCATGAGTCCTGGCCTTCTGTCCAGCTTCTCAGCTTATCTTTGTAACTCAGTTTTAAAGGCTTTGAAATCCATAGGGTGTCTTCCTCACCCCGACCCTCCAGGGACCACCAGTCCACCAGCTCAGGAGGCGGCTGCTAGAGTCCCTGGAGTCATCATGAGTTGTGGTTCTCTTAGTGATGATCCTACCCTGCAGGACCCTTCCTCCTTTGCAACCCATCCTGGGCAGCTGGGACTCTCTTTAGGGCTGAGACCCAATTCTGAGATGTTGATCCTCACTGCCGAGTAGAATCTCATCTTTCTGTGCTGACCATTCTGCTGGGTTCAATTTAATTCTTCTCTCACTGAACAGCCTTGCTAACAGCTGCCCTGATTCTGTCAGCAGCTAGATAGGAATCAGCCTTGACCTCGCCTGCTCCTCTGCACACTGTCACCACCTCCTCAGGCCACTAGGAAGACGATTCTCCCTTTCTGCCCGCTTTATGTTGTCACTCAACGCATGTTTTCAACACCACAACAGATGCTGGGCCCTAAACCCCTTAAAGTACTCTTAGAGGGAACCTCAGAAAAGACCTGCTCACCCAACAGGGTCAGGGCTTTAGTTCAGTGGTAGAGTGTTGGCCTAGCAAGCACAAGGCCCTGGGTTTGGCCCTCAGATTCTTAGCTCTAGCGGGCTGTGGTGGGGCACAAAAAAAAGACCCAAACAAAGCCAAGGTAACAACTCAGGTTGTCAGACTAGGTGGCAAGTGCCTTTTTCCACTGAGCATCTCAGGCCTTATGTGCACTCTTTATCATTCTATACAGCTGTGAGCATGATTCTGAGACACTAAACAGGGATGAGAACTTTCTGCATATATGAAGCAACAGAACCTGATCAGAAAAGATTGGAGATGAACAGGAAGGATGTTCCCTGAAAGCAAACAGACACAACAGCTCACAGAGGCCTCGAAACAAGGGCAGGAAAAGCATTAGGAAGGAAACACGGTCAGGGTAGGGATGGGGTCCCCCTCTGGCCACTGGCAGAAGCTGGGAGCACACATGATTTGTTCTTGGGGAGTGTTCTGACTGCTGCTCTGGCAGCCTGGGCTCACTTCAGGCCCTGTGCTCACAATGGAGCTTCGTTGGTGCACAGCCCAGCTGCTTGTCCTCCCTCCTGCCAGGCTGCAGTTCTCGGAGGGCAGAGGGTCTTGGGCCTGTCTTCCCCATAGCATCCCTAAATACAAAGTCTCAGGATGACTTTAACACCTGCAGGCAGCAGGAAAGCAGCTGCCCTGAGACTGATGGCAGAGGGGATCTGCCTAATGACAGAGAGGGATGGGGTGGGGCAAGGCAGAGGAGTGAGTTATGATCTGGTGTCTGCCTGGAAGCCATGACAGTGACCATGGGGCCACTGAACAAGAAGCAAAGGAGCAGGCGGAGGAGCATGGAGGTGTAAGGAACATGGTGACGATGCTCTTCCTGGCCCCTCAGCGCCAGCTCCCACCGTCCTACCTGCTCGGGAAGTTGGCTTCAGCTCCAGGCTCTCCTGATCTGTGGCATCCAGGATCTTATATCTGCTTTTCCTCTTGGGTTTACCTTTTTGCCTAAAACACACAAACCTGTCTCTGCTCAGGAAGGTGTGTGAGTGAGGACATGCACCCAACCACACTCCACTAGGGTCCCCACCTTGCAAATCTCTACAGTGACACCCCTTAAATGAGGGCTTGTGACCTCTGGCGTTGGTAATGAGAATTTTCTCCCATGGGTCTTGGGGTGGTTAACCCTTACCACAGTGACTGGGAGCCAAGAAACATGCCAGATACCTCATGGAAAAATTCTGTGACATGAAGCCAAATGGACTTCAAAGAATTCATCTTATCTCCTCCCCCACACACACATACACACTCGTCAACACCCCATCATCTTGCCTCTTGCAACAGCACACTGTAGTCCATGACAGGATCCCCAAGGCAACAACAATGACAAAGGAAGCAATGATGACGTAGAGCACGCTCCATTCTGCGAAGGAAAGGTAGGGGTTCGAGAGAGGTTTCCCACCTCCGTCACAAGGTGGTGGCACCATGGTGCCCTGGGAAGGATGAGTGGAAGCCTGTAAGTTTCTAGAACGCCAATCTCCCAGGCCCTGCTCCAGAGATGCTCTGAGCACTTTGCAGGATGAAAGGATACACTTTTTTTTCCCCTCAAGACATGGCCTCTCTATGTAGCCCTGGCTGTCCTGGAACTTGCTCTGTAGACCAGGCCAGCCTTGAACTCACAGAGATCTGCCTGCTTCTGCCTTTCAGGTGCTTGGATTAAAGATGTGCAACTTTAAGATCAGGAATGTGAGTTTCCATGAGGCCATGGCATGCAGGCACTGCAGAGAGACAAGAGGCCTGTCTGGGAGCACACAGTCTCCAGGCTAGGGTATGCAGCTGCTCTGAATGTTGCAAAACCCTCTGCTAATATTCAGTAAGTGTGGAGTGAGGGAAGGAAAAGAGTCAGAAAGCAAGCGTTCTGCCACTCAGCTGCCTCTAGCTCTGCCCCTGAAGCACAGCCACACCGCAGCCAGGCTGGCACAAAGCCACTCACTCACCACAGTTGCTGTCTCCATCCCTCAGCTGCACCTTGATGAAATTCTCCATCCAAAATGGGTCACAGACACAGCGCTTGGTGAACGAGTCACAGTGGCCGTGGTCAGAACAGTTCAGCTGGCAGGCTGGAGGCGGCAGAAAAGCCGACAAAGTCAGAGAGCCAGGGGACAGTCAGCCTCAAGGGCTCGTGAGAATGAGGTCCCCTCATTTCATGTTGGCATGTGACAGGCAGGTACAAGACCCTGGTCAAACAGTTCCAGAGAGTCTCTTGCTGTCTGAACCAGTGACTGTCAATCCTGCATGTCTCCTCCACAGAATAACATAATTCCAGAAACAATACATAAAATATTACCAGACTAAGTCTGAAATCTTTAAGAACCCATATTTTCTTCTTTTTGTTTTTGTTTTTTGTTTGTTTGTTTGTTTGTTTGAGACAGGGTTTCTCTGTATAGCCCTGGCTGTCCTGGAACTCACTCTAGACCAGGCTGGCCTTGAACTCAGAAATCCACCTCCCTCTGCCTCCCAAGTGCTGGGATTAAAGGTGTGCGTTGCCACTGCCCGGCAAGAACCCACATTTTCTAAATTGGACTTATGCAGTAAAACCTTAGGGAAGAGGCCTGTAGTGGGCCCAACAGCAGCTGATTCTGAGGCAGTGCAGAGGGACCATCCTCCTGCCATGTGTGAGACCAAACATCTGTCAGTTGTTTAGCCTCAGAGTCTTAGCTCCATTAATACTGCCTGCCTTCAAACCTTAGGATGATGGTGAACTAGAAGGCTGGATAAAATAAAGATAAAATGATTTCCTTATCAGACTCATGGTTCCACTGTGGGCCCTGTGGTGAGTCCCTGGGGGAATGTTTGTGGGGACCGTTGCTCACAGCTCTCTACAACTTACTGACTGTGTTGATTTCCAGGGCTCTGAATATCAGGAAATCAGCCTTCTGCTTCCGTAGCTCACTCCTGAGCATGGCTGCCACCTCATGGCCTTTGAAGAGCTGGTGGGGAGGGTCGTTCTGAACAAAAAATAACATCTTGGTGCTGTAGAGACAGATGACAGTGTCAGTGTGCTTAAGCAGTCCACGGTAGCAGCCCTAGCCACATCTACCAAGCAACTTGTATTTGAGACAGACATAGTGCACAGCCTGTAGTGACATGCACTGCCACAGCAGGCCAGTGAGAAGGAGCTTCTGTCCTACCTTCATCTTACAGAGGACAGCGCAGGGAGGGCCCCAAGGGGCTGGCTTACTTGTCTAGGGTCACACAGATTGGCAGAGCCAGACTCTTCATCTGTTACACAGGACCCTAAAGCTTACTCTTTTTTAAAAAAAATACTTTGACTGCAGTTGGAGGCTGCAGTGCAAACAGCCAGCAGGAGAAGAGAATAGGGTCTGGCTGTGGCCCCATCTCTGCTACCAGCCTTTGTGAACTAAGACAGCCGGGCACCTGGGTTTGTACCCGAGTTACGTGTAAAGCGTGCCAATGCTTTGTAAATGTAAGTGCTGGAAAGATTATCTAAAAGCCAAACAGTTACTGTGACAGCAAAAGGACAGACCCTACACAGTGGGGTTGCTGGTTTGAAATGACATCACTCCCAGCCCAGAATCTGTTTGCCTTCCACCTGTTGTTTGAATTCATGACTACTCCCTCTGCCATAACTTCAGTCTCTCTGAGGGCCTGCCTCTTAGTACCACAGAGCAAACCTGCCCAGTCACTGGGTCACATGGGTTCTAGGCACACTCAAGACACTGACTCCTTAGTATGCAGAGCAGCCAAGGGCCCTAGACCAGCTGCCTCCAGGACAAGCTATCCCGAAGTACAGCAGCACCTTCTGCGTACAACATGACATAAAGTTTGCACTGTACTGTCCTTGACTAAAAGCTAACAATGGGATCCTGCAAAGTCCAGACCACAACCTTTACAATAAAAGATGGAGGTACATTAATTACCATTTCCTCCTGTAATCCACAGGTACAGCTTTTATTTCTGCCTTTATTAGTAGCCCTCACATCTTTACCCCCTCTCCCACAATACCAATCTCTACTAAGTCATATCATCAAAAATGTGCCAAGATCATAGACCTCAAATCTTCCGGAGATGCCACAAGTCATCAAGTCTGAAAATAAACTTCTGGTAATAACCATTGATCAGATAACCAGGGTGGTGATGCACACCTTTAATCCTATCCTCCAAGGGTGAGGCAGGTGGACTTCTCTGAGGTCTAGTCTACATAGCATGTTATAGGTTAGTGGGGGCTATCTAGTGAGACCCTGTCTCAAAACAAAATAAAAGCAGACAAACAAACCATCGCTGGTCAAGTACTACGTATTATAGATTGACACAGACCTCTTATTAAAATTTTTACTACATTTGAGTATGTGAATGTGTGTGGAGCTCAAAAGGCAACTTGTGGAAGCTGATTCTCCTTCCACTACGTGAATCCCAGGAATTGAACTCAGGTCATCAGGCTTAGTGGCAATCTCCTTTCCTACTGAGCCACCTCTTAGGCCCACATTGTCAGATTTAACCCCCAACACCAATGCTATAAACTAAGTACTAGAGTTTGCACAGGAGATAGGCAGTGGCCGCACTTCCCTG
Organism: Mastomys coucha; assembly: GCF_008632895.1. Taxonomy (NCBI): domain Eukaryota; kingdom Metazoa; phylum Chordata; class Mammalia; order Rodentia; family Muridae; genus Mastomys; species Mastomys coucha. The sequence goes on along the minus strand of NW_022196900.1, from coordinate 83,206,067 downwards.
GTGGACATCTACTGGCAGGGAAGGTGAGGAAGGTCCTGCTTTCTCTCTGCAGCATACATGTCCTTCAAGGGAGGGACTCCCCTGGAAATCCTCACCCATGCCCAGTTACAACCAAATCAAGGACAAGCCAGGTACTCCTCCCTGCAGCGACAGCACGGGTGCTCCTACCCAGTCAACTCCCAACAACGTTGTATGTAGAGCAATCCAACCGCCTTCTCCCAGTGTGCTCCCTAGCCACTGGACACAGCATTGGTTTTGTTGTCGGTGGTGGTTCTGGTGAGTTTTTTGTTTGTTGTTTTTTGATTTTGTTGTTGTTTTCCCGTTTTTCAAGAAAAGAGTCCTAAGGCTAGCTCAGTGGTTAAGAACTCGCATGGCTCTTACAGAGAAGTTAGACTCCCAGAACCCATGGGAGATGGCTCACTACTGGCTATAACTCCAGCTCTAGGGGGATCTAATACCTCTGGGCCCTGCAGGCAGCTGTACTCACAGGCATGTGTACATATACGAGAAATTAAAAAAGAAAAGTGTCCTAGTGATGGCAGCAGATTCAGTGAAAGCTTGTACACTGCAAAGGTCCAGTCCCACCCTTCCAGAGTCACAATTTGTTAGGGTGCAGCCTGGGCCACAGTTTGCTCATTAACCCTCCTGTCCCGTGAAGCTGGGTGACCACATGCCTAGGATGTCTCAGCTTCAGCGGATTCCAAGGCTGTTCAATGTTGGTGTCCCTCTCTGGAGCTGCTCCCCACTGCCATCCCTCACCTCAGGATGTGTCTCCCTCTCACACAGACACAACAGGACCCAGTACCACGAGTGCTGTCTGAGCCCCCCATTTCTCCTGCAGTTCCCTAGTCCAGCTCCACTCACCTTCATGTCACAGGTGATGCCCCACGCACTACCCCACGGTTCCTTCTCACTCCTTGTCACCAAGACCTAAGTGGGGGCTCTCACCTTATTGCTGCTGGACATGCCCATACACTCCCAACTGCTCCCCAACCCCACCCCCCTTTGCCTCCACACCACTCACCTCCCTGAAAACAAATCTCGGTCTCACTGGCTTCACTTCGAGCACATCCTGGGTGCACCTAGGAAGCCTGTACCACCCCACCTTGGGCCCACCACCCACATGCTCCCCTCTCAACCCCTTAATTCCCATATGCTGGGCAAGGCAACCTTTATTTCTGGAATATCTTTGGGCACACTTCCTCCTCCAGTCCTCCTGGGAGAAATAACTGCCCTAGCTGTTTCCTGAAAGCCACACAGTGGCCCCTGCTCTGCAGTGAGAACATAAACAGTTATCTCCATTCCAGACTACAGCTTACACACAAGATCTCTTCTGCCCTGTTTGCCAGAGCCCGTCTGAGCATCTCCTGGTCAGAGCACCCTCCTCAGCTGGGAAGCCTGAGGACCCCAAGGCTTTCCTTTGCTCCCCACACTCATTGTCCAACTACCTCTGCTCCGTGTACGGCTGAATCTTTTGTACAATGATGTCGGAATCCAGCACCCCCAGGAGGACCCCGATCTGGCGGATGAACATCCCCTTCAGCCTCTCTGTCAGCTGACTGACATTAACATCCAAGATGATCTCCACCAGGTTGCTTTTCCTGGGATCTGGAAAGCAGGAGGATCAGTCATGGCTTCAGAAGTGGGAGAGTTAAAAGCTCTGTTACTGTTTGCTTTGGCACAGAAGGGACAGCAGTTAGCCATCCTTCACGTGGGAAAGAAGAGAAGCACACTCCTAGCAAGGCCACAGGAGCTGGCTTAAAGCTTTCCACTACCTGAGAACTGTCACACAAGTGCCAGGACGAGGCACAGGCCAGGGAGCCAGGCTTCACGGAGGGACAGGGGAGGTAAGACCTGGTGGTCTTTTTGTCACAGCCCTATCTGACACTGACAGGCACAGCTAAACTTTCCAGCTAACTATGTGTTCGCATCTCTCTGAGCCCACCTGATTTTCGGGGCATGTTGTACTTTGCTTATAAATATGGGGAGACCCTTCTGTGCACCCTCCCCACCCCAACCATCCTAAAAGCGGTGCAAATGCATAGAAAGTCCAGGTAGCCAAGAAATGGCCTCAGCACGTGTTGTTAACCTCTAGAACCTGATGTGGCTATGCTTGCTGGCCACATCTAGAGCGTGTCTCAGCCACCGTCCCTCCTAGAGGCAAGACCAGGGCTGAATGTCTTCCCACGACCCTTCCCAAGATAGAGGCCATACCTGAGGCTGGCCTAGGGGCCAGCAGCCCTGCCTCCTCCCATCCTTCCCTACCACAAAAACAAACTTCTGTTTAAGGAGGACATTTTTGCTGAAACCCCGAGAAGTGTGCAGACATTATCTCACCTTCCCTGGATTGTCAGATAAAGCCTGAGGGTCAGCTTACAAACATAACCTGTTTCTGCATTAGATGCTGACGAGACACCCTGACTCAGGATTCCTGTGCTCAGACTCCTGTGGAACCCTGAGCTGCTCTCCTCGGTCATGTACAAAAGAGAAGGTGTTGCGGCACAAGCTCTGTCTGACACAACTGCTGTATGGCTCTGAGCAGATCTGCCCTCTCTGGGGCCGGGTGTCTGCCGGGCAGGCTGAGCTCACCAGGCTTTACTTCCACGGTCGTCCGGTCCGTGTCACTCTCACCCTTTGCATCCGTCACTTTCAGGTGAAACGTGTAGGTCCCCTCCACCAGGTTGGAGAGGAAGAGGACGGGGTGATGGTCAGAGTGGTTCAGCACCTCCTGTGGGCGGGAACGACATGGCTGAGTTCTGGGACACACCACTCCTTTCTTGGAGTTAGCTATCCCTTGAGCTACACAGCTCTGCTGGTGGACAGGTACAGCACCACCCGCCACAGCTCCTAGGATCAGGAGCACACCAGTCTGTAGAATGACCCACGGGAAGGCCTCCCTGACTCCAGAGCTCAATCTCGGTTTGATATAGGGGCTTTGTGGTTAAAATAGATCCTGGAGGGTAGGATCCCCCTCTCCACCTCCCCCCTGCCCTGATCACATCCTGGCATACTCACCCCTGCGGCTGGGCTGGTCTCATCTCGAGTCCACAGGTAGCTGACTATGCCCTTGTCATCTGAGGACCTCGAGCCATCCAGCTCGGCTGTGCTCGTGGGTAAGGTCACCACCACATTCCCAGCGATCTTGGCTACTGGTGGTTTGTTTATTTCTAACCAAGGAGACATCAGTGAAATGTGACATTGTGGGAAAGCAAGACACCGTGTGCAAAGCTTCTGAGGTGCTCAGCACCAAGAGCACCTTAACTAGGGGCTGTTTGGTACTTATCCAAGAGTGGAAAGCAAAAGCCACTAATTCCCAGAGGCTCCTGGGCTTTCCTGTGGTCACACAGAGGGGCCAGCACGCTTTCCTCTTGTGGCTCTGTAGCAGTTCTCCACTTTAAAGGAATTTAATGACTAGAAATGAAGATCAGGGTGCTTAGAACCAGGGGCTCAGGTTTTGCTAGTTAACGCCATAACCTCTCCTTTCAAGTGTTACTCTTGGGGCGTCTTCTCTCTTATGTGACCCCTCTGAGCTGCGGCCTCACACACTCTATGGCATGGAAGCTTGGCTTGCCAGGGGTTTCCTCAGCTTAATCAGCACAATACTGTTTGGATGTCACCCGTTGATGAGGTGGCTTTTCTACTACCAGCCCATGGCCTCTCCCAAGTCCTCCCCAGTCCCTGTGAAGCCAAGAGGACAAGGCAGATGTTAGCCAGAGGCTGCAGTGCAGCCACCATCCCAGCTCCTGCCAGCAGGTGTCACTGTAGCTATCAGAGTCACAGCAGCCCCAGGATTTAGCATAGAGGCAAAAGCAAAATGCAAAGAAAACAAACTGCAATTTCTTTTAAGAAGAAAGCCCAGGAAGGGAGCACGAGGCTGGGGCAGGTGGAGATAAAGCCCAGGAAGGGAGCACGAGGCTG
>NW_022196900.1:83194270-83201677 GCF_008632895.1 Mastomys coucha | reverse complement strand
GGAAGGGAGCACGAGGTGGGGCAGGTGGAGATAAAGCCCAGGAAGGGAGCACGAGGCTGGGGCAGGTGGGGAGGGGAAGCGGGTAAGAGTCACCAGTTACTCTCACAAAACTTGTTGAGAAAACCACAGCTGACCCCCCAAGACTGCTTTTCCTATTGGCTCTAATCAATCCTGTACCACATAAGAAAGACATGGCAGACACCTGGGCTATCAGACCCATGAGGCTGCTGCACACGCCCACAGCAAGACGCACCTTCTTTGACAATGACATTCACAGAGCTCTGGCTCTGTAGGTTCCTCTCATCTTTGACAGTCAAGGTGAATACATAAGTCCCCACTTGCAGCCCAGTCACAGTGGCAACACTGCTGTTGGCGTTCTCCAGCTGCACACCATCAGGTCCCCTAGACAAGAGAGTAATCAGAGGGCGGAGTTGTACCTGTCTGCTGCTCCCCTGAGCAGGGAGAGCAATTATTGCCTCAGCTGAGACAGGAACAATTGTTTCCCAAACCCTGACAGGAAATGTTTAAAAATATTCTATTTGAAGAAAGTATCACTTGGTCCTAAAACACAGGCTACTTCTGGTCAGAAAATTCCACTCCTCGGCTGTTAGACACATCTAGGCTTGTCTTTTAAATGAGCTTCTAGAGCATGCCCACCCTTCATTATTCTAGCTTACATAAGAAGTAAGTCCTCTGAGCAGCTCTGGGATCAACAGGAGGCTCCAGGATGAGGCTCTGAAAGCATTTCTGGCCTAGCAGTTGGTTTGCTCTTGCTAGCAAAGAAGCTCACTATACTTCTTATCCACACTCCTGAACTGTCCTCCACCCCACCCTGGTAAGAAGTCAGGGCAGGATGCAGGCCAAGAAGACCTGGGCTCTCAGGGTAAAGCCATCATCTCTCTATAATGCTGTCTCCTCTAGCCCTTGGACAGCGCCACAAAACACCAGGACGCCCCATCCTGCCTCCTTCCCACAGCATCTCACAGCACAGCAGCCTGCAGCAGGCTTCCGGCTAGCACACAGGCCAGGGCTGCACACATCCAGAGTCCTGCACACCCACGCAGCCTTCCAACTGAGGACAATCAGAGAAAGCTTCCAGCTCCTAGCTCTGTTTTTGAAACTTTTTACCTCTGACCCCAGTGGCCTCTCCAGAATCAGTCTCATCTAGGAGCTCCACCAAGCACAGTTTACCCTGCAGCCACCGCTAAGTCTCTGCTTGGGGCTCCCCAGGTCTGCTTACAATAAGCAGCTACAGGAACAACACATCGAGCTGAGGGAGACCCAGCTCTCCACGGCAGCTGAGGAAAGGATGTCTAGTGCCTAACACGGGCTTCCTAAGTACAAATTAAAACGCTTTCCCACCCACCTCCAATGCTGTAATATGGCCTCCCCCCCTCCGTCTCTCCCTCTCACCCTCTCTCTCTCTCTCTCTCTCTCTCTCTCTCTCTCTCTCTCTCTCTGTGTGTGTGTGTGTGTGTGTGTGTGTGTGTTTAGTCCCATGTATGTTTGGACTAAACCCCAGCCTGTCTTTGTGGTTGCTGTTTTTGGAAATGGAGAACATTTTCACCTTCCCTAGAATCCTTCAGTTCATGTAGAACCCTGTATACAAGTTAAATTCCATTCTCTATGGTTCATAAAAGCTGAAAGAAATTGTACAAACAGGGATAGCTCAAATAGGTAATTTCAATTTAAAAAGAATAATCTTGGCTGCAGTCTTTGATCTTTGGCTAACTTACCTGAAAAACAATGTCTCTGAAGCACAGTAACACAGGCATGTTTTGCTTGCAGATGAATGTTCAATTGCTCTCAGTAGCTGCCTGCCCACCCCTCAGTTAACCTTACTAGTTAATTTTGAACAATGGTATTTTTCTGTTCCATTACCTTTCAACCTGCCTCTCAAGTGTAACTCAACTATGCATTTAGCAGATGGGTAGTACCTGCAAAAGCCCAAGATCACACAGTGCTACCTGGAGCTGACTGATGATATATATTCTCTCTTAAAAATAAATAGATCTTTCTTAAGACTTGAACCTTAGGGGCTAGAGAAATTAAGATTAAGAGCACTGACCCCTCTTCCAGAAGTCCTGAGTTCAATTCCTAGCAATCACATCTGTAATGGGATCTGATGCCCTCTTCTGGTATGTCTGAAGACAGCTACATTGTATTCATACACATAAAATAAATAAATCTTGAGCAGGCGGTGGTGGTGCACGCCTTTAATCCCAGCACTTGGGAGGCAGAAGCAGGTAAATTTCTGAGATCGAGGCCAGCCTGGTCTACAGATTAAGTCCCAGGACAGCCTGGGCTGTACAAAGAAACCCTGTCTCAAAAAAAAAAAAAAAAAAAAAAAAAAAAAAAGATAAATAAATCTTTTTTTAAAAAGACTTATTTATTTATTATATGTAAGTACACTGTAGCTGTCTTCAGACACTCCAGAAGAGGACATCAGAACTCGTTACAGATGGTCATAAGCCACCATGTGGTTGCTGGGATTTGAACTCTGGACCTTCAGAAGAGCAGTTGATGCTCTTAACCGCTAAGCCATCTCTCCAGCCCTGATAAATAAATTAAAAAAAAAATAGTTATAAACCTTTCTTTCTTACTCTCCAGGAGAGACTATGGGGAATGAGTCAACTGTCAAAAACAAATAAAACCTTGCTGTCCCACAGCTGGGAACTCTGCTCAGACAAGCCTATCAACACTCACCGACTCTGCTCCCAAAGGTAAGAGACAACTCTCTGGTCATCTGTGCTCTTGCTGCCATCCAGGGTTGTGCTGTCCACGGGCAGGGTCAGCTCTTTGTCTGGGCCTGCATCTGCCTGAGGAGGCTTGTTGTTCTCTAGGACAAAGATGCAGCCATCAAAAGCAGCACTCCAGGTGGCAGAGGAGAGGATCCACTGGGGCATCTGCTCTGGTAGCCATGGGAACTGCCTCTTAGCCCAGAGCATTGTAAGATATGTGGGAGAGATGGATGCCATCAGGGGACTCACAGTGAAAAATAAGACTGAATCATGTCAAACAATTCTGAAGTTTTTACAGCTCACTACCTCTGAAATCTAATGCAGTGAGCTAAGAAGAGGGAGACACAGCTTTCTAGACAATGAGGGCTTTGCAACAACCCTTTAAAATCTAGTAGTATTTGGTATTGTGGTGACTCCATCTCGCAGACCCTCACCTTCACACAGTAAGTAGCAAGGGAAGGGCACACACTGAAGCTGAGAAGTCTTTGTTACTATGAAAGAAAAGTAAGGCAAAGGGGAAAGCTGTGGGGTGACTCTCAGGCTCTGTGGGGTGACTACCTGCCTTCTACCTCTCTGGCCTACAGCTCAGAACTCCAGCCCCTATAGCCCCAGGGCTGGCAGGATCGGGGGAGGAGCTTACCAGGCTGCACAATCACAGTCACTTGGGCAGTGGCCTGCTGTCCTGCGGTGTCAGTCACTGTGAGCTGGTAGGTATAGTCTCCTTCTTGCATAGCAGACAGCTGCAGGGCTGGCGTTCTAACTCCCTACGTGCAGAAATTCAGGCATGGAAAATGACTCCCAGGATCACAGCAATGCACACAGTGCTCACTCGGGAAGAAATGCTTCAGCCAGGCAGGTCTTTAAAACTAACTTGGTACTGAGGGTGTATCCCCTGTCAGCACAATGAGTGGTACTGAGGGTGTATCCCCGGTCAGCACAATGAGTGGTACTGAGGGTGTATCCCCGGTCAGCACAATGAGTGGTCATTGGCAGGACAGCATGAGATACTATACTATTAAGAATTTCTATAGATTTTGTGGCAGAAGAGAAACCTATCAAAATACGTGAACTAAAGTCAGGTAAAACATGCTTTGCGTCATGGCCTGTAGTGCTGAATGGTTGGAAAGTGCCACCCAGAAGTATCATTTCTGTCTGCTCTTAGCAAGACCATCAACCAACACTAGGACCACATCTCCATGTGACAGCAGCCAACAGGACCCAGGAGGCAACAGGTTCCTGCTCACCACACCCCCAGGTTACTCTACTTGTTTAAGTGCCCTGTCTACTTTACACACTTCTTGGGGGATGTCTTGTAGCTAGATGATTTACTCCAATGAGCTTATGAATGTTTGCACACTGGTGGCATCCCTGTAGTGTGACTCTCTGGGTTGGGTAATCCATAAGAGATATATTTCTTTCTTTCTTTCTTTTTTTAAAATTAGATGTTTTTGTTTTAAAGACTTACTATTTATTGTTATATGTAAGTACACTGTAGCTGTCTTCAGACACACCAGAAGAGGGCGTCAGATCTCATTACGGATGGTTGTGAGCCACCATGTGGTTACTGGGATTTGAACTCAGGACCTTCAGAAGAACAGTCAATGCTCTTAACTACTGAGCCATCTTTCCAGCCCAAGAGACACATTTCTTACCTAGCCTCCTAATACTAAAAGTTTCAGATAATCTGTTAATCAGAGGCCTAAAACTTTTACTAACCAGCAATTTTCTGAATTTGTTTGGGGATTTAAAAAATCTAAATGCACAAGCCTGACTTTGGGAATAAAATGGGGCAGAGATAAACCCTGAGTAGTTGATAAAATCAGAGAGTCCCTGTGCCCTGAGAGAGAAGGTGTGCCTGTGCCCTCCTACCTGCATCTCTACCACCTTCCCTTTGCTGCTCGGGCTGAGCGACCACTCATAGCTGGCAATGCCATGGTCATCAGTGCTCTGGTTTCCAAAGAGGGTGATAGAGTTTTGAGGCAGGGTGATCACTTGGTTGGGGCCTGCATTGGCCACAGGAGGGTAATCCACAGCTTTGTTCACAGTCAGGCTTGCAGTGGTGGAGTTGGTAGCCCCATCAGAATCGACAACAGTCAAGCTGTTGGTAGAGAAGAGGTAAGGAGGACTGAACACAGGACCTGGCAACACCAAGGTGGTGGCAGGAGTTCCCCTCCTACCCATCCTGCTGCAAAAGCAGATTAGTGTTAGAACTAAAGTTGACTGAGGTGTTCCTATATACCAGGTGAAGTTCCAAATACTTTATTTATTTATTTATTTATTATTATTATTATTATTATTATTATTTTAGTTTTTCGAGACAGGGTTTCTCTGTATAGCCCTGGCTGTCCTGGAACTCACTCTGTAGACCAGGCTGGCCTTGAATTCAGAAATCTGCCTGCCCCTGCTTCCCAAATGCTGGGATTAAAGGCATGTACCACCACAGCCCCAGTTCCAAATGCTTTATATCTAACTGAACACCCACAAAAGTGCTGTAAAGTCTAACCTTCATGCATGTTCTCCATACCCATATGAAGAGATCACAGCTTGATAGCAGTGGCTTCAGGATCTGTAATTCAGGCCCTATACGTCAGCAGCAGTTTGTGCTGCTGCCTGTGTCTATCCGTGTGTGCATGTCCAAGCATTGCAGAGTATGGATCACGGATGCCAAAGCCCAGAAACCCTGGCTGGCCCTGAACTCACAGAAATCTGTCTGCCTCTGCGTCTCTCTCCAGAGTGCCAGGATTACAGGCATACACCTTACCCAGCTCAGTAACCCATTCTTAAGAAGGAATAATCCCTGACCTCCATTCCTACAGAGTTCACAGACAGCACCCCTGCAGCAGGCTCTCTGCCATTGTTCTGTTTCAACCATGTGCACATCATGGGTGTGGACATGCTGGGAACAGAGTTCTGGAACAGACCACGAAGGCTCACTCAGCAAGGTGGGAGCCTGAGACGGCAAGAACTGCTCCTATGCAACATGCCCACAGTATGTGCAAGAAGTAGGATTTGAAAGGGGGAATGTTCTTTTATAAGATCAGACTTCCACCTAAACGATGCCTTCCGGCTGAACAGCCTAAAGCTTCTCGAGCCACCTCAGCATGTGAGTGTAAGCGAGCTGGGAAGTTTGGGATCCTTCCATTTGCTGACAGAAAGAGGAAAAGCTTGGAAAAGACATGTAGTTTGCTTAAATCTCACCAGCAGCCTCAGACATAGCCAGTCGTCTGTGGGGCTTCCTTCCTTTGACTTGTGGTCTATAGGGCATTCTGGGTATTGTAGCCTTTACAAAAAGGCATAGGTGCTTGGACTTTTTTGTTTATTTGTTTGTTTGTTTGTTTTTGTTTTTTGAGACAGGGTTTCTCTGTGCAGCCCTGGCTGTCCTGGAACTCACTCAGTAGACCAGGCTGGCCTCTGCCTCCCGAGTGCTGGGATTAAAGGCGTGCACCACCACTTTGTGGCTGATGCTTGGACTCTTAAACAAGTATTACACAAGAGGATCATGGTACTCTGCCTCCTTCCTCGCCCTCTGACTTTTCACAGGTCTGTGATTGTTGCCGTGCTATAGACACATGGGCCATGGCCATTGTTCTGACTATTCTGGAAGGTTCCCTGGCGGGCCCTCAGAGACCTTAGAGAACAGCACCTGGCTGCAGGGCTACGGCAAACTAATGTCATGTAAAAGCAGGAGTGAGAAGATCAAACAGAATCAAAAGCCCATGCTCATCATATCATAGATTTAAAAAAACAGTGTCACTCCCTGCCCCCACTTACCCCCAAAGCACAGGTTACCAATGTGGTAAAGAGCTGACTCTGAAGGCAGACTACTCTGACCTTGGGCAAGTTACTTAACCTTCTACCAAAATTATCTAATCCGTAAAATGAGAATAACCAGAGTTGCTGTTTAAAGAAATAAATGAGCCGGGCAGTGGTGGAGCACACCTTTAATCCCAGCACTTGGGAGGCAGAGGCAGGCGGATTTCTGAGTTCAAGGCCAGCCTGGTCTACAGAGTGAGTTCCAGGACAGCCAAGGCTACACAGAGAAACCCTGTCTTGAAAAACCAAAAAAAAAAAAAAAAAAAAAAAAAAAAAAAAAGAATTAAATGAGATACGGTGTGGTAAGAGATCAGAAAAACCCTTTGCACATAGTACATGTTGTAGAAATAATGGTCATCACTGTCACCTTTGGGTTTGTTTGGCTTTTTGTTTGGTTTTTGGGTTGTTTTGTTTTGATCTGGTCTTGCCATTTAGCCCAGTATGAGGTCCCTGCTTCAGTCCCCCAAGTGCGATGGCTACAGATCTGTGTCACTATGTCCAGTTCTGTCATTATTTTAAAAAGCCTCAACCCAGCCCAAGGTAGAGTCTACATAAAGTGGGAGACTTCTGAGAAACTTACGGTAAATGCCAATTTAATAAAAAAAAAAATTTAAGCCAATGAGAGGGCTCCAGGTTGCACTGGAACCACTGTCCCCTCTTGTGCTTTAAGAGCCAGTGAGAGTGCCACCAAGTCAGGGCACATGTATGGAAGGGCTGTGCTATGACATTGACTCTGTGTTACCAACAACGTCTGGAACTCTACAACCTTAGACCCATGGACAGGCAATGTAAGGAGAAATTAAAGCTTTAAACCTGTGCTGACTAGGAAGAAAAGTTATGGGCCTAAGAATCC
>NW_022196900.1:83170860-83193714 GCF_008632895.1 Mastomys coucha | reverse complement strand
CTCTCTCTCTCTCTCTCTCTCTCTCTCTCACACACACACACACACATACACACACACACACACACACATATACACACTCACACAGAGTCTTCAAATAATGTATACATTCTTTGAATGCCCTTCATAATCTGTTGGAGTGCTGTCCACTTTATAGACCTCAGTCTCCATGAGGCACTCTGTAATCTCTCCACAGGAGTGTATGTCTCACCCTTCCTTGTGTATTCAGTGTCTCAGCAGCATCTGCCACTGTGTGACTCATGCCTGTATGTGACTGGATGTATGTATGTTTATATGTGTAAGTGCATGTGAGTATGTATAAGTATGTATGTGTATAAAAGTGTGTATGTGAGACTGTATTAGTGTGAATGTGAGTGAGCATGCATGAGTAAGTATGAGTGTGTGTGAGCATTCGTGAGTGTATAAGTTTATACGTGTGTGTGTGTGTGTGTGTGTGTGTGTGTGTGTGTCCGTGTCCGTGTCCTAGGGTGAAGTGGGTGAGCCATGACTGGAGGATTAGAATATCTTTTAGAGTTCAAGGCCAGCCTGGTCTACAGAGTGAGTTCCAGGACAGCCAGGGCTACACAGAGAAACCCTGTCTCAAAAAAAAGAAAAGAATATCTTTTGACCTCTACTGTGTGACTCAAAGGTTACTAAATACAAACAGCTTTATCTAACCCTATCATCTGCATAAGGAGCATGATACTCATTACAAATATACTGTAACATAAATATGCAAATATAAGGAATGCCCTAGAGTGAGCCCAAAGCTTCATTCATATACACATTCTAAATGGCAATGCTAAGTCTTTTTTTTTTTTTTTTTTTTTTTTTTTTTTTTTTTTTTTTTGGTTTTTTGAGACAGGGTTTCTCTGTGTAGCCCTGGCTGTCCTGGAACTCACTCTGTAGATCAGGCTGGCCTCGAACTCAGAAATCCGACTGCCTCTGCCTCCCGAGTGCTGGGATTAAAGGCATGCACCACCACTGCCTGGCGCCAATGCTAATTCTTGAAAGGATTTTCTTTGAATCAAATTTTTCAAAAAGTTCCAATAAAGAAAGATTCTACAAATCACCTTTAGACTGCTAGTGAAAAGTAAAACCTGCCTGCTGGGCGGTGGTGGCGCACGCCTTTAATCCTAGCACTTGGGAGGCAGAAACAGGTGGATCTCTGAGTTCGAGTCCAGCCTGGTCTACAGAGTGAGTTCCAGGACAGCCAGGGCTGCAGAGAAACCCTGTCTCAAAAAAACAAAAGAGAAAAGAAAAGAAAGCTGCAGGCATCTTACACAGGAGAAGCATTTCCCTGAGAGGAAAGAAAACTTGTAGATGTCTGTATTGAGAGAAAACGGGCCCTTTCCCAGCACATAAATCCTGGGAGATGTTTGAGTCCTCCAGACACAGCTTTTAGACAGAATGGAGAGGCTCTGCAGAGATGATGCCTAAGAAGCATCACTGCACACATGGCTGAATCCTCTACCAACCCCACGCAAACTGATGTTTTCAGTCACTCCTACAGGGTCAACTAAAGCTGAGTCCTAATTTACCTGAAGGTGTAGTTCCCGGGAACCAGCTTACTTAGTTTTAGTATGGCTGTGTCTTCAGAGATCTTCTCTTCTCTCAGCGGCCCCCTAAGTTCCTCCCAGTGGTACTGGACAATTTTATCATCATCTGTGCTCTCTGGATCACAAAAAAAAATCGGTTATAACACAGAATGCTGGGCTTCGGCACATACCCCGTTTACACGAACCAAGTGACCATTCACTAAGCGATCACTCAGGGAGCTCAAGCTGGAAAAACAGAGTCAGACTCTCCAAAGCAGCTTTTCCCCAGGAATATTGGGTCAGTCGGCCTCTTATAAACGTTCCTGTATTGTTTGCTAAGGACTCTAGCTTAGGAAAGCTCACGTTAAAATGCTATTGTATAAGAAAGAATATGCATTTTTAAATACATAAAAATATATTGAAACCTCATGTACTGGCTAGTTTTGTATGTCAACTTGACACAAGCTGGAGTTATCACAGAGAAGGGAGCTTCAGTTAGGGAAGTGCCTCCATGAGATCCAGCTGTGGGGCATTTTCTCAACTGGTGATCAAGGTGGTAGGGCCCCTCGTGGGTGCTGCCATCCCTGGGATAGTAGTCCTGGGTTCTATAAGAGAGCAGGCTGAGCAAGCCAGGGGAAACAAGCCAGTAAGGAACATCCATCCATGGCCTCTGCATCAGCTCCTGCTTCCTGACCTGCTTGAGTTCCAGTCCTGACTTCCTTTGGTGATGAACAGTAACATGGAAGTGTAAGCTGAATAAACCCTTTCCTCCCCAACTTGCTTCTTGGTCATGATGTTTGTGCAGGAATAGAAACCCTGACTAAGACACCTCACTTAAAAAGAACTCTTTGAGACACTACTTTCTAACCTGGCATACTGGTTGACAAAGGGTTCAGGCCCTCAGGTTTGCTGAGCAGCCAGCACCAGTCTGAGCACCTGAGTCAATCCCCAACCTGTGGGGAAGGCAAGGACAGAGCACAGGCACCCTCTGACCTCCACTGCCTGCACCACCTACATACACACACACACACATTAAAACAAAGCATAAAAGAATATTGTCCCAGGCAGGGTCTACAGTGAGCCTCCAGGCAGGGTCTACAGTGAGCCTCTTCAAGAGGCTGACAACAGCCTTTGGGCAGTGATGTCTCTGAATACTCCTCTTGGTTACTGATGTAGCTACGAATTTGATTTCTACAACCAAGAAAGGAAACATCTAAGCAAATATGAAAACCAGCCACTTTCAACTAAAGTAATTCTAAACACATGCCCAATCCTGTTTTCTCTGAGTAGAAATGTTACTTCAAACAAGACTTTGACCATAGAGTGACTGGGAAATTTCTAATCAGTTGTTGTGCATGGCTGACCTTCGCATAACACCGTTAGAAACACTGATCTAAGTGGATCATGGATGCCGCTGGCCTGGGAGCTCACAGTGACCTCCATTCTACAGCACTTAGATACTCACGGCTGCCATCAATGATGGTAGAAGTGGTTGGCAGCGAGATCTCCTGGAACTGAGGTGACACCACAGCAACAGGAGGCCGGTTCTTACGGGGCTCTTCAAGAAAATGACCCAAAAAGAAATTGGGAGAGAAAATTTAAAATTGTAGGAGGGGTAGGCTATGTCTGTGTTGATTACTAATTAGTAGTTTCACATAGAGTTTCCCTGACTCAGAACTTGCTCTTTAGACCAGGCTGCCCTGGTAATGTGAGACACCTAATCAGGCCTGTTCCAAACCTGACTGTTCCCAAGACCATGCTAGCACCAAGCCTACTAGCTATATCATCTGGACTGACATTCAACTCACAACTTCCTGAGAGCTGGACTGAAATAAACGCATCACTACATGGCCCTGTGCATTTTCAATGCTCACATGTATCAAGCTTATGAAAAGTTCTGTAGGTACCAATCACTACTTTTGAGTGAGCTCAAGTAGAGGTGGACAGGAAATGAGCACTAAAACTTCAGCAAGCAAAGCATCCTTTGGCACAAGCCTGCTAGAGATGGCAGTGGCCTCTCTACTGTCCCAGATGGCCATGTGAGTACCACAAACCCTCTATCCACCTGAGTGAGTGCGAGATGCAAACCTACTCGCTTCTTGTTGATACCTGACCAGATGGTCTCCATGCTGAGCCTAAGTGCATGCATACCCTTTGTGTTTCTCCTGCCATGCTGAGCATGGCACAGGCCTCAGCCGTGCTATCAGCAACTCTCCACTGAACTCCAGGCCTAGTCTGCAGCTCACACATCCAATGTCTGGTGAAGCTTATTTTAGGTTCGGAGCTCAAGGAATAAGAATCTGTGGTACCAACACAAGAAGGTGGCACTGACCTGTGCCAGGACAGGCGCTTATCTCCAGCTTCTTTGAAATGTCTGCCCAAGCACAAAGTCCAGTGCCTTTCTGTTGCCCTGTGCTCTACCAACAGGCTGGTTTTAAAAGAACCACAGTATAGATTCAGGATTGAAAGCCTTTCCACTGTGGGCGAGAACTGGACGTATTGAAATGAGGAACTCTTACTTCTAGTAGTCACTTAACCAGCTCTCCTGTGTGACTCTCCAGAGTTTCCAGCTCCCTTAGGTTCCTTAATTACAACATCTCGCAGTCCTGCCCACTTGGAGTCTCTGGTAGACAGGCCATTGCTCTGGCCTTAGGGTACAGACCAGTGACTACTGCTCCTGGGCCTAGCACAGTGCGCTTTGCTACAATTGTTATGCTGGACTAGGAATTGTCCAGTAAATAGAATACAACACCCCCACCCCCAAAGAATAGGAATCTAAAAGCCTGCCGTCAAAGCTCTGTGTCAGGAGTCCTGCAGAGGGAGCCCTGGGAGTTACCTGGTTTCACTGTCACATTCACGTAGCCTTCCCCATGGGCATTCTGGCCATCCACAATCACCTTGAATTCATACAGGCCTGGAGTCAGCTGACAAGGGGAAACAAAGATCCTTTAGATAATGGCAAGGAGCCAGAGCTGTCCTTGGACAGCAGAGGACCCGAGTCTTCCTGACAGCAGAGAACCTGAGCTTTCTCCCTGCTGAATCCTGCATTCTTTTCAGGCCCAGTTTTCAAAGTGGAAATAAGTACACTAACTAAAGGATTAAAGACGGGTTAAATTAATGAGGAACACGGCTCTTTTATGCAATTCTTATTACTGGCTGCATCAAGAACAGAAGGGTTTCAATTTCCCTGTACTCCCATTTTCTTCTCTGAGGAACCACTAAAGATCCAACCACCACACTTCACAGTTATCAAATTTAAAAATCATGTCTTCAAAGAAAAACATCTTATTAAGAATAGAAACAACAAATGGGGGGGTTGCTGGAGAGATGGCTAAGTAGTTAAAAGCAGTAACTGCTCTTCTAGAGGACCGGAGTTCAATTCCCAGCACCCACATGGCAGCTCATAACTGTCTGTTAACTCTACTTCCAGGGGATCTGACAACCTCTTCTGGCTTCCTTGGGTACCAGGCATGCAAGTGGTATACATACATACATACATACATACATACATACATACGTACGTACATACATACATACATGCATATACAGGCAAATCACCCATATATAGAAAAATAACTTTAAAAAGAAAACAAAAAACAAATAGGCTGGTGGTGTTGGTGCACACCTTTAATCCCAGCACTTGGGAGGCAGAGACAGGCAGATCTCTCAGTTCAAGGATAGGCTAGTCTATAGAGTGAGTCCCAGGACAGCCAGGGCTACACAGAGAAACTCTGTCTCTAAAAACCAACAAAACAAAAAGAACAAAAACAAAACCAGTCAAGCAAACAAACAACTAAATAGTTCTTAAATCTGATTTTCCCTTCCAATGTCTGCTAATTGTAGAAACAATACAAAGAGGGAACACAGTAATGCCACCACAGTAACGCCACCTCAGTCTCACCATCCAAACACGCCAATGTTTAGTGTTGTCTCCTCTAACCCTTGGTCACAAACAAAAATTAGTTATATCTAGATCATTTCTTTTCTTTCTTTCCTCCTCCTCCTCTTCCTCCTCTCCCTCCTCCTCTTCTTCTTCCTTCTTCCTCTTCTCCTTCTTCTCCTTCTCCTCCTCCTCCTTCCTCTTCTCCTTCCCCTTCTTTTCCTTTCCCTCCTCCTCCTCCTCCTCCTCTTTCTTCTTCTTCTTCTTCTTCTTCTTCTTCTTCTTCTTCTTCTTCTTCTTCTTCTTCTTCTTCTTCTTCTTCTTCTTTCTCCTTCTCCTTCTCCTTCTTTCTTCTTCTTCTTCTTTTTATATAGCCCTGGCTGTCCTAAAACTCACTATGTAGACCAGGCTGGCCTCAAGCACACAGAGATACCTTGGTCTCTGCTTTTAAGTGATGGGATTAAAGGCAAGTACTTGGCTTCAGCTCACTTCCTCAGAGTCAGGCATGTACCTGTTACTGTCCCGGCCAAACTTCACTGGTCTTGGGTCTAGCTAAGAAAATAAGGTATCATACTTTTTATTGTTCTTTATTCCCTTTACTTAGCATAAGTAATGTTCCTAGTTGTGATATAATCTCTTTAACATTCATTCATTTTAATGACTATAGAACAGTACATGAATATATGTATCATAATTTATGCAAGCATTCTGCATTGTTAGATACTTGGGTCGTTTCCAAGTTCTTCCTGTTATGATTAAAATGAACATCATGAGAGAAAATAAAGATTTTCTTTTTTTCACCTTTTTTGGATGAATACTAATCAGCCCATCTCTCTGTCAAATGCCTCTGCCCTAGGCTCCCCCCTCTGTCTTGCTCCTTCAATGTCCTCTGCCTTCCTGGCTTTGAAGAACAGTATCCCCTGAGTCATAACCTTATTCACATGTTCTCCCTGGCAGACCTCAGCTTGACAACAGCTTCAATTTTAGGCAGATATACGAATTTATCTTTTGAACCAGATTCATCTCCTGGTCTCTGGTCCTTTCCTCCAGCTGCTGATAGATCAAGTCTACCTAGTGCCTCATATGTACCACAAATCACTGCTCCAAATGAAAGAATCATCCACAAATCTCCTTCAAACATGCTTCTTCCCCTTGCTTCTCATTTCATCTACCCCAGAAGTTGAGTTTTAAAAGCTGTAATCCCCTAGACTTCTCCCCAGCATCCCCACCAGCATCTCAGGCCCACCAGCATCTCAGGTCCATCCGCAGTGCCAGGACCTGGCTCTCCATCTGCTCATCACAGTGGTTAGGAATGAAAGTCTGGCCTCAGAGGCAGAAGGCTCTAGATAGCACTGACCACTTTATGGCTTTGCAAACTCTGGCCAAGCCATTTCCTTTTTAAATATTTTTATTTTTTATTTGTAAAACAGAATTTAATACCTATTATCTTGAGATTTTATGACAATAAAAAGTAAAACAATTAGCAACATGTTTGCTACATGGTTGGAATGGAATAGTTTGCTTCTTGTTTGAATTTTTTACTTCAGAGTTTTTATTCAGGACAGTATCTTTTTCTACCTAAACTTGTCAGTAGATTCCGCACTCTTCTTCCCACTTTGAGTCTTATCTCCACCAATCTGTGAAAGATCATATTTCTTAACCGAAAATCTGAACATGTCTCTCATAGGTTCTCTGATAAAGCCAATGAGATGGCCAGTAGGTAAAGCTAGTGACTGCTGTACCTGACAGCCATATACACATATAAAAACTAATGAAGAGATTCAAAGACATTCAAAGCTCTGCCACCAGGGCCTGCTTCTCTGCTGCTGGCTTACACCTCTCTCTCTCTTCACATGCTAGACCGTGTGGCAGTCCTTCCTCCACAGGTTCTGCCTCAGAGAATTCTGGTCCAGTGCTTCTTTTTCTAGAGTATTCTCCTTCTACCTTTACCCAGGAAGTAGAACCCTGTCAAGACTCAAGTAAGTTACCTCTAAGAGACACAATGTAAGCCAAAGGCCTTCAGGTGCCCCATCACTGACCACAAACCCTCTGCTGTAATTATCCACTTCTTGGGTCACCTAAACTCTACTGTTCATCACTATTAAGATTATGACTTTGGCCAGATGTGATGGCGCACATCTTTAGTCCCAGCCCTCCAGAGGCAGAGGCAGGGGAATTTCTGAGTTGGAGGCTAGCCTGGTCTACATAGAGAAACTATGATAATTCACTGGGTAATCCTGACTGGCTGCCACAGCATGCAATGACCTACCACTGGATGCAGGAAGTGCTGGGCCAAAGGACATGAACACTTATTGCTCATAACTACTCTGAATTCCCCAGGGACTACACCAGCAGATAAAGTCATGTGGACACAAATAACCTCGCTCATCTCTGGAATGCTGAAGTGTGTGTGCCACCTCACAGAGCTGTTGAGTGTATATTTTCAGCCATCACTACCATACTGGTACAGTCTTCTCACCAGCAATGAAAATTTGAGAATTATATGCTAAACAAACACTGGCTGTCCGCCATGGCGACTTTCTGAAGGCTTCACAACTGAAAGATGTTCCCAACTTCAGTGTGAACAGGAAACTCGGTTTTCTCTGTTTCAGAAAATCACCTCCTCTCCCCTTGTCCCACAAGTGAAAGGGGACAGATTCACCTTGGACAGCTGGAGGCTCTGGGAATGCTTCCTCTCCACCTCTCCACCGTAGTCTGTAGGATGAGTGATCAGCTGCCAGTCGTAGGTGTAGGTTTCTCCTATAGAAGGGCAGTGAGAAAACCATGCAAACATGCACCTACACACAAAAGGCTGCCAATAACAAATCGCTCCCACAGCCTGCCAATAGCAAACCTCCTTTAAACCCTGACAAAGCCTTAGTTTTAAGATTCTATCCCAAAGCCTGAAGGGAAGCCAAACCCTTTTCCTGAGAGGGTTCTGTTGAGTCAGCTACAGCCAGGACTTCTCGACAATGCTCTTTCTGCCCCATACCCACCCTTGAGCCATCTTCAAAAAAAAAAAAAAAAAAAAAAAAAATCAGGTTGTTCATGGTGTCTTTCTCACTGAAAATACATACCCTATCAAGCACTAAAGATGAACTCATTGGGAACAAAGGTCATTTTCTCACAAAACTTCTTTTGCAACAAAGAACAGCAATGACTTCTAAATAACATGGTTCAAAAATAGCTTTTTACAGAGTGCTAACAATGCTCGTCTAGCTGAGGTCATCACACCCTGGTGAGTTAAAAGAGCTACTTCATTCCTGCTGAGCTAAATAACACACTGCAGAAGATGGAAGGGCATGGCCCATTTAAAACAGGCCCCACTGAAATTAATTAAGATCAAATGAAGCATTAAATGGTCCTTGTTTGCAGCTTAGACTATCACTGCGTAGTATGAGAAGGATCCTAGGATCCATGTGGAATCCCCCAGTAAAGAGGGACTTAAACTGGAGACAAATGCATTTCTAGCCAGGAAAGGTGGGATGAGGTAGAGGGGTTAGTTCTCACTCGAAAGAGAAAACAAGTCACTAATGCTTAGCAAAGCTCAGCCACACTTTTACTTACTGAGCGCCCGAAGCCTAACCCTCCAAAACCTGAGAAGCGATTTTTATTTTATAAACCTTCCTCCACAGAACTAGCATGATTTTGGCCTGTTGTCATCCCTAGCTGTTCTCAAATATGCATGCACAAAAGTCAAGTAACAAAGGCAGAGAAGCAATAGCCAGGACTCATGCTAAGAGATAATTCTTTAAACTGTAATTTAAGAAGAAAATCCCTACACAGCAAACACATTCACAGTAGTTTGGGAATTGATGATTTTATATATCAAAACCTAAAAACATGCCGGGCACTGGTGGTGCATGCCTTTAATCCCAGTACTTGGGAGGCAGAAGCAGGCAGATTTCTGAGTTCAAGGCCAGCCTGGTCTACAGAGTGAGTTCCAGGACAGCCAGGGCTACACAGAGAAACCCTGTCTTGAAAACAAAACAAAACAAAAACAAAAAAGCTAAAAATAGACTTCAAAAAAGGATGATATCCCTTCTCAGAGAACCTCAAGGAATGAATTATGCATCATAGGCAGAAATCTACCCTTGGGTTGAAATGGGCATGCATATGGGACAGGTGTATAGACAGAATGTTGACTGTCAATCTAGGGCAGGGGTTGGGAAACCAGACCTTCCAACCTTACAGAGATCCTAGTGGGCCACCACAGGGAAGAAAAAGATGAAGAAGAATATGAAGAGTGGGGTCCTGCCTCAGTGGCCCCAACTTTTAAAGTATAATCATCCACTTCAGAGAACTAAGGAACTTGTTCAGGAAGTTTGAAAGAAATGTGTGTTTTGGAATGCTGATCTGCAACATGACAATAACTCAGAAATATGTACACAAATCCAAGTTAGGGGAAAATCCTACAGAGCAGGGTCTGATCTCCACAGCAGGGCAGAGGTGGGAGCAAGCACTGCTGAAGGACATGCTTTCCTCACTCCATCGGCAAGGGAGACTGAACTCAGTCACCTGGAACTAAACACTCAAGCAAGGAGACAGTGGGGTTGAGCTCTTCATTCCTTCATGCCTGCCTTTAATCCCAGCATATAGGAGGCAGAAGCAGGTGGATCTCTATGAGTTCAAGGCTAACCTAGTCTACAGAGTGAGTTTCAGGACAACCAAGACTACACAGAGAAATCTTCTTTCAACAACAACTAACCAACCAACCAACCAACCAACCAACCAAACAACCAACCAAACAAACAAACAAATGACAAGGCAGGAGAGATGGATAGCTCATTCTTAAAATTAAAAAATTAGCCAGGCAGTGGTGACACACGTCTTTAATCCCAGCACTTGGGAGGCAGAGGCAGGCAGATTTCTGAGTTCGAGGCCAGCTTGGTCTACAGAGTGAGTTCCAGGACAGCCAGGGCTACACAGAGAAACCCTGTTTCAAAAAAATAAAAAATAAATAAATAAAATAAAAAAATAAAAATTAAATCATTAAATCATTTAATCAATTATCAAAAATTAAATCAATTAAATCATTTAAAAAATTAAATCTAGGACTGGAGAGATGGCTCAGTGGTTAAGAGGTCCTGAGTTCAATTCCCAGCAACCACATGATGACTCACAACCATCTGTAATGGGATCCAATGATGCCCTCTTCTGGTGTGTCTGAAGACAGCTACAGTGTACTAACATACATAAAATAAGTGAGTAAATCTTAAAAAAAAAAAAAAATCTAAAAATAAATAAATAAATAAATAAATAAATAAATAAGCCAATCCAGGTATAAAACATCCAGAAAATCTGGGACACTATGAAAAGAGCAAATCTATGAATGATAGACTGATAGATATAGAGGAAGGAGAAGAAACCCAGGTCAAATACAAATAAAATATTATAATAAAATCATAGAAAATTTCTGGAACATATCAAAGTACAAGAAGCATATAGAACACTAATGGATTGGGTCAGAAAAGAAATTCCATATGACACATAATAATGAAAATATTAAATGTACAAAACAAAGAAAGAAAAAATATACACAGAAAAAAGACCAAGTCATGTATAATGTAGGCCCATCGGAATAATACCTGACTTCTCAATGGAGACTCTGGAAGCCAAAATGTCCTGGACAGATGTTCTACTAACTTTGAGAGACCACAGATGCCAGCAAAACCATTGATCACAATCAACAAAGAAAAAAATCTACAATAAAACCAAAGAAGCAATTTCTATCTACCAATCTAGCTCTACAAGGGCATTATAAGGAAAACTTCAGTCTGAAGGATAACCACACCCAAGAAGACACAAGGAATAAAAGCTCACAGAGCAGTAAATTAAACCATGGGGGGGGGGACTATAACTACAAAATAGCAAGAATCATTAAAGACTGTTCATTGAGAACTCCTAATGTTCTTGATTCGCCAATAATAAATACATAGACTAACAGAATGGAATTGAAAACAGGATCCATCTTTCTGCTGCATCTCATAGAAGAGAGACTGCATGAAACACATCTCACTATCAAAGATTGTTATCATGGCAGGGTAAAAGACAGAAAACACACATTCATGTGTGCACATGCGTGTGCATATACAGAGAGAGAGAGAGAGAGAGAGAGAGAGAGAGAGAGAAAGAGAGAGAGAGAGGGAGAGAGAGAGAGAAAGAGAGAGGGAGAGAGAGAGAAAAAGAGAGAGGGGGGGAACCAAAGCAGAAGAGATAGAGAAGGATGCTACATGCTTATTAAAGGAAAAATCCACTGAGAGAATATTTTAATTCTAAACACTTACATACCAAACATAAGGGCGCTAAAGTTCATCAGATAAACATTACTACAGCTACAACAGGACTGATGCACAGACATGCACACTCACAGACAGTGTGGCACTATGTACAAAAGCTGCACAGGTTCAAGCCAGATGGGGTCCCAGCACTAAAAGAGGAAAGTGGACACAGTATCTCTTCCCTACTCAAGAAAACTAAGGTGGCGAAGAAAAAAATCAGTTTTCACCAATGGCGTCTCCCTGGGTATATGATACTAAGGGCAAGCCCCAGACCCCAGAATAGTTGGCAAGCACTAAACAAACTCAATGGTATTTTTATGGACTTTTTGTTTCATTTTGCTTTGTTTTGGGCATTTTGTTGCTTGTTGGTTTTGCTTGTTTATTTCATTTTACTATTTTTTTTTGTAGGACTTTTTGTTCTTTCTTGCTTGGGGTTGAGTTTGTTTTTTGTCTGCTTTTGCTTTTGAAAGAGAGAGGGGAAAACAAGAAAATAAAATTGGGTGGGTGGGTGGGGAGATCAGAAGGAACTAGAAGAGAGACTGCATGAAAAAAATCTTTTCAATTGAAAAAAGAAATTGGAGTGAATTGATAGGGAAATATCATTTCAAGAGCAATAATACCTAACAGAAAGGGATCCAGCTCTGGGAAAGTATACTCTGCACAAATGCACTATTTAGTATTAGACTCCCACATTAAGAATGCTGAATTCAACCCAGTATATGCCTTTGATCCAAGAATTCAGGAAGCAGAGGAAGGTGAATCTCAGTGAGTTCAAGGCCAACCAGGACTACACAGTGATACTCTGTCTCAAAAACAACAAAGAAAACATTTTTAAAAAATGTATTTTCATTATTTTTAAATTATATATAATGGGTGTCTATGTGGGCGTATGTGCAACAGTGTAGGTGCTCTATGGGACCGAGATCCAATGGAACTGGAGTTACAATGGTTATGATCTACCAGTGTGGGTACTGGGAATTGAACTCAGGTCCTCTGGATAAGCAGAATAGGTTCTTAAACACTGAACAGTGTCTCCAGATCCAACAACAAAGAACAGTGAGTCAGAAACACCCAAATATAAAGCAGAAGGGCTTGCCTGAAAGAGGGAGCCCAATTCACGTGGTCAGCCTTTAATCTAAGCAACACAGACTAGCCGCCTCCAATGCTCTGCTCCTGTCATAGGGGCTCTTTAGAGGTTATGTTTGTTTCATGAGACAAATGTGGTATATTAACATACATTTAAAAGATGAAATGGGAGCTGGTGAAGTGCCTTAGTGGTTAAGGGCACTGACTGCTCTTCCAGAGGTCCTGAGTTCAATTCCCAGCAACCACATGGTGGCTCACAACCATCTGTAATGAGATCTGACACCCTCTTCTGGTGCGTCTGAAGATAGCTACAGTGCACTTATATATAATAATAAATAAATCCTAGAAAAAATAAAAAGAAAGAAAGAAAGAAATGCATGCTAATACTCCAAGGTTTTAAACACTGAATTTATCACCAACTCATTTATCTAACTTACAAATATAAATTTTGTGTACCATGTTAAAGTTTGTACTTTTTCTTTAAAATCTTTTTGTTAAATTTACCTCTCCACTGTGTATGTATTTGTGTCTGTGTGTGCTTATGTGTGTGTTTGTCTCTGTGTGTGTGTATCTGTGTGTTTGTGGGTGTCTCTGTATGTGTGAGTGTGTATGTGTGTGTGTGTGTGTAGGTCACTGGACAATTTATAGGTGTTATTTCTCTCCTTTTTTGTTTTGTTTGTGTTTTGAGACAGGGTTTCTCTGTGTAGCCCTGGCTGTCCTGGAACTCACTCTGTAGCCCTGGCTGTCCTGGAACTCACTCGGCCAGAGATTGAGCTACAGATGGTTCTGAGCTAACATCTGGGTGTTGGGAATTGAACCCAGGTCCTCTGGAAGAGCAGTGAGCCATCTCTCCAGCCCCCGGCCTGACTTTTTAAGTTACAAATCTACATTAGCCTTGTTCTTAAATACCTTCAAGTTCTACATCTCATATTACAGTTGTTTAGCTAAAATAAACAGGTTAATCTGAATCTCGGTTCCTTCATCTTCTCCCAACCCAGTGTTCTACCACGGAATTATATCCCAGCCTTGCTGTTTGTCTTTATATGGACACAACACAATCTTATGTAAGAGATTCATACTACCTTGACTCGAGAAGGGTTGCAGGTGTGGCTGCTGTATCACATGGGCGTCAGAGGGTGGCAGAAAGGAGAAAAGCTGTGTCTACACTGAGTGTTCTGACCTATGGACATCTGAATGATGAGTAACCTAACACTCCCTGAAAACACTGAGCCTGAGATGACCACCATTCCGGTACCAGGGGCCTCTGATAGGGAGCTAGCCAGAGGTGAACACCAGTCAGGAGTCGCGCAGGCCTAGACAGACAGACCATGCCCAAGATCATAATGCACAGGTGAGACATAGCACTCCTGAGATTACTCCTGAGACAACCCCAGACACTCGGAGACCCTGAGAGCCACTAAGAAGAAGTAGTGAGTGGTGGAGAAATGGAAGACAGATAGACAGACAGACAAAAGAATATGGGAGAGACACAGAACTGGAGACTCAGAGTGGTGGGGAACAGCCAGTGATGCCATCTGGAATCATGGTGGGGTCCTGGCCTGTATGGATACTGGGGGCCATGCCTGGGTCAGCGTCCCTGCAGCAGCAGGGGTCTGTTACCACCAAAGGCCAATGGACTCATTGGTGTGAGCCACTGCCCAGGGACACTGATAGCTGATGGCTACACAGAACTGGTCCTGCCTCTCACCTAGGCATCCTGGGAGAGTTTGTCATGTCCGCTTGTCATGTCCCTCACTTGTTGCAGCACTCAGGAAAGCTGGCCCTGTACCTCACCTGGGCAGCAGGGTAGAGCTGGCCCTGGTATAGGCAATTGCTGGTAAGCCGGCCATGAAGGCATTGTGTGTGGGAGAGCTGGAAGCTGCCCACTTCAGATGAGACTTCTCATGCCCTCTTGGCTTTAACTTGGCCCACCCCAACATCTATCCCATGGATGAACTGCTGGTGTGCATGAAGGGCCTGGTCCTACAGATCCAACATTACAAGAACTCCATGACACAGGGCAACAACAGGGTACCCAAGAGGAATCTCAGTGAGGTTCCAGTATCCACAGAGTAGCAAAAGCCAGAGGCCTTGTACCAGACCAATGAGAGACATTGTGATGAACATTTACAAGCAAAGAAGTGTGGACAAAGGCTTGTAGCTTGTAGATACCAATGTGAACTCAAGTGTTTCCCAGAAGGGATATCTTACCTGGCTCTGGTTCTGGGAGAGCGAAGGCATTTAACTGAACTTCATTCTTGGGCAGCGTGATCTGGACACTCTTCCCAGCAGACACCACCAGTTCCTTTATAACTGCAACAAAGTGGCGTCAGAGCGCTCAGCAGCACATCCAGAGGACACGTCTCCCATCCAGGTCACTCGCAGCCACCATCTTCACCTGCTACTTGTCTAGTTTCTAATCCCCTTGAGTTTGGTTCCGTACCCACCCACTTTTCCATTGGAAAGGGTCACTCAAGGGCATCAGTGAGCTGCTGCTTAGCAAGTCTGCAGGAGTGTAAATCCCACCTGTCAGGCCCTCACTCCTGCTCACTGCCCCCACCTTGAAGCACTTCATGGCAACACCAGATTCAGTCCTCCGATTTCTTATCCACTGTACTTTACCTAATGTGGGTCTCCACATGTGCTTTATATGCAATACTTGTCAAAGAATCAATGCTTTTTTTTTTCTTTTTTCTTTTCTAGACCAGGCTGGCCTCGAACTCAGAAATCTGCCTGCCTCTGCCTCCCAAGTGCTGGGATTAAAGGCGTGCACCACCATTGCCCAGCTGGGTCAATGCTTTTTAAATAGGATATAAAATAACAAAGGTAGAGGCTTGCCTTTCTTTTCAAATTGCTACAACTACTGATTCATCGTTCACAGTTAATGTTATCTCCAGATTCTGAATTCTTCTCCCTCTCATGCCCCACTCACTCCAGCCCATCAGTCTTGCTATGACATGTGCGTCAATCTTTCTAAAGCACCCACAGTGTACTCTCCTACTTGAGACATGGCTTTGACACTATTTGCCACCTATCTCATATGTGTTTGAGTTTCTCAACATTGGCATTATTGCCAGGCAGTGATGGCGCACACCTTTAACCCCAGCACTTGGGAGGCAGAGACAGGCAGATTTCTGAGTTTGGGGCCAGCCTGGTCTACAGAGTGAGTTCCAGGACAGCCAGGGCTACACAGAGAAACCCTGTCTCAAAAAACAAAAAACAAACAAACAAACAAAAAACCATTGGCATTATTGATATTTTGTACTCAACAATTGTTGAGGGCTGGGGAGAGCAGACAGTTCAGACAACAGAAAACCACTGATTCAGTTTTATTCCCCTAGCAATAACTGTTTACTTGATATAAGGCCAGTTCTGGAAGACCTTACAGCAAACAGTGGCTAGTCAACTCGTATTCCAAGGCTGGGTTGGAAATGGCTTCCTGGACAAACAGGAAACTTGAGACTTCTCTGTGTCTGCTAGGGAACACTGCACTTAGACAGAAATGAACCCATTCTTTATGACAGCTGCAGCTTGCAGCTGTCCCGGGAGAGGGAATAGAAGCTCTCTGGGATAACTCTAAGGGGGGAAGGGGAGAAAGGAAAAAAGGAAGCTGTTATACTCAGAAAAAGTATAAATGAACAAAACTAGCTAGTCAATACAATACAAGCCAAACCCTTCAGTTGCACAGACACTCTGCGGGCATTTGCCTGAACACAGAAATCACGTGCAGCTTCAGGACTGGACCATCTCAATGCCACAGTCTATGGCCAGCAAAGGAGACCCTGGGAGATGGAGAACGGTGAAAACTGTGATGACTGGTTTGCTTTGCCTCTGATGTTTTTGGGGGTCACCCACTAGCCACTGATATCGCAGCTCTGCCACACATAGCCAACTTGTTAAGGAAGCTGTAGGTCTAAGCTCCTTTCTATGGTTGCTTTGGAAATAGAGATATTCTGAGAAGCAGGCTGGCAATGTTTGACCCACAGCCAGGCCCCTGGGAGGCAGACGGGTGCACCAGTGTGATCGCCCTGCCCGCTATTTCTGCATCCGTTAAGCCCTGCTCTTCAAATCTTCCCCCACTATGGCTTTGCTTGCTTGTTTGTTTTAGACGGTCTCAGGTAGCTCAGGCTTATCCCAGACCGACAGACAAGGATGGCCTGAATTCACGCTTCTCCTGCCTCCACCGCCAAGATAACAAGTGTGCACACCACACCCAGAAAATCTTGTGCCTTTAGGTGCCTGCAGAATCTGCCTCTGAGAAAATGAGCTCCATCAAGTACCCCAAGTTGGGCAGCTGCTGACTTATGGATCTGGGGCTCCAAAGCCCACATTTTCGGAGGCACAGACAGGACTATTTTGTTTCTAACGTACAGCAGGCAGGCATATCTCCTCTGTTCTCTTCTCTAAACGAAAACATTTTAATCAAATCCTCCATGTCCTCTCATCTCTGAGGATAGGAGCCGAGGACTTACCTGGGTGTGGTGCTGAAGTGCTCTGGGAAGAGGCCTGGGGTGTGGGGGTGGCATAGCTGTAGGAGGGGGCCACTGGAGGAAGGGCATCAGTTGGACTGTACTCAGTGCTTTTTACTTGATGAGTACTAGATGCAGAACTGGAGTGCTCGGATGGTTCAGAATGGATGGACACATTCTTGAGCCAATCAGGAGTCTGTGTAGTGTGGTTACTGGTGTAGGAACTGGGAACTGTAACGGTTTTGCGGACCTGAAAAAAAGTATGAAAGATGAAGGCAAGAACCACAGATTCACAGGGCCAGCTGGGCTTGTGAAATGATATCAGACATTGAAAGATCAATCTTACCACTGAAATTAAAATAGGGTTAAAGTTTGCAGATAAAGACTCATTGGTAGAATGCCTGTAAGACATGTGCAAGCCCTGGCTCTGGTCCCCAGAACCACCAATTAAAGACAAAAAGTAATAGAATCTTCTTTTTCCATACAAAAAGTTTCTTCAAGCCGGGCAGTGGTGGCGCATGCCTTTAATCCCAGCACTTGGGAGGCAGAGGCAGGCAAATTTCTGAGTTTGAGGCCAGCCTGGTCTACAGAGTGAGTTCCAGGACAGCCAGGGCTACACAGAGAAACCCTGTCTTGGAAAAGAAAAAAAAAAAAGTTTCTTCAGCTGGGCATGGTGACTCTCACCTATGATTCTAGCACCCAGAAAGCTGAGGCAAGAGATTGCCAAGAATTTTAGGCTAGCTTGGGTTTGAGCCTGTCTCAAAACAAATAAACAAACATAGTTTTCTTTAAAACAAAATAATCTAAGAGCTGAAGCAATAGCTCAGCAGTTAAGAGCACTGGCTGCTCTCCCAGAGGACCAGGGTTCGATTCCCAGTACCTACATGGCAGTTCACAAACACATGTGATTCTAGTTCCAGAGGATCCAACAACCCTCTTCTAGCCTCCGTGGGGACCAGGCACACGTACAGTATACAGATGAGCAGGAAGACAGAGGAGGTACAGACAGGAAGCACTACTGGCCACTTTAAGGACCCACACTGGCGAGCAGCCAAAGGATCATATACAGAGAATGGTGGGACTGGGTGTCTGTCTATAAGTCATAGTGCACTGCTGGGGTTTGAAAAAGTACAGGGACAACAAGAATACCACCATATTCAGCCAAAGAGGAATGCAGAGTAGCTAAGCCAGGGTGGGGGGAAGGACTCTTATGAATCAACTTACCGGAAATATAATTCACATAGCATAAACTCACACATCAGAAGAACACAAGGTCAATTTTTGGCAAATGTCCACACCCACATGACAACAACCTAGAGACAGAATGTTGCTATTAGCCCTAAGACTCGCTGCTGTCCTCACTAACTTCCTGCCTCCTCCAGACTCGGGCAGCCAGTGACTTGTCTTCTGTCACAGGAAGAATCGTCTAGGTTTTCTTATACTTTTTATAAAAGAAACCATGTGCATTCTGTTTTTATCTCTAGCTGTGTTCCCTTGACATGGCTTTGAGATTCATCCATGGCACTGAATATATTGGTAGTCCACTGGGTTTGGTTTTGTTTTGTTTTTTAATTATTATTATTACAGAAATGCATCAACATTCATTCCCATTCATTTACTGAGAGAGATTTAAGTTGTTTTCAGCCCCCAGGTGTTAAAAATAAAGCTGCTATGAATGTCTGGATACATATATTTGGACACCAACAAGTTTTTATTTATTTGTTTATTTTGAGACAGGGTTTCATTATGTAGCCATGGATGTCCTAGAACTCTAGATGCATAGACCAGGTTGGCTTTGAACTCACAGAGATCTGTCTGCCTCTGCCTTTACCTCCAGAACCCTGGGATTCAGGAGTGTGCCACCGTGCTGGCCCTATTTCCTTAGATTAGTCTTAGGGGTAAGACTGCTGACTGTGCTTCCCGACACTGAGTATTGGGTGGGTTGCTCTGCTAGCTGATATTCCCACAGCACAGAGCATCAGTGCCAGACCCAGCTTCACCAGCACTTGGTGCTCCTGTACTTTTACCCTGTCTTTCCAGCGGTTGTGACAGGAACCTCTCTGTGCATCTTTCTAATGATGTAGGACATAATTTCCTGTGCTGCTGACCAGTCACTCTCCCTTTGCTAAGGTCTACCCAAATCTTTGCCCATTTAAGGCTTTATTAAGGTATAAGTGACACATATATACAAAAGATATTAATGTTTATACTTGGTCAGATTTAGACAGCTATGAGCACCTATGAAATCATCTATTCAAATAAGCATATCTTTCATTTCCAAAGACCCCTCACATTCCTGTGTGATTCCTTTCCCTCCCCTCTACATCCCCCAAGCAGCACCTGCACAGACTCCCTGTCCCTAGAAGTCATTTCCATGTCCTAGAATGCCACATGAATGGAATGACATGGTGGCAGGGTTCCACTCTATAACCCTGGCTTCCAACACGACATGCTCCTGCCTCCACCTCCCTTGGGAGTACCACCCTAGCTCGGAGAATTTTCCTGCCCCTTTGCTCCTCCTCTTTCTTCTTCTCTCTCACACCCCTTCTTCACACTTCGTCTTCAGTGTTAAGGAACAAACCCAGGGCCTCACATGTGCTAGCTCACAAGTTTCTGAGAAAATTGTGGAGTATCCCTGCTGATGGGAGTATTCCAGGCATCCTACAACCTTACCAAAATTTGCTATGAATGACTTTTTTGAAGGTGGGGCTTCAGAAGAAGGAGAAGGAGAAGGAGAAGGAGGAGGAGGAGGAGGAGGAGGAGGAGGAGGAGGAGGAGAAGGAGAAGGAGAAGGAGAAGAAGAAGAAGAAGAAGAAGAAGAAGAAGAAGAAGAAGAAGAAGAAGAAGCACCAGCAGCACCACCATCGCCCCCTATAGTTTCCCCTTGTGATTTCCTAAAGTTGAACATCTGCTGTATATTTGCTGGAGACCTCAACAGTGGGTTTGCTGGGCTCAGTGGGTTACTAAACTTCTAGTTATAATATTCATCTTCTAGTTAATTTAGGTCTCCTAACTTTGTTTCCCTTTTCTCAAAATTGTTTTTTGTTCAATACTGATACAGCTGAGCTGTATTAGTTTCCTAGAGCAGCAATAAAAAGTTACCATAAATTTAGTAGTTAAAACAACAAAATTTTCTAGATGTGCTGGCACACGCCTTTAATCCAAGCACCAAGGAGGCAGAGACAAGTAAATTTGTGAAGTCTGAGGCCAGCTTGGTCTACAAAGCAAGTTCCTCAACAGTTGGGGCTCTGTCACACAGAAAAATCCTGTCTTAAAAAACCAACATAATGAAACAAACAACAGAACTTTGTCTTTGTTCTGGAGACAGAAGTCCAAGGGCAATACTACACTCCTGCAGCAGAGCTCTAGGGAACCGTTCTTTTTGTCTTGTCCAGTTCCCAGAGATGGATTGGATGAAAATGGTCCCCATAGACTCAAATGTTTGAATGCTTGGTTCCCAGTTAGTGGAACTGTTTAGGAAGGATTAGGGGTTGTGGTCTTGTTGGCATGGGTATGGCCTTGTAAGAGGAGGTTATGTTACTGGGGGTGGGCTTTGAAATTTCAAAAGCCCACACCAGGTTTATTATCGCTGTCTGCCTGACACCTCTGAATCAGAAGGTAAGGCTCACAGCTACTGCTCCAGTACCATGCTGTCTGCTTCCCACCATGATGATGGACCCACCCTCTGAAACTGTCCTCAGTTAAATGCTTTCTTTTGTAAGAGTTGCCTTGGTCAGTCATTATATTAGTTACTGCTGAGAACAGATACCATACCCAAGGCAACTCCTATAACCACAACATCTAATTGGGGCTGTCTTACAGGTTCAGAGGTTCAGTCCATTATGATCAAGGCAGGAGCATGGCAGGGTCCAGGCAGGCATGATGTAAGAAGAGCTGAGAGTTCCACATCTTATTCTGAAGGTAAACAGGAGAAGACTGGCTTCCAGGGAGCTAGGATGGGGGTCTTAAAGCCCATGCCCACAATAACAGACTTTCTCCAACAAGGCTATACCTCCTAATAGTGCCACTCCCTGGGCCAAGCATATTTAAACTATTGCAGCCATGATGTCTCTTCACAGCCATAGAACAGTAACTAAGACAACATCCCTTGGTTTATAGCAGCCCAACTCTAACCGCTGCCTCCATCTTCACAGGATCTTCCTTTTCTAAGACTCCGAATCTCCATTTCATCTCTTCTACTATACCACTAGTCACTGGATTCTGTGGTCACTCCAAAATATATGATCTCTTTCAACTACATTTGCCAACACCCTGCTCCCAAATAAGGTGGGATTCTGAGGATCCAGAAGGCTGAGGAAGGATAGGAGTGCTGAAGGAAACACTAAACAACCCAACAAAATGGCTTCTCTCTCCATTGATTGACTTCTCAAGTTTCTCCAAGTAATTTTTTATAGTTCTCAGTATACAGATTTTTGTCTGTTATTCCTAATAAGTTCATGGTTTTCAATATTATTACACATTTTTAAAATTTTAGTTTCCACCTATACTGTTAATAGACAAACAAGTGATTTTTGAAAAAAGATTTATTTATTTTATTTATATGAGTGCACTGTAGCTATCTTTGGACACACCAGAAGAGGGCATTGGATCCCATTACAGATGGTTGTGAGCCACCATGCGGTTGCTGGGAACTGAACTCGGGACCTCTGGAAGAGCAGCCAGTGCTCTTAACCACTGAGTCATCTCTCTAGCCCCCAACAATTGATTTTTGTATATTGACCTTTTATCCTACAACCTTGCTATCTCTAGTGTAGAGTTCTTGGAATTCTCTAGGTATATAATTACACCTGTGAAAAGTAGTTTGCTTCTGTTTATGATCTGCATTTAATTTCTTTTCCTTTTTCTCTCTCTTTCTTTTTTTCTTTAACAAAAAAAAAAAAGCCCCAGACCAGATGGTTTTAGTACAGAATTCTATCAGACCTTCAAGATTTATTTATTTATTTATCTACTTATTTATTTATTTATTTAATGTATGTGAGTATAATGTAGCTGTCTTCAAACACTAGAAGAAGGCATCAGATCCCCATTATAGATGGTTGTGAGCCACCATGCGGTTGCTGGGAATTGAACTCAGGACCTCTGGAAGAGCAGTCAGTGTTCTTAACTGCTGAGCCATCTCTCCAGCCCTTTCTTGTATTTTCAATTTGGCAGTTTTACTTTGAGTCTCTAAATACACAAGCAGCAGCTACTTGGGCATTTTGGACAGCTAATTCCATCACCTGAGTCAACATGGAGTCAGTTTCTGTTGCCAGCCTTCTATCCTGGATTATAGTCACCCAGGCTTGGGACCTGTTCTCATCTGATCTCTTCTTTTAAAAAATTATTCTTTGGCCCACAACACCCAGAGGAAGCTCCAATCCCAGGCACTCTGACACACCCGGGACCAGAGGTGAGCAGGAACCAACATCTGTCCCAACACTGGGAGTAACTGGGACCAGCAGGACCAGGCACATAAGAACTCCACCAGCCCAGTGACTTGGGTTCCTTCCAGTCTGGCTGGGCTGGGGTCCAGAACAGACCTAGGGCACAAGCTCTGCAGCCAGTCCCACAACACCCAGAGGAAGCTCCACTCCCAGGTGCTC
>NW_022196900.1:83122600-83169286 GCF_008632895.1 Mastomys coucha | reverse complement strand
AGCTAATGAACCAAATTCTTACCCTCACCTAATGTCTGTGCCACCCTCCAAGCAGAACCATTGTTTGTGAAACAAGTGGCGAATGACTTTATGGATAGACCATCTTAATACCTACACCATTTCTTAAATGAATGTAACCTGTTCTCTGTGGGCTGAGAATGAAGTCACTCACTCAAGTCAAATAGCTTTGACCATAGCAGGAAGTCTGTATCCAAAAATCGAGCCTACAATTTATTTCTTGGTGCAGCACAACTATCAACTCTCAGCTTAGGTACAATGGAGGTAAAATCCTTTGGTGATGTGAGGGTCATTGAAATACACCCTTATTACAATGAAAAAAATTATTCTTTGACATTTTCCACATGTCCATAATGAATTTGTCACCCTCCTTTATCCTCTTCCACTGAAACTCTTGTTCCCAGTAACTCCTCATCCTACTTCCCTGTCTTTTCCCATTGAGTTGAATGTGCTTGATTTCATGGCCACAGTTCAGCCACAACTCCATTATTAGTGGAACATGGACAACTATCAGTGATGAGGATAAGGAGGCAGTGCCCCATCCTCCAGCAACTGCCTCAGGAACTGCCCACAGTTCCTTAAAGAGGGGGAGGCCTCCTGAGGCCCTCCTCTCTACAGGACAGAATGGTGACAGGGCCAGTCTTCTGGGCCTTAGGAACCACAGCTGCAGTGAGTTTATGGAAGCAACTGACACACTCTGTCTAGAAGACACATTTTAGTCCCAGACTCTGTTCTCTGTCATCTCAAAGCCTAAGCCTTCAGACTTTGGCCACCTGCTTCCCCATGGTTAGGAGATGGATTCGGTGTAAAAGGCAATAGACCGTAAGCTCAACCTGGCCCAGACTTCCTCATTGCTGTGCGCTCCCTCAGCAGGCCTCCCGCAGTCTTCCCATATGCTTTAATCAGGGAGTGTAGCTCACAGTCCTGGACTCATCTACTTTGTGGTTTACTGTTTTGCATTTTGTTGTTGTTATTGTTGCTTCTTTAAAAGGTCATCCTGCTAACTGTCTAAATAGTTTTACTGTTTACCCTGGTCCTGGCCACCAAGAGACAATCAGGCTTTTCTTTGGCACTCTCCTGCTGATGCTCTCAGGCGACATTTTTTTTTAATGTACAAATGAACATTTATCACCTCTGATCTCCATCTTTCAAAATTAAACTCTCCTCTAGCTTCTATATTTTCTGAATTCTTTCCAGTTCCTTTATGTCCTTTTTTCAAAATAAATAAATAAATAAATAAATAAATAAATAAAATAAAAGGACTTTACCACTTGACTACTATTATCGGTGAAGATTCAGAGAGCAAGTCACTCTGCTGTCACCACTGGAGACTCAAAGTCAAATAGATCTGGGATTGGGGGTGAGTTTGAGTGTTCTTCAGTGTCTCTAGCCTGAGTGAAAGGCTGACTGTATAGTGATGTAAAAAACCAAGACAGAACACGGGAACTAACGGGCAAGTTGTGACACACTGAGTCTATACCACCTCTGGGACATGGCAGTAGAGGCTCAGACTTGGACTCACATTCCCAGGCTGGAGCTGAAGCTGTAGGAAAAGGAAAACTACAGTAAAAAGGCACATAGGCAAAGGAAACACTTCAAAGCAGAATTTGGGAAGGCTGATGCATGACATGACCCGAGTACTACTGTCAGAAGGGACAAAAGTGGGCAGGGACACACAAACAAGAAACAGGGTACAGCGCAGCCTTCCGAGACAAGGCAGAGCGGCCTATCAGGTACTGGTTGATGGGAACACGCTGCAACAGGAAACTGGGAATTTACCAATGACCACGGCAAGAGTGACTTCAGGAGAAATTTCCCCAGGACCAAGGGTTACATAAGTCAATGATGGGAAGAAAGATGGTGTAGGCTCCAGTTGGTATCTGTGGGTGAAGCTGGAAACAGACTGGGGTAGTAACTGAAGAGGCAAGAAGAAGACGGCCAAGGACACATTTGGTAGTGCCAAGTGGCCTGAAAACAGAGCAGCAGCAAGGAAAGCCTGCAGTGAACCTCAAAGAATGAGGAGGAGTTTTGCTACTGTGAAATATATAAGCATATATAAGCAGGAGATCTACAACGTAAGTCCTGGCACAGTGAAATCTCATTCAATATACACGGGTCCTGGGCAGAGATGAGTAAAGTAATAGTTTTGCAAGCTTAATGAACTGAATTCAGCTCCCAGAACCAGCTCCATGAGGTTGTCCTCTGACCACCACCTACACTGGTATATGGGTGTCCACTACTCCACATCACATACATGCACATGCATGCATACCATACACACATATACATTAATAATAATAATGATTTTCAAAAATTAATTAATTAAACTTTTTAAAAACATGATCCAGGCTGGTGGCATAATTCAGTGGTAGAGACCTAATCTAGCAACGTGAGAGGCACTGGATTTCTAACCCTAGTGCTGGGCTGTTAATGAAAAAGAAAACAAAAGAAAAGAAAAGAGCTAAATATGTACACCTTTAATCTCAGCACTTGGAAGGCTGACCCAGGAGGACCATGGGAGACTGAGGGTATGCAGTAGTCTGTCTACGTAAAGGACCCTGTCTCAAAGGTACCACGAGAGTTAGAGATACAGCAGTTGCCTGTAGTGTATAGGCCATAAGTGTGATCTCCAAGCACCACAAAACACATAATCATTATATTTCATATCCAAGAAGCTGAAGGAGAAGGTAAACATACAATAACTCCTTCTAAACCATAACTTGGCTGGCTATGGTTTCAGTTACTAGAGACCAATGTAGTCTAAAAATACTAAATGGAAATTTCCAGAGCTAAACAACTCATAAGTTTTAAGTGCACATTATTTTTTGTAGCATGATAAAAATCCCACACCATCCAAGTCTCTCCTTCCTGGAACCTGAATCACTGCAGTGTATCCACATAGCATTTGCTATCTTGGTTATCAGCTTGGCTGTCATTGTAACACAGTGCACATATTCAAGTAACCCTTACTTTATTAAATACATTAATTTTTCTATTCCATTATCAGTTATGTTAGTCTCTGCTTTAGTTTGGGTCTGACATGTTCTCCAAAGATCCAAGTATTAAAGGTTTGGTTTACCAATAGAACCTTTAAGAAGTAGGAAGTGGGCTGGAGAGATGGCTCAGCAGTTAAGAGCACTGACTGCTCTTCTAGATGTTCTGAGTTCAATTTCCAGCAAACACATTGTGGCTCACAACCATCTGTAATGGGATATGACGACCTCTTCTGGTGTGTCTGAAGATAGCTATAGTGTACTCATATAAATGAAATAAATAAATCTTTTAAAAAAAAAAAAAGAAGAAGTAGGAAGTAAGGCCTAGACAGAGGAAGTTAAGGGGGAGGAGCTCCTGGAAGTCAGGCCTCTCCTCTGCTACACACTCCCACCATGACAGACTGTGCCCCACAGACTCAAGAGCAAAGTCAACCAACCATAGATTAACTTCTGAACCTATGATCTACAATAAACTTTTATTCCTCATAATCTGATTAGCTCAGGTATGCAGGTATGGTGATAGAATACACTCCCTGCTGGTGAAGTTGAAGTTTAGGAATTCAACTTCATCACAAGTATGCTTATATGAAAAGACAATATAGTCTATACAGGGGAAGTGCTGCCGACTCAGCACAGAGGCAGGAGAAGCTTCTGGAAACGACTCCTGCAATGTCCACAATGAAAAGTTACACCATGGTGATTTTTGCTTGTGTTGTTGTTTTGAGTCTCTTGTAGCCCAGGCTGGCCTTGAACTGCTGATGTAGCAAAGGATAACCTTGAACTTTTATCCTTTTGTCTCCATGCCCCAAGTGCTGAGAATATGGGTCTGTTCTACCATGCCTGGCTTTTCCCTATAGTGATTTAAGAGCAGGTTTGGAAAATGTAGAGAAAATGTGAAGAAATTTAATAGAAAGTATTCAACTGAGACAAAGAGAAGGAGAAAAGACCAGAAAGAAATGAGCAGAGCATCAGTGCCTGACAAGCCCAGGTTGCTACGCGTGTTTGGAAGGAGGGCAGGGGAGGAGGGTGACGAACATCTGAGGAGACGTGGTCTACTACTTTCCAGTCTAAAGGAAGTGGCAAGCCCACATCTGACACAGAACTGGGATGTGCAACAAGCCCCAAGCATGAAACTACCCAAGAATAGCTACTGAAATGCTTAAAATGGTGTTAAGGAGAATTTCATCTAAGCAACCAGAGAACTAAGACACGCATATACTCAGGAATACAGAACTAAAGATTCTAGAAACAAATTGCAAACTAAGACATTACCACACTTAAGAGTGCATGCTGTTCTTGCAGTGGAGTGGAGTTTAAGTCCCAGCACCCAGGTCAGGTGTCTTGAAACCCTCTACAACTCCAGCTCTAGGGGATCTGATGCCTCTGCCCTCCACAGACACCTGCATTCTCATGCACACACACACACACACACACACGCACACACACACCCCCACACACATCCATACACATAATAAAAATAATTATCTTTTTAAGGTGCTGAAAGGAGAAATACAAGGAGTTAAACAAAGCTGGGCAGTGGTAGTACATGCCTTTAATCCCAGCACTTGGGAGGCAGAGGCAGGAGGATTTCTGAGTTCGAGGCCAGCCTGGTTCCAGGACAGCCAGGGCTATACAGAGAAATCCTGTCTTGAAAAACAAAACAAAACAAAAAACATATGGTTGTGAGCCACCAAGACTTTTTTTTTTTTAATGTGTAAGTTCTCTGCAGCATGTACACCTGCATACCAGAAGGGGGCGTCAGATCCCATTATAGATGGTTGTGAGCCACCATGTGGCTGCTGGGAATTGAACTCAGGACCTGTGGAAGAGCAGCTTTTTTCTTCTGGTGGCTCTCCTTACTCCCGATTACATCACAGAGGATGCCCTGCTGCCCTTGATCCTCTCTGTCCTCTTCAGCATGTTCACTGTCCAGGCTCTCAGACCCTTCGATAAAGGGGCTTGGTGAGGTGCTAGGGATGTAGCTCAGTTTCTAGAGTGCTTGACCAGCACTCACGAGGCCCTGAGTTTAATCCCCAGCACCACATAAATGGGGTGCACACCTGTGATCTCAGAACTGTAAGCTAGATGTCAGAGGATTACAAATTCAAGGTCATCCTCCAGCTACATCATTCAAGGCCAGCATGGAACATTATTTAAGAAAGGAAACAAGAAAAGCAGGAGGGGGAAGACAGAGGGAAGAGGAAAGAAGGAAAGGGTGGGGTTCTATGCATCAGGAAGGCAGGAAGGACAGCAAGATGGACATTGGGAGGAGTCAAGTAAGAGGCAAGTATACCTGGGAAACCTCTATGCCCAGCCCTCAGGTGGAGGCAAGGCATGCCGTGGTGAGTTTGAGGCCAGCCTAGTTTACATGGAAAGCTCCAGGGAAGACTTGGAGCTAGGAGCTACTAAGCTTGGACTATGAGCTAATATTGAGAAGGAAAGATATATGCATGAAAGTATTTTACTTCAAAAAACTATAAAACAATACTGAAAGTGGGACGAGTGTGACGGAAGGTAGGTGATGGAAGGACCCCAACCTGAACAAAGCTTATCAGAAGCTCTGTGGATGAGTGCTGTGCACACTCCAGACTGTATCCTGAAATCTTAACCCTCCAGGAGATGGTTCTGAGGCCATGAAGCTGGTCCCTCTAAAACAGGCTGATGCAGTCTGATTCTCTCCCACCATGTGAGGGAAGCAGGTGCCTCACCGAATCTGTGCTGAAGCCTTTGTCTTGAACTTCCCCACCTCTGGAGCTATGAAAAAAAGGATTCTGTTGTTTGTAAGTCACCCTGCTCCTGGTATATTGTTACTGTCAGTCCAAACAAACCAAGACAATGAGGCTAACACAGTTTTACTGGCCGCATACAGTAAAGCAGAATATTAAAGACCCACTTAAGACAATACATGGGAAACTGGGAAGTTGTGAGATAAGGAAAATGGAAGGTGCTGTAGTTCAGAAATTAAGGCTTTGAGAAAGGAAGCTGGGCTTCGGGGACTTATGCCATGCCACAAAACAAGAGAACAGGCTACCCAATTTTTCTCATGATGTAATAAGCTATTTGTGTAAAATTACAATGGAGAGAGGAGATGCTTAGTGGTACACATGCTAAGTACGAGGAGCGTCTAAGTCAGAAAGAGCAAGATACCCACAAACTATCCAAGGCAGATGCCTGGAAGCAGACCTAGGGCTAGAAAAGAAAAAACTGGCAAAGACTGTTAGCTTGTCTGTTAGGTAACTAAGAATTAGAATTTGAAAAAAGCTAGGCCCCAAGGGATTCCAGATTTGTCAGAGTAATAACCAGAAGGATAAATGAACTCTTGGCAATAATTTCACATGCCGAAAGGGTTTAGAGGAAATTTAAAATACAAACCAAAAGCAAGCAAGCAGAACAGCACGGAGAGCTGGGGCAGGGCATGACAAACAACAAAGAGCACCTGAATGCTGGAGCCCTGTCCTGGGCTGTTATGTAAGCCTCCTCCTCACTGCCCACACCCCATGCCTTATCTTCTGATAAGAGGTAAGCACAGGAGTTCTCAGGGAAAGCCAGCAGCAGTCAGCCGTGCAGATGAAAGGCTGTGGAAGCTGCGGTCAACGGCCAGAATGGGAATGCTCACGGTAAAAACAACACTTGCACCTTCTGAAAGCCAGACCATCATCCATGTGCACCTTCCTTCCTGGCCTCCTTCACAGCAGGACTGGTGGCAGCTAACTGCCCGGGGCTAACCACATGTACAGTGTCTGCTCCAGGGCCCAATTAACCAGCCTCCTCTTCTCCTCTGCAACAATTCAGAGGCTCTTCACACAAAAAGTACAGTGCTCAGGCCAAACAAGACCAACTTTTCCCTCTTTTAAGTGGTGGAAAGGCAAGGATGGCACTCCCCACTTCAAATGCAAACTGTCCATGGTGCCTGCTCTGGGATCATGATGTGTGTATCCAAAAGAATGAACAATTCACCATGACAAGCAGGAACTGTTCAGTGCTGCAGACATTTTAGGAAAGACCAGAGCAATGCAGGCTACAGCTCTGCCCAATGGATGCAGAGTTACTTGACCTACCTCAGAAAACAAAACAAACTAGAAACACTGGTGCAGGCCAACCCTCACTGACGAGGACAAGAACTGCAGTGCAGATAAAGTCTTCTACCCTTGCCTGTTGATTACAAAGAAGTTTGAACTCTCAAGTTGTCTCCACAAAGAAATGCTGCCAGTTAAATACTTGGAATGCACAGCTTACCAACTCCCAGAGCTTTCCATGAGGAACATGGAGGGGCTATCAGTTTCATGGCTGGGAAGACTGCTTGCAGTTCTGGGTGGTAACACTTTGCAATGTCTCTGTGCAGCAGTGCCTGCAGCCAAGACCTACTCCTTCTCCCGAGTTCATGTGCAGTAGTCCTCCTCCAGAGCTCTGGAAACCCTGGTCAGTAACAGCCAACTGTGCCGCTGCCACAGGTAAACAAGGAGAAGCCTCCAGAGGACACGTTCCTGTAAGCACACGTTCCGACCAATGTGCTGGACCCATTTCCATCCTACCCTGCACACTCATCACTCCTTCTCTCTACAACAGCTGGCTTTCAAATTCCCTTCCCATCCCAAGTCTCTCCTAAGGAGTAAGAGGGTTCCAAGAAGAGACTCTGGATGGAATCACACTGCCTTGGTCATAGACTAGCTGGGTGTCTAGTCTTCCCCCTTTGTTTCCTCTGTCTAATAGGGATACTAGCAGTGCTAGTTAACTAGCTGTTGCTGTTGACACCTTCACGTTAAAGATCATCTCAGCTCCCACAAGGACAACCCACTAACAGTTCTTCCAGGCTCCCTGAGCTCTTAGAGCTCCTTGTCACCAATAAACCTCTCCACTCTACTTCAGAAACGTCTTCCACAGCCATACTTCAGACCCTGTTACTCTCAGAACTACAACCCCACATCTACTCTCTGCATACAGTCTCCTGCCCTTCCCATGGTCACCCTGTTCCCTCGACCATGTTCTGTGTGGACCATGGCAACCTCCAAATGACAAGCTTCTCCATTTAACTGTCAGCCCCTCCTGTCTTTGCCTTCTTTCAAAGCTTCTGTAGTCTGTCATCCACTCCCGTGAAAACCTTAATTTCCATGCCCCAATTTCCTTCTGCACAAACCACCTAGCAAATTTCCTAACTTGGATGAGTCAAGCCACCAGCCTTTTCCTGGCAGGTTTGCTGGGAGCTACAGAGAAGACTCACTTAACTGGAGAGATGTGCGCACTGTTGTACCTTCAGTCTCCAGCTTCAAGGCTACTCAGAAGGATTCCTATTTCCTTACCTAGTTTTCCATCTTCTATCTGTCACTAAGGCTATTTCAGACCCTTACCACTTTCCCCAACCCTTAATCTGCCTGTCTGTTGTCCACCTGTCCCATCCTGCTTCCATTTTTCATAAATAATTTACCATACTTCAGAAGAACCAAGAAATGACTTAAGAAATCCTTTTAGCAAACCTATAAATACCCACTTTAGAAATCCATGAAGTCCTTCCTCCATATCACAATGAAGAGTGTATCCTGCTTATGGCTAGTCTCATGCTTATGGCTAACCCCATGCCCCTCCCCACTCTCACCCATCCTATAAGGCAGCGGCTCTAAAGTACGGTCCTTGGACCAGAGCACTTGTCATCTCTGGGAACTTAGAAAATCAAATTCTGAGGCCCCACTCTAAACCTGTGGACTCTACAATTCTGGAATTGGGGCCTAGTGATCTCTTTTGAACACAGCCTTCAAGTGATGCTGATAGATGCTAAAGTTTGAGGACCCCAAGTCTAAGAGAATTCTTGTTTATCTTCTTTTCTGTACCTTTTACTTATTTGATAGCAAAGGATCTCTCTAGCCTGGAGAGCCTACTTTATGGAACTCTATATATTTTGTCCTACTTCAATCTAGTCATTGCACAGTAACACCTGACTAAAGCTGTCCTTCTTATCTGTGGTTTTATTTTCCATGGTTAAAGTAGCCTCTGGTCATCAAAATCCTAAATTAAATAAATAAATAAATAAATAAATAAGAACAGTCCACAAGATGAAGCCTCTCTGGCATCATTGTTAGTCCAAGAACCTTAGGCAGACAAATCATAGGCTCTAGAGGAGAACCTACTGGTATTTTTCTGCTACATGGCCACAGCACTGAACTGACTCCTAATGACTTACACTATACCATAGGGCACTGCAGTTCTCATGCACATCAGAGAAGCTTCTATGTGCAACAGATGATGATTAACACTGAAACCCACAACTAGATGCAAAGAATAAGAAACTGTAGAATGTTCAGCCTTAAATGAAACATATATACTACACCCTATCCTCCAAAAGAAAAGGGAGAAGAAAAATATAAGAGCCAGATGTAGTAGACGATTGTAAGGAAATAGAGTCTTCTAGAAAAAGGCCAAGTGACACAAAAAGGCAGACCTATTTGAATTACACCTGACTACTCAACAGAGACTCTAAAAGCCAGAAGGGCCTGGATACATGTCTTGGAGACTAAGAAACTACAAATGTCAGCCCAGACTACTATATCCAGCAAAACTTTCAATCACCACAAATGAAAAAACAAAAAAACCAAAAAAAACCAAGATATTCCACATCAAAACCAAATTTAAATAATATCTATTCACAAATCCAGCCCTACAGAAGATACTAGAAAAATCACCAACTCACCAAGAAAGCACAGGAAATAAATAATTTCTCAGCAAAACCCAAAGAAGGGAAGCATGCTCATGTGTGCACGCACATGCGCAGGCACACACACACCACCACCACCACCACCACCACCACCACTAACATCAAAATATTAGGAAATAACAATCATTGGCCATTAATTATCTGTTAACATCACTGGACTCAATTCCCCAGTAAAAGGACACAGGCTAACAGACTGGATGTGAAAACAGAATCCACCATTCTGCTGCATACAAGAAGCACACCTTGAAAGGACAACATAAACCCTACTCATCTCCATTTAAGGACCAGGCCGCGGGGCTGGTGAGATGGCTCAGCGGGTAAGAGCACCGACTGCTCTTCAGAAGGTCATGAGTTCAAATCCCAGCAACCACATGGTGGCTCACAACCACCCGTAATGAGTTCTGACGCCCTCTTCTGGTGTGTCTGAAGACAGCTACAGTGTACTTACATATAATAAATAAATAAATCTTAAAAAAAAAAAAAAAAAAAAAAAGGACCAGGCCTGATTTCAAAAAAATGGTTGTAAGGCACCAGCTCCAGGGAC
Source organism: Mastomys coucha (assembly GCF_008632895.1). NCBI lineage: Eukaryota > Metazoa > Chordata > Mammalia > Rodentia > Muridae > Mastomys > Mastomys coucha. The sequence continues at coordinate 83,159,028 of NW_022196900.1, read as the reverse complement.
AGTTCATGAAACCCATAACAAGATAATAAAACCCCCTCCCAAAGAACAGCCTGGAGATAACCACAAAAATGGGGAAATATCTTATCTCAGACTGGGTCATCTGCACTGAGCAGCCCTACTTCATCATATGGTTAAACATTCATGACATAGGAATGCAGATCACTGACCACCTGTGATCCCCCTAGCACCCACCAATGAAAATTTAGATTACTATATGAAGGCCTTTGTACCTTTGTCTGGGGTCACCATTTCAAAGAATAGTTGACCCCCCACCCCACCCTCTGCACGCTAGTTGTTTCTGTAGAATAAACAGTCTTCGTTTTTATCTGAGTCTGGGGTCTTCCTTCAAGTGATATTCTGACCCTTACAACCTCAGCAATAAAGACAGACATCACCTCAGAGTAAAGGGTTGAAGAAAGGCTTTCCAAGCAAGTGGACCCAAGAAACAAGTTGGGGGAGCCATTCTAACATCTAACAAAATAGACTTTCAACCTAAGCCAATCAAAAGAGATGGGAAGGACACTTCAGACTCAAAGGAAAAATCCACCAAGATGACATCTGAACATGCATGCCCCAAATACAAGGGCACCTTTTGTAAAACAACAACAACAGCTACTAAAGCTTAAATCACACATGGAACCCCACACATTAATAGTGGGAGACTTCAACACCTCACTCTCACCAACTGACAGGTCATCCAGACAGAAACTAAACAGAGAAATAATGAAACAGATGTTATGAATCAAATGGACTTGACATTATCTACAGAACCCAAACACAAAAGAATATACTTTATTCTCAGCACCTCACAGAACCATCTCCAAAACTGATCACATACTCTATCACAAAGCAAGTCTCAACAGATACAAGAAAATTGAAATATGCCCCTGTATCTTATCAGACCAACATAGATTAAAGCTGGACTTGAACAACAACAGAAACAACAAAAAGCCATTCATGGAAACTAAACAAATCTCTACTGAATGACTACTGAGTCAAGGAAGAAATAAAGAAAGAAATGAAAGACTTCCTAAAATTCACTGAAAATGAATGCATAACAAACTTATGGGACACAATGAAAGCCATACTAAGAAGAAAGTTCATAGTACTAAATGCCTCCATAAAGAAATTAGAGAGACCTCATACTAGTGTCTTAACAGCACATCTAATAGTTCTAGAACAAAAGAAATAAACACACCCAAGAGGAGCAGATGGCAGGAAATAATCAAACTCAGAGTTGAAATAAATCAATTAAAAACAAAGAGAATCAAAGAAACAAAAAGTTGGTTCTTTAAGAAAACCCACAACACAAGACAAACCCTTATCCAAGCTAACTACAAGGCAGAGAGAAAAAAACATCTAAATTCACAAAATCAGAAATGAAAAGGAGACATAGTAATAGAAACTGAGAAAATCCAAAGAATCATTAGGTCATACTTCAAAAACCTGTCCTACACAAAATTGGAAAATCTAAAAGAAATGGACAAGTTTCTCAATAGATACCAAATAGATAACCAAAGTTAAACCAAGATCAGATAAACAACTTTTTTCTTCTCTCTTCTTCTTCTCCTTCTTCTCCTTCTTCTCCTTCTTCCTCTTCTTCTTCTTCTTCTTCTTCTTCTTCTCCTTCTTCCTCTTCTTCCTCCTCTTCCTCCTCTTCCTCCTCCTCCTCCTCCTCTTCTTCTTCTTCTTCTTCTTCTTCTTCTTCTTCTTCTTCTTCTTCTTCTTCTTCTGCTTTTTTACAAACCTACTTTTTTTTTTAAAGATTTATTTTTATTTGTATGAGTACACTGTAGCTGTCTTCAGACACTAAAAGAGGTCATCAAATCCTATTACAGATGGTTGTGAGCCACCATGTGGTTGCTGGGATTTGAACTCAGGACCTTTGGAAGTGCAGCCAGTGCTCTTAACCACTGAGCCATCTCTCTAGCCCCAATAGTGTCTTTCCTCAACTACTCACAAACTAGTGTGTCTCTGTAAAAGCTTGACACAGCTCGAACAAATATGGCTTTACATTTCAAGGGAAAGGTTTCCTTTTGGGGGGAATGGGTATCCTTTTGGGGGATGGGTATAACTCTGAGAGTTATCTGTCTAAAATACAAGACCAGGGGCTAGGGAGATGGCTCAGTGGGTAGAGGCCTGATAACCAGAATTTGGTCCCAGAAATTCTCTCTCTCTCTTTTTTTTTAAGATTTATTTATCTATTTTATGCATATTACTCTCTTCAGACTCACTAGAAGAGGGCATCAGATCCCATTACAGATGGTTGTGAGCCACCATGTGGTTGCTGGGAATTGAACTCAGTGCTCTTAATCACTGACCCATCTCTCCAGCCCAGAAAAACAACTTATACAGACCTATAACCCCTAAGGAAATAGAAGCAGTCATTAAAAGTCTCCAACCAAAAACAAAACAAAACAAGAAAACCAAGAGCCAGGTGATTTTAGCACAGAATTCTACCAGACTTTCAAAGAAGAGCTAATACCAATACTCTTCAAATTATTCCACAAAATAGAAACAGAAGAAACATTGCCAAATTTGTTTTATGAGATCATACAATGGAGTATTACTTAGTTATTTTTTTAAAATGACATCATGAGCTCTTTCTCTTTCAGTCCCAGGTGCTATGGGAGCCGAGGGTTACCGTGCAGACACGTCAAGTCCAAGAACCACACCACACACAACCAGTCCTGCAAATGGCATGGAAATGGCATCAAGAAACCCCAGTCACAAAGATATAAATCTCTTAAGGGGGTTGATCCCAAGTTCCTGAGGAACATGAGCTTTGCCAAGAAGCACAATAAGAAAGGCCTGAAGAAGATGCAGGCCAACAGTGCAAAGGCAGTGAGTGCATGTGCAGAGAGGCCATCAAGGCCCTGGCGAAGGCGAAGGCTGTCAAGCCCAAGATGCCAAAGGGCCCCAGTCGCTAATTCAGCCTTTTTATCGCTCACCTCAGGCTTGGAAAGAGGATTCGAAGCTACATGGCCAAGGGGTGTGGGCTCTGCCAACCAAAGCCCAAGGTTCAAACCAAGGGAGAAGCCGCAGCTCCAGCTAAGGTTCTTAAAGGTGCCCAGGCCCCTGTGAAGGCCCCATAGAGAAGACTCCTGCCAGTGTGAAGACAGATGGACTGCTGGGACACACCTACCCGCACAGTATTTGCAGATGACCAGTGACCTATGCTGTTGTTACAAAGAAACTTGAGGCAAGATATATTTAAAAAAAAACAAAAAACAAAACAAAAAACAGCATCATGAAATCTGCAGGCAAATGGATAGAACTAGAAAAACATCATCCAGAGTGAGGTGACCCAGACCCAGAAAGGCAAACATAGTGTGTTCTTACTAGCTGTAAAGTAAAGGATAGCCAATCTACAATCCACAGACCCAGAGAAGTTAAGTAACAAGGAGGCTCAAGGGGGGGCATGCAATTCTTACTGTGAAGGGGAAATAAAATAGACATCATGGTGGATGGGGGAGGGGTCTGGACAGAGGAGTGGGGTAAATATCACAGTGGACTGGGGGCAGGTGGGAAAGGGAACAGGAGGCATCAGATGCAAGGAGGATGGAGGGAAGCCGGGCAGTGGTGGCACATACCTCTAATTCCAGCACTTGGGAGGCAGAGACAGCCACAATTTCTGAATTCAAGGCCAGCTTGGTCTACAGAGTGAGTTCCAGGACAGCCAGAGCTATACAGAGAAACCCTGTCTTGAAAAAACAAACAAGGGCTGGAGAGATGGCTCAGTGGTTAAGAGCACTGACTGTTCTTCCAAAGGTCCTGAGTTCAAATCCCAGCAACCACATAGTGGCTCACAGCCATCTGTAATGAGATCTGACGCTCTCTTCTGGTGTGTCTGAAGACAGCTACACTGTACTCACATAAATAAAATAAATAAATCTTTAAACAAACAAACAAAAAATTTTTAAAAAGAAAAAACAAACAAACACACAAAAAAAGGAGGATGGAGGGAGAGAGTACTAGGAAAGACAACTGGAATTGGGAGTTATCTCTGGGAGAAACCCAGTGAAAAAGACAAACAAAAAACAAAACAAAACAACAACAACAACAACAAAAACCAAACCTCCCAGAAAGGTGACTCTAACTAAGACTCCTAACAACGGGGGATACAGAGCCTGGTCATCTCCTATAACCAGGCAAGACTTCCCGTAGAGGGATTCCAGCTACAAAACCTTCAACCTACAATTTGTCCTGCCTACAAGAAGTACCAGGGTAAAAGGAACACAGAAATTGTGGAAGTGGCCAACCAATGTCTGGTCCAGCTTGAGATTCTTGCCATGAGAGGAACCCCATGCCTGATACTGGGCCAGACCCAGAGGTGGACAGCCCAGAGACATAGAAACAAATACGACTGGCAAGAAAACAAAGTGAATGAGAAGATTCCTAGTGATAGTCTGCAGTGCTCATAGATGGGTCCCAATTGACATGGGAGAGGCTTCAGCCAGCACGTAGAGACCTACATAAAGGGGGGGGACCCCACAAGAAAACCCACAGAATCAACTAACCTGGGCCCACAGGGGCTCACAGAGGCTGAACCAACAACCAGGGAGCCTGCATAGGTCTGACCTAGGCCCTCTGCATATATGTCACAGTTGTGTAGCTTGGTCTTCTTGTGTGACTCGTAACAGTGGAAGCAGGGGACATCTCTGACTCTGTTGCCTGTTTTTCCGACCCTTAATAGGAGAGGACTGCCTAGTCTTACTGCAACTTGATATTCCTTGGCTGGTCGATATCCATGGGAGGCCTGCCCTTTTCTGAAGAGTAGTAGTAGATGGGGATGGGGAGGAGAGGGGACTGCAGTTGCGATGTAAATAAATAAACAGACAAATAATTGGGCGAGTAGAAAAGTGGGAGAGGGTGAATATGATCAAAACAAATTGAATGAAATTCTCACAGAATTAAGAACTTAAAAAATGGTAAATTCCAGAAATGAACAATTCCTAAGTTTTAAGTGACATTAATTACTCTTATGATAAGCATCATGAAAATCTCTTCCCATTCTGTTTCATCTGAACTGGGACATACTTCCTTTTCCAGTGCATCCAGCTACACAATGAGAGTGCCAGTGCTGGATACACTGGAGCTACACCAACTCTCCCATATTGCAGGCTTATATTGAAGTAACACTTAATAAATGCCCCAAAGCAAGAAAACAGTAATACTAGAATTCCTGATATGCAAAAAAAAAAAAAAGAACGCCAAAGTGTTTCCACTTAAGTGAGAATGTGAAAGTTCTCTCCGGGAGCTGGAGAGATAGCTCAACAGTTAAGTTCTTACTGAGGACCAGGGTTTGATTCCTAGCACCTACATGGTGGCTCACAACTGTCCAGAATCCCCATTCCAGGAGATGTAATGCCTCCTTCTGACCTCTGAACAGCACCAGGCACAGATGTGTGTACACACAACATGCAAGACAAAACTCATACAAATAAACAAGCCTATATTTAAAAAGAAAAAAAAAAGAATGCCATGCAGCAGTCTATACAGAGAACTAGTACCATTTTCAAGGGTCGACTAGGGCCTCAGAACATACTTTTTTGATGAGGGAAAGCTGCCTTCACCCCCTGCTTAAACTCCTTAAGCACTTGGCCCTGCTCAGTAGTAGAGCATGTGTGTAACATGCCCAGGGCTAGGTTCTGTTAAAGCTGGGAAGGACACAGCCCACATCTTACATGCTTTCACACTTCCAGTGCTTAGAGAAGTACCTCCCATTGATGGTGGGTTTCCTTGAATGGTCGTGGGCATGTTAAGTCAAGAGTGGTATCCTTTAATACTTCAATCTGAGTTTTTCCTAAACAGTAAGCCTGGATTTCAATCCCAGACCTGATGCTCCATAGCTGCATGATCTCAGGCAAGCTGCTTCACCTCTTTTGGGCCTCAGTTTCCTCACTAGTAAAACAAAACTAGTAATATCTACTTGGAAATATGGCCATGGAAATTAAACAAAATGACATAGTGCAGGGATTAGCACACACAGTGCCTGGCAAGTAGTAACCTCCCCACTCTGGTTTGGACTTGACAGAGACAACTAGGACAAAACAAATACAAAAATAAGTCACAGTAACAAGGCAGACTGAGCACAGAATGAGTCACTCCTTTTAATCATTGCGCAGGAAGATCAACAGTGAAGAAACATAATAAGCAGAATAAACTCTATTGGTGGCATGTCCCTTAGCCTATAAGCTTGGTGAGAATGTCCCCAGACACCTCTTGGCTGACAGACTTCATGCATTCCAGCCCAGCAGGTCAGATCTTGGTCGGCAGGACCAGGATGGTTCATTCAGACTGGAATAGAAACCAACTCATAAGGAATGTGTTTATAGGCAGGAGGAGATGGAGGAGGAAAACTTGACTGCAGCTACACCAATGACTGTTTTGCAATCTGGCAAAAAACACTGTAACACCATTGGTAGAGGCTCACACCCACACAGCAGCACTTACCTGTAGCCAAGAACTAGCTTAGAACAGATAATGAGCAGCTTTCTGCTCTAAGGAAAACAGTTGTCAGACCTGTATAAAATGAACATTCCTGGGACTTATGAGAAACACCAGCCAGCTTACACACGCACTCCAGCCTGTGAGCACTGGCCACAAGCATCAGTTCAATTGCTCACACATGGATGTGGGGGGACAGATTTAAGTTCTACTCCCTGGGAACCTGCTTGCTTACCTCTGCAGAGGCGCTGGGATGCACGGCACCTGCTTCCTGGGAGTGATTCACTTTAGAATGCAGCATCGCTACACGTGTAGGTACCACACTGAGAACATCTCTCTTCTGTCGATCCCTGAATAAGCTCTGGTGGTGACTAGAGGGTACAGAAAGGGTGAGGGGAGCCCCAGGGAGGCTCTGCCTCCTCCAGGATGTCCTGCCCCAGCCTAGCCTCAGAAGATGTGGCTCATCATCTTCAGGCAGAAGGCCCAAGTCATTTGCAGTTTGGGATTTTTGAAAAATGATCAGCATGGAATTGGAAGAGTCTGTCCTAAAAGGCTGGCAGCTCTGGGGCTTGCTGCAGTCGGCCTGAAAGCACATCCCTTCCAGCCACCACAGAGCATGGCAGGCAGAGTCCCGGCAGCAGGCAGCCCAACAGGCTTCGAAAGGCAGGCTTCCTTGAAGAAGCCGGAGGGGATTGTCTCCCTCAGTTCTCAAACCAGCTCCATAAAGTGTCTTCCCCTGCCGGCATCTGCTCTCATTAGCATCTAAAAACAAAGAATGAAGTCACTTTAGGAAGAACCCAGACAGGGACTGCTGCTCCATCAGAGCCTGAGCACCACCAGCATCTGAGGTGGGACTGAAGACAGGTTTGTTGTTTTGTTTTATTGAGACATACCCTGGCTGGTCTAGAACTCACAATGTACACTCACAGAGATCTGCCCTCCAGAGTGCTGAAAAAAAAAGTGTGAACTGCCATGCTTGGCAGCAGGCAGGTTTTTAAGAGGGTAGGAAGAGCAAGGAGGAGAACAGAGGGCAAGAACACTTTGTTTTCAGGATATTAGCTTATAAGAGAATCGCCTCACATTCATGGAGGAGGTTCTTTTTTTCTTCTTTTTCTTCTTTTTGGTCTTTCTTTTCTTTTTTTTTCGAGACTGGGTTTCTCTGTGTAGCCCTGGCTGTCCTGGTACTCACTTTGTAGACCAGGCTGGCCTTGAACTCAGAAATCCGCCTGCCTCTGCCTCCCAAGTGCTGGGATTAAAGCCGTACACCACCACTGCCCAGTGAGGAGGTTCTTTTCAGTGAATTTCTACCGTGTAAAGCCTTTACAAAGAGTCCCAACAAAATATAAAAACAAACCTAAGATGGACTTTTCTGATGAAGTGTAGAGTCCCAAACTTGACCTTCTAACTTCCTTCCAACATGTACGTCAGGGGAGTGGACAAAGAGACCAGCAGTGTAGGAAGATGAACAAGCTGCAACATTTTCCCACCAAACTAACAGCAACACAAGCTGAGTGCTCCTGACCGCGTGCAGGTGACAGATACAATATTTTCTCATGAGTCGTTTGCCAGTCACATGATTTTGCATATTGTGTCATCAGCCAAAATAGGGGTGAAAATTACCAAAAATTGTAATCAAGAGAGAAATTATCCTAATCGGATTTTCTGAATGCCGACCCATACCATACCACATAAATACAAGGAAACATGCAAAGGTGTCCTACTCTAGGTAATCTAGATAATAACCTGATCCCAGATTCTCAGCTGAACTATTTCAGGCATGGAATTGATCCTTCATCGTTACCTCTGACAGACAAAGCCAGCTGTAAATGGAAGTTGTTTTAAGTCTGTCTTAGGGCTCCTATTGGGATGGAACACTCTGACAAAAAGCAGCTTGGGGCGGGAAGGGTTTCTTTTACTCACAGTCCCATGTGAGAGTCCATTACCAAAGCAGGGAGGCAGGAGCTCAAGCACACAGGGACCTGGAGGCAGGAGCTGATGCAGAGGCCTGGAGGGGGTGCTGCTGACTGGCTTCCTCAGACTGCTTTCTTATAGAGCCCAAGACCACCAACCCAGGATTATCTCCATCCATAATAGCCTGAGCCCTCCCTCATGAATTATTTATTAAGAAACTGTCCTATAGGCTTGCCTGTCCCAGACCATTTTTTTTTAAAGTATTATTTATTTTATGTATATGAGTACCAGAAGAGGGCACTAGGTCCCATTACAGATGGTTGTGAATCACCATGTGGTTGCTGGGAATTGAACTCAGGACCTCTGGAAGACCAGTTGGTGCTCCTAACCTCTGAGCCATCTCTCCAGCCCAGCCCAGCCCAATCTTAAGATGAATTTTCTCAATTAGGCTTCCCTCCTCTACAATGTGTCAAGTTGACATAAAACTAGCCAGCACCTCCACCAGGTCCTAGCCTGACATAAAACTAGCTAGGTCCTCCCTCCAGCCTCCTCAGACCTGTGTGGAAGTACTCTACCACTGCCTATCTCTTCATCCACTTTTACTCTTTTACTTGGAAGTACAGTCTCACTAAAGGGTTCAGGGTGGCTCTGAACTCACTGTGTACCAGGCAGACACTGAACTTGAATCCTCCTCTCAGTCTCTCTAACAGCTGGATTACAGACCTTGCTGTTTTTCCTCAAATTTACAATGTAGCCAAGGATAGCCTTGAACTCTTGATCCTCCTGCCTCCACCTCTGAAGTGCCAGGGTTGCACTACAATGCCCAACTGAGAACACCTCTTTAAACTTCCTATTGACTCACAAAAGGGTGCTCTCTTTCACAGACTTAGTCCTGTCCCTGAAATGATAACATAAGAAATATATTTGAGAGCTAATAAATTAGATAGCTAGGTAGTTAAGCATGGAACACACAAAGGGAGGACTGGATTTTGGAATCTTAAGAACTCAAGTAAATGCCAGGAATATATGCCTCAGAAGGCAGAGACAGGAGATGCTCAGAACAAGCCAGCAAGCCATATCTATGGGTTCTCAGGTTGACTGAGACCTTCCTCACATTAAGTACATTGGAAGAGTGATGGAGGATGATTCCTGATACCAACCTCAGGCCATTACATACACTTCTGCTCAAACACATGCAAGCATACATATATACATGCATGCTGCACACGCACACGCACATATAAAAACAGAAAAAAGAAAATGTGTGCATGCACATGCATTTGTATAGATTTGAATTACAGATAGAAAACATGCAATAAAATCCAAGCATTGAGGAAATGAATGAATACATTTGCATATACACATAACTGAAAATACACTCTAACTAAAGCAACAACCTGTTAATTGGCCAAAACCAATCTGACTCCCACGAAAATATTCACTAAATATCCAACAGACTAAATGTGGACACTAATCAACTGGGAAATAAAAAGAAGATAAAGGCAGACTTCTAGACTACTGAGTCAGAAGTTCTATGTATGGAAGCCAGTCTGCCATTATTCTCTGAAAAATGAGAGCTCCACTGGCACCAACCTAACACCAGACAAGACAATTTAGATAATCAGAGTAAACAGAACTTCCCTAAGAAAAGACAAGGAAATAACAAAGCCAAAATAAAAAAGAAGCCACGGAAATACCCTTTGTGTCTTTACCCACCTCTCCACAGTCATTCACAACATGAGGCTTGGTAAGAGCTGTGTCTACAGTCATTGCTATGAGCAAAAAACTGTGGCTTGGTGATTTATAAACATTGGTTAAAGCCAGGCATGGTGGCACACACCTTTATTTTTATTTTACTGTTTGTTTGTTTGTTTGTTTTTGAGATAGGGCTTCTCTGTGTAGCCATGGCTGTCCTGGAACTCATGCTGTAGACCAGGCTGGCCTCAAATTCAGAGATCCTCCTGCCTCTGCCTCTGCCTCCTGAGTGCTGGGATTAAAGGTGAGTGCTGTACACACACACACACACACACACACACACACACACACACACACACATCCAGAGCTACATAGTAAGTTGCTGTATTAATAAGTAAATGAGTCGATAAATACTGCTAGCCACCTTTGTATCATCAAAACAACTCCAAAACATTCCAAGACAGCAATGATGTGGATCTATTCGCTTCTTTATTAATCACCAGAGACATCATCGCAGCAAAACACATGAAAGGTAATGACCGTGTCGTGATTTCCATGAACAAGCCATCCCACTGTCATCTCTAAATCACTCTCTAAGCTTCACAGCCGAGCAGGTATAGAGATGAGAGGCAATGGACAGATATGTAATAAAGCCTTTAGCATGTCTCCACAACAGAGGGATGAGTTCTAAACTCACCTGGCCTTGGAGACTTTGAAGTCACCAGTTCTGCACGGTGAGGTCCTGATCCCTAAAGTCATTGAGTATCACTTTGACAGCAAGCGTCTCAGGTTTGAGTCCTGTCTGTTACCCTCAATCCAGGGAATCATCCCAGCACAGAGACATCATAACTGGTATTCATGTAAAGAATCCGGTATCCGTTGCCAGACAAACCAGCCTCAGGCAACTGCTAAGCTCAGAAGAATTATGTATGAGTGATACACACGGAAAGAAAGAGTCTGCTGTGAAAAGGATGAGAGCACTACCTGTCCAACCCTTGGAAACACGAGGCTCCGACAGAGAGAGGCTCCTGTTAGGGAGCTACCATGTGTAACGTCTGGATAGGAAAAGGTTCAAGACAACAAGAGGGATCTGAATGTGGTGATCAGAGTAACCAGCGTGCTGATGTACTTATGTCAACAGGAAAAGATGATTAGGGTTAAGTAGAGTAGCTGCATCCAGCTTTCAAAAGAGAAAACACCAACTTTTGGAGGGACCACGAGAGAAAGTCTAGCACACACAGCCACTCAAAAGAACTGAAGAATGGTTCAAAATCTCAAACAAACAAAAAAAAAATTAAGCCGGGTGGTGGCGGTGCATGCCTTTAATCCTAGCACTTGGGAGGCAGAGGCAGGCAGATCTCTGAGTTCGAGGCCAGCCTGGTCTAGAGTGACTTCCAGGACAGCCAGGGCTATACAGAGAAACCCTGTCTCAAAAAACCAAAAAATAAATAAATAAATAAATAAATAAAAATGGTTCAAAATATGAAACAGCTAAAGGAGATCTATGAGGAGCTCAAGGAACCGTAGGAAGACTGTTGACATAGAACGGTCCTCCCAAAAGCACATGCTAAGCCTATGAAGACATTTTGTGGGGAGACCCATCGCTGGACTGCCAGACAGAGTCACCCATTACCAAGTAGAAAGTTCCTTCAATTACAAAGTGACCAATCACAAACTCAGGCTGTCTGCAGCCTGAGGACTGGGATCTAAGGGTCTGTGAGGATTCTTGGATAAGAAATATTGGTGTAATGCTTGAATCTGTGAGGGTATTTCTTCTTGTGTCATCTTCATGATAGATGATCTCTAACCTGTGGCCACTTCACCAATGTAAAGAAGTCTCTGGGGCTGGAGAGATGGCTCAGCAATTACGATCATGTACTGCTCTTGCAAAGGATGAGAGTTCAATGCCCAGCACCCTAAAAGTATTTTTAAAACCAATAAAACAGGGAGCAGCCTGTGTCAGCTGGGGTAACCTGTAGACCCCAGCTTACGGAGTCTCTGATAACACACCTTCTGACTTTGTTGCTGTTGTTTTGTCTTTTGAGAAATAGTCTCACTCCATAGTCCAGGCTAGCCCTGAAATCACAGCAATCCTCATAGCTCAGCCTCTTGAATACTAGAACTATAAGAGTGAGCCAACATACCCCACTCCTTTCCTTTTTTAAATATTCGCTTTTCTCATTTTTAATTTTGAGTATGTAAATATGAGTATAGGTCCCTGGAGTCAAGTCACAGGCAGCTGTGAGCCTTTCTGACATGGCTGCTAGGACCCACGCAAATGCTTTTTACCTCTGCTCCATCTCTCTGGTCCTACTCTTCTGTACTCTTGGTATTTTGTGGCAGTGTTCTTTTTTCTTGTGATCAGTTTGAGTTTAATTAGGTTTATTGATTTTTCTTTCTTTTTTTTTTTTCCAAGACAGGGTTTCTCTATATAGCCCTGGCTGTCCTGGAACTCACTGTGTAGACCAGGCTGGCCTCGAACTCAGAAATCCTTTTTCAATTATTTTGGGGGGGGGGTGGTTTGAGACAGGGTTTCTCTGTGTACCCCTGGCTGTCCTGGAACTCACTCTGTAAACCTGACTGGCCTTGAACTCAGAAATCCTCCTGCCTCTGCCTCCAAGGGCTGGGATGAAAGGTGTGTGCCACCACTGCCTGGCTCTTTTCAATGTTTTATAAAGGTATAAATCATTAGTTTCCTATCGTAAAAATTGAGTCTGCCAGACTCAATTAGTAGTACACATCTGTAGACCCACCACTTAGGAAGCTGAGTCAGGGGATGATAGTGATCTCCAAGCCAGCCTGGGCTGCAGAGCAAGATCCTGTCTTTAAAAAAGCAAATAAACGCTGGAGAGATGGCTCAGCGGGTAAGAGCACTGACTGCTCTTCCAGAGGTCCTGAGTTCAAATCCCAGCAACCACTTGGTGGCTCACAACCATCCGTAATGAAATCTGATGCCCTCTTCTGGTGTGTCTGAAAACAGCTACAGTGTACTTACATATAATAAATAAAAAAGCAAATAAACAAAAGTTTTGCCATTATTTACATAAAAATACCTACACAAACAAAAACAGTATCTTATTGCTATTAAATGCTACTTAATGGTACTTTCTCATTCTAGTGACCAAATACCTGAAGAAAGGCAGTGTAAGGAAGGGGAGCTTGCTCTGCCTCCAGTTCAGCAGAACACAGCCCACTACAGAGGGGACTGGTCTATGGTACCAAGCAGGAAACAGAGAAAAGGGAGAGCCAGTGCTCAGCTGGCTTTTTCCCTCTCCCCGTTCTCTGCAGTCTGGGACCTGAGCCCACGGTGATGCCACACACATTCAACATAAGTCTTCAGTTCAACACGCTCCCAGAAAATGCCTTTAACATACACTCCAATGTGTGCCTCACTGATGCACTGAGTGCTTACTAGTCCAATCAAGGTGGCCATAGCAATAAGCCATCACATGCCTGTTCCATTGGTGTTTCATAGTGAGAAACGCAGAAAACAGCTCTTCTCCCCCCAGTCACTGGATTCACTGCATGAGAAAAATCCCTCCTCTTGGATGAAGAGATAATGAGTCTTCCTTTTTTTTTTTTTTTTTTTTTTTTTAATATGCACTGGTGTGAGGGAATCAGATCCCCCGGAACTTGAGTTACTAACAGTTTGAGCTGCCACGTGGGTACTGGGAATTGAACCCAGGTCCTCAGGAAGAACAGCCAGTGCTCTTAACCACTGAGGTATCTCTCCAACCTGGGTAATTAACCATCTTAAACAGACGCTAGCTCTAACTTCAGCTCTGAACACCAGTTACTAGAAATTTAACCTATGAAGGATAACTTGACCTCTCCAAGATTCGATTGCTGCTGCTCTTGGAAACAGTCAGTGACTGGAGGGGGCCAGGCACTGAGGGAGTCAATATTGCATTCCAGAAGAACGTGGCTAAAAGGTGAGGTGAAAATAAACTCCAATTTTAGATCAGTTCCTCTTCCTGCCCACGCCTCCATGGGCTGGCTCTGCTCCCAGGGCTTAGGCAAAGCAATATTAAATGCTTACAAAAAAAGGGCTTACAGTTGGTAGAACCCAAGACTGAAAACCCTTTGAGAATGGCTGGAGCTCACTGTTGGGAAGAACATATAAAAATCTCAGCCAGAGTGGGAGCAATGCGCAAAGCTAATCACTGTCTATAATGACAGCAAACCAAAGAAGACAGAACTCCCATATGTGTTACCTGGATGATCCCCAAAACAAGAGGCTCTGGAACTAGTAACGCTTATTCTCACCACTCCTCAAAAAAGCAGAATTCTAATAAATCTGGCACAAAATCTAGACCAGGTTCCATAATTCCAAGTAGCAGAGTGGAAAAGCCTACAGAATAAATGAATTATTGCCAGGGAGAAACTCACTAAATACTTTCAGTAAGCTGTGAACAACTCAGGAAATATTTAGAGACACTACAGTTGCCTCTGGCATTCTTAAAACTCAGGCAGGTAACAAGCCTGATTTCAGGAGCAAACTTGGAAACTCCACTGGCTGGCAACCACATGGGGGAGTAAAGACACAACACCCACTACCTCAAAAGCCACACTGAGAAAGCGCCCGGGAACTGAACCAGATCCATCATACTGCATCCAAAGGGAAGGGCTGCGATGGTGGAAATAGAAGTAGGGACCAACGTTGCTTCAGAAAAGGAAAAACCCCCGAGCAGCTGATAAGTTCTTCCCTGGGTTGGGGGTTTTCTGCAGAAAACGGTGCAAAGAGGCCATTGGTTGGTTGGTAAAATCTGAATGTTTTAGTGACTGTTTTAATATATCAGAGCTAAGATTATTTTTATGAAGTCTCACAATTCAGTAACAATGTATAGAATTCATCAAATGTTTTCCCCTGGACCCATTAATGAGCTATTATCCAGCAGTAAAGTGGAAGCCTTAAATTTGGTACTGAGTCTGTGAACTGTGGCTGTACGCCATCTACTTTCCGCCAGCCATCATCAAAGACATGCTGCATGTCAGCCATGATGACTGCCACAGAAAACTGGGAAACAGGCATACTATTAGAAGTGCTCAAAAGCCACCTTAAGAGCACCCCACCCTTCTTTTGCTGTCAGGATATCTGTTGCCTACACACCTACTAATGAACAAATACAAAATTGGTGCCACATTCCTCCCCACACCAGCTTTCCTCTACAGAGCACACTCGGAAGGCCAGGCAGGGGGGTAACAAAAATCCTTCAACGGGTTGCAATTAGGTATTATGAAGTTTGAAAAAAGCCAGAGAAATACCATTCCCCCTCTCCTCTTTCTCAAAAGGGCCAGCACTTTTTTTTTCCCTCTTAACTGCACACATTGGACTAAAGGTAGCAGTTGCCTCACAAAGCAATCCTTTGAAAAGAAAATAATTACTATGTGCTGCCTTTTCGGTGTGCCTAGATTGTTAAGAGCACAGTCTGTTTAGTGTTGTGGTGTAGGTAACTTGCTGAAACTAAACTCTCTGCTAAACAAGAGGCATTGGCCTTTGATTCCTTTCCCTTGGCTGCAGTGTTTCCATGTTCCCATGGGTCATTATGACAAACTCCCCAGGACACAGCTGCCCAACACATATGTCTCTGCTGACATTTATATTAACTTTTGCTCATCTGTATAGATGAAAAAAAAGGTTTTCAGAGTTGGAAAGATGGCTCAATGGTTAAGAGCACTGGCTGTTCTTCCAGAGGACTGGGACTCAAGTCCTAGCACCCTTGTGGTAGCCCATGCTGTCTGTAAGGCCTGCATTTCTGCCCTGGATGGTCTCTGTCCACCTCATGAAGCCTTCCTCTGTAAGTGGTAGGCCTCTACCTTGTAGCTTTGGATTCACAGGCTCAGCAAGATGCTTGACACTCAGTAAACATCCATAGATTTCCCTTAGTTTTTAAAGCTCACCCAATGGTTAAATAAATTCGTTAACTAGAAAAGCCGAGCAAAAGATGTTACCTCCGGTGTAGAATC
The DNA here is from genome assembly GCF_008632895.1 of Mastomys coucha. Lineage (NCBI taxonomy): Eukaryota > Metazoa > Chordata > Mammalia > Rodentia > Muridae > Mastomys > Mastomys coucha. The sequence continues at coordinate 83,143,005 of NW_022196900.1, read as the reverse complement.
ACTTGAGTTTTAGTCATTTGAGTAAGATTTTCATGCTGATGAGTCTCCTTGGAAATCAGTTTGAAAGTTAGGTATGGTAACACTGCCTGCCTTCTCAGCACTCAGGAGACTGAGGCAGGAGGACCTGAGCTAGACCCTGCCTCATGGAAGAGGAGGGAGGGGAACTGAGGAATCCACTTAAGCAGAAGCATGATGAATGTGTAGAGTAAACCTGAAGAAATGCTTGGTAGCTGAAGAGACCACTGAGTAATGAGCCAGCTAGGAAATAGGCTTTCCAGTCAAGACCCTAAGCCAGAAAGTCCTTTCAAAGCACAATGCAATTCTTTATGAACGGACCAACCAAGTCTCAGATCCTTGAGCTGTCTATTTCAGACCACTCAGTTTCACTTCAAGATGAGAGGTTTTCACCATGGAAACTTCTGAACAAAGTGCACAGTGGAGACCAGCTTCTTAGTTCAGCTGTGCAGAGAGCTGCCCATTGCTGCTGATACCCACTGCACTCCCCTGCCCTTGGCTGACAAAGACAAACTTTAAACATCTCAAAGTCCAGGTCACCTATAAGAAAACATGGGCCGGGCGGTGGTGGCGCACACCTTTAATCCCAGCACCTGGGAGGCAGAGGCAGGCAGATTTCTTAGTTCGAGGCCAGCCTGGTCTACACAGTAAGTTCCAGGACAGCCAGGGCTACACAGAGAAATCCTGTCTCGAAAAGCAAAAAAAAAAAAAAAAAAAAAAAAAAAAAAAAAAAAAAAAAAAAAAGAAGAAGAAAACATGGAAACCATCCTAACTTAATTTTAATTCTGAGGCCTTCAGCTTCTGCCTGCTACTTACTAATAAATGAAAAGTTTGCATTAATTGGATATAGTTGTCATTACATTTCAAAGGCCCATCTGTCAAGGTTTAGCCCAGAGGCATTTTTCACAACCAAGTGTTAATCAAATCACTGGTATAGCTGAAAATAGCTCTCTTACCATAAAGTCACCTGCTCAGAAACAATCCAGTCATTAAGGACTGTATAATATTTAAAGGCAGATTGAAGGCAAATGATTAAAACATGTACTTAAAAAAAAAAAAAAAACCCTGTGACTAGGGGGATTACATTGCTGCATGTGATGTACTCAGAATCCTGCTTTTGCTTTTTCTCCCACCACCTTATGACTAAAAGACTCTAGAGATGGCTGTCAGCAGAGGAGAGCACGCCTCCAAGCCACAGCATGTGGGGAGCCCACACCTCTCCATGGAATGCTGTCTTTGTATTGCAAAAAGCACAGGTATCAAACGATAACAGATAAGGTTTGATTTGTATATGAAAGTGTGGGCTCAGTATAGGAAAGAAATGTAAAAGATAAAAAGTACCTACATCTGAGGGAGGGTCTAGCAGCTCCCAGGGAGGCCCCCTTGCCCATGCTATTGTTAGGAAGCTGCAGTTGATTGCGTCTCTGACTGCAGTTATTATGAGCTGATAAATTATTTGCATTCAACTACAATCACACCAACCTCCTTCTGAAACCCACACAAAGAACCCTGAATCAGAGCCCTATTTTGTTTTGGAGAAGGTTTTTTGCCCCCACCCCTGGTTTGTTTTCTTGTTTCTAAAGAAAAGGTCATTTAGAAAGCTACAGCAGAGTCGTACAGATTAAATAAATTAGCAATGAGCATGAAAGGAAAAAAGAAAAATACAGCTAGCTATAAAATGTTATTTCAGCAGATATGGCAAATAGAGGAAAAGTTTGTCAGTTTATCCATTGAAAGCCTCTCTTCTGTAGCATTATGTAAGTGTCATAAAAGATAATTAAAAAAAAAAACATCTGCAGCAGGCTGAACTGGGACATATGAGGACTCGACACAACTGAGCTTCCAAAACTTAAATATCTCAAAGCACTTTTTTGCTTATAGCAAATAAAACGGAGAGCTGCAGATGCTTCCTCATCTGTGTGTAAATGAAAGCGGAGCCGTGTGAGTAGTTAGTATTCTTAGAACTGCTGAGAGCCAGTTTATTTAAATTAAATCAAAGCCAATCTGTATCTGTACAAAAATAATGTTCTCAGGGCTCTGACTCTCTAGACGCCACAGAGCTGCAGCATTCTCCCTCGGTAGCTCCCTCTGACATAAAGAAGTGAAAATCAGAGCCTGGCCGACTGCAACCACTTCAGAGGGATCCAGGAGAGGGAGGTTCAAAGGGATCAAAATAGCCCGTGTCTCACCAGCCACCTGCTATGGAGCAGGGCTGGGCTCCTCTCTGCCCTATTCTTTGTGCTCCCTGGGCACATCTTGGGATTATCATGTGTCTATCCTTTCTCCTTCTTCCCTGCTTCATGCTGTGAACTCTAATGGTAGGAACTAGGTTTATTTTAGCCTGGTACAGTATCTGTTGACCTGAAAAGTTTCTACAGTGTGTAATAACACTTAGCTATTGGTTCTCACTATCTGGATGGCATACCTTACAGAAGGCTGGAAGGGTAGCTCACTGCATAAGATGCCCTGCACAAGCCTGAGGACCTGAGTTCAGAGCCCCAGAACCCATGAGAAAAGCCAGGGGCAGTAGCTGGGGACCGTAACCCCAGATCTGGAAGGGTGCTGGTGGAGAGTCATGAACATCCCTGAAGCTCTCTAGCCAGCCAGCCTAGTCTAATTAACTTATGTTCTGGTTCAGTGAAAGGTTCTTTCTCACAAAATATAGGTAAGGCCAGACGTAGCAGCACTCAGGAGGCAGAGGGAACAGATCTTTGTGAGTTTGTACTCCTGGTCCACATAGTGATTTTCAGGCCAGCCAGGGTTATACAATGATGACCTTATCTAAAAATATATAAATAAATATGTAGAGAGGATCAAAAAGACACCCGCATCAACTTCTGGCCTTTACCTGCATAAGCACACATGCATATATACCCATGTACACATATATACACATCCCACACCAAAAAATAAAATTAAGAACAATAAATAGCCTGGCGGTGGTGGCGCACGTCTTTTATCCCAGCACTTGGGAGGCTGAGGCAGGTGGATTTCTGAGTTCAAGGCCAGCCTGGTCTACAGAGTGAGTACCAGGACAGGCAGAGCTACACAGAGAAACCCTGTCTCGAAAAAAAAAAAAAAAAAAAGGAACAATAAATATCTTAGGGAACTTATTAAAAATGCAGCTGATAGGGACACAGGGCTGTATTTCTATAATAGAGTATTTGCCCAATATGCTAGAGACCTTGAATTCAATTCCCAGTACTTGAAAAAAATTAGCATAATTGAAGCCTCCAACTATGACAAAACATCCCTAAAGAGCCAAGGATTACAAATACTAGAAAAGTGAAGCTCTATGGAATGCTGACATTTATATCCCCTTATCCAGTACAGACACACAGCTTCAATTGGCTTTACTTTCATGGTATACACACACACACACACACACACACACACACACATACATGCATACATACATATGTATATATGTACATATATATACATATGTATGCATGTATAATACATACATATATACATATGTATGCATGTATAATATATACATACACATATATGTATGTATATATGTGTGTGTGTGTGTGTGTGTGTGTGTGTGTGTGTGTGTGTGTGTGTATTTGGTTTTTTCCAAGACAGGATTTCTCTGTATAGTCCTGGCTGTCCTGGAACTCACTCTGTAGACCAGGCTGGTCTCGAACTCAGAAATCCACCTGCCTCTGCCTCCCAAGTGCTGGAATTAAAGGCACGTGCCCCCTTTTTTATCCTATACTTTCACTTTCAAGTTTCATAATTTATGTAGTCTACTGACAAAAATAAAAATCTGGCTAGGTTGGTCAAGGCTCCTGACCACTAATTATCTATTCTGGACTCTCTGTAAACACAAAGAGATTGCTGTCTGTATCTGTGAATGACATCGTTTCTGGGTTGAGTCAAAAAAAAAAAAAAATTCCAAGGTTGATTCTAGGCAGGGCATCAAAACAGGTCATGTGTGTCTGTCTCTGACACATGACAACCTCTGGAAGCCTGTGGTGTACAGGGACTTTCTCCCTCTACTGTTTCTTCCCCACTGATAGGGGCAGCCATGCTGCAAGTACTTCCCACAGAAGTATGGAAGGGTGGAGGCGAAACAGCTCAATCAAAGCAGCTTGGGAAAGGAGGGAACACTTGTCAGAGAAAAGCTCCAGGGACAGACAAGAAAACTTTTGCTTCTCTGCCTCGCCCATTCTGGGTAAATAATCCTTGTTCTAGATCTGCTTTCCTGAGCCGAGAGGCCGAGCTTCCCCCCTTTAACCTTCACAGAAGGAACAACATTAAAATCCACTGTGTTATTTGGAAAACACCTTGTGAGAAATGTCAGTGTGCAGCTTCTGCGCACACCCTGGGGAGCACGGCAGAGGGCAGCTCTGAAAGCCAAGCAGTCAGGAGCTGGTAGAGGGGAGCGCGAGGGAGAGGCAAGCTTGGCTGCTGCAGCATGCTCCAAGCCAAATGCTGCAGACTGACCCTGCAGGATGCGGATTACTACATTTTATGAAATGGAATATGGCTCTTGAGGACCGAGCTACAGGGCAGCTTCATTTATTCTAATTAAGACTCATTCCCACAGGAGGCCCATTTCCATAGCCTCCAGCTGACTCGGGTTGCTTTGGGTCAATAAACAGTGAGTTGTCGGGCAGGGGGCATTTTTAACAGGTAGAGAGCAGTTCCCTTAAAACTGTAAAACCTGAATCAGAAATGAACACTAAAGAGCAAAGGAAACCCCACTCCTCTCACCGTTTCCTTTACTACCTACAGGTGAGAGAACTTGGGAGCACACATTTATCTCAACTCAAATAAATGTGTTGTGCACTAGAATCAAAACATCACATCAAGCCAGCTGGAAGAAGGCCCCTAAAAACACTCTGTCTGCTGAGTGAGTTTTCAAGGGGGACCCAGCAAGACACTCCAGCACCATCTTTAGGGACAGAGGCTCCAGAGCTTCAAATGGGTCTTGGCCAGGTTGGCTCTGCTTCATTAGGCAATGTCAGTGCTGTTTAACTCCCCATTCAAGGGTAATTCCATCTTATCTTATGGTATTGTCTAGTTCCACTTTGTGATTGACAGAGAAATTCATGATCCTGGAGGCCTTCACCTGAGTAACAAACTTGAAACCAAAAGGACAAGCACACCTTGATGCAGGTAAGCCCTCTGAGTATTGACTGGCTGCTCTATCCAGTGCCCATGAATGGAATCATCTAAAAATGGAGCAAAGACTAGAGGTATAATACTTGTTCTGTCTGTTCAGATTAATATGCTCACTGCTGACTAGGGATGTAGGTTATTCAAGGCAAGAGGAAGTTGGCTTGAAAGTGAATTAGGCCTGCATAATTGTAACTTGTGGTACAGACAAATTGATTGAACCCAGGGCCTCCTGCATGCTAGGCAAGTGCTCTATCACTGAGATGTATCTCCAGCCTGTTTGCTTTTTGATGAGCCACATGGCTCTTGATTGTCTAGAACTCCCCACCAAGCCCAACTCTCCATTAGCCCCTCAGCCTTCTGAGGAAAGTACATGCAAATGTCATCACCTCAGGCTCTATCCACATAATTCTTAGCAAAGTATTATGGCTGGCTAGTATACTCAGAGTACTAATCAAATTAGTAAGACTACTGATGCATCAAATTGCTCAGTCTCAGGCTAGGCATGGCAGGTCACACCTTTAATCCCAGCACTAGGTATGCAGAGGCAGGGAGGTCTCTGTGAGATAGAGGCCAGTCTGGTCTATATATATAGTAAGTTCCAACCAGGGCTACAAGTGAGACCCTATCTTGATGATAACAATAAAAGCAGCAGCAGCCAGGATTCCCACATTCCTAGGAATCTACAGAGTACACTGTGTTGTCAAAGTTATTACATTACCCTGAGACCATAAGGAGACTTCAAACTTGCATCATTCTTTTTTCTCCCAATATATGGGTATTTCCATATGCATGCAGTACCCAAGGAAGCCAGAGGAGGTTGTTGGATCCCCTGCGACTAGAGTTACAAAACCACTGTGTGGGTTGCTGGGAATGGTACCTAGGTCCTCTGGAAATGCAGTGCTCTTAACTGATAAGCCATCTCTCCAACCCCAAACCCTAGTATTCCTTGAAATGAGAATTTTCATTCCCCAGAGATGTGAAGGATAGCAATAGAAAGCAGGCTAAATGAGGGCAGAGGCCAGCCTATCACCGCTGTATTTCTAATGTTTATAATAGCTGGCATTCAAAAACTATGCTTGGAACAAAGGAAGGGACTAACTCTGCAATCTACTTCCAACACAAAATCCAGAATCAACTCCAGTCAAAACACTATCCTGAGCCTACATCTGTATCATGGGGCACACATCTGTAACCCCAGTGCTGAGGCAGACAAAGGCAAGATGATGGCAAATTTTTAGGTCAGCTTGAGCAACATAGCAATACTCTGTCTCAAAAAATAAAAGCTACTATCCTGAAGAAAAGGCAGAGCCAACATGATCTATCATAGGACTTTGCCGAGCATGAACACATCATCATTGAGGGAAGGGAGGCAGGATGAAGGCTACAGTTGTGGTGTGGCAACAGAGTGCAGTCCTCCTCTGAAGGGGGAGTAAGAGTAAACACATGACCTGTGATGCTCCTCAAAAACACACCACAATAATGGAGAACACCTGATACAGTTTAATCACTCATGGACTTGAACCATATTAAGCTTGTGTAGAAATGAATGAGGGTCTATTTTCTTGACAATGCAGAAAGGCTGTCTGCCTGTGTGTTATAGTTAGAATATATAGTCCGAGATTCCACTGGGCAAAGACTTAAACTAGCCCAGATATCAAACTTGCTAAGGCTGGGTCACTCTGAAATTAAATAAGACTTTCGCCAGACTGAATCCCATATGAGAAAATATTGCTAACATTTATTGAGTAAACCTAGAAGTAGGGTGAGCCCTTTGCATGAATATTTCTCATAACCCCCATAACAACTCCAAGAAAGGTACTTCATCCCCATTTTATAGACTGAGTAACCTGATGGAGTTTAGCAATTCCAACCAGTCCTTAAGAAGCCCAGGACACATTCAGGCTTGTCTGACTCTTGTGTCCTTGCTCTTGGCTGAGGTGTACCTCTTACTAACATATGAAGAGACAGGTAGTCAAGACTAATTTTTTTTTTTTTTTGAGACAGTGTTGCCATGGCTAGCCTGGAACTTGCTATGTAGCCTAGTCTGGCCTTGAGCGCACAGAAATCCACCTGCCTTTGCTTCCCAAGTGCCCAGCAAGACCATTTCTCATATCTTCTCTCTGAAACATATCCAGTACTATCTGCAGTCAACAGTATCTATGAGAGCTTACCTGCTGGGCTGACTCTTACTACGGAAGCCCCTGGATGGAGGATCAGAAAGGCAGCTTAGAAGCCAGACCCACTGGGTGTAGTGGTGCATACCCATAATCCCAATATTCAACTTTAAGGCCTGTCTGAGCTATGGGACTCTGCCTTAACCTCTCCCTCTGCCCCAAACACACACACAAAACAAGCAGAGCCTAGAGCCTGGGGCTGCAGCCCAGTGGCAGAGTGGTAGAACTATGCTTCTCATGTGTATGATCCTGGGCCCAATACTCATACACACATTAGACAAGCAAATAAACAAAAGTAAACGAAGAGCCCATTAATTTTAACTCAAACTTCTCAGCACTGCTTGGCTGGAAACAGGCGTCTGAAGCACTGACCACATACACTCCTGAGCATATTCCAGAAGTTTCCTACACAATGCTTTAAGTTATCTGCTACTCTAAATACTGAGATTTTTATAAAATCAACAAAACAGGCCAAAGGCTATGCCTTGACCTACTATTTTATTGTTGTTTTAAATTCCATGGCTGCCTTATTGTTTCTTCCCCTGAAAAGTCCCAAGGGAGAGTCCATATAGCACGGCTCTTAACTTGTGGTAGGTTTACCATCAGGTAGGTACTCCAGTTCCCCATCTCTCTTCACTTTCTTGTACAAGTTAGTAAATAAGTTCATGTTGTATTTGCATAGTGTTTCTAAAGGGCAAAGAAAATCCACCAAAAGTGCTGTTTTCCAAGATGGAAGGATTGAAGATGATTGCCCCTCACTACAGAATGTCTAAGCTGCAGGTAATGATCTTCTGTCACCAGGAGAAAGGTCAACTGAGGGAGCTCTGACCAGTCTCATAAACTGACATCAATTGAGTGTGATGTGACATGATCCCTTAGACTTGCTCATGCCAGTTAGCTGAACTCTGGAATTAAAAGGCTTGCATGGGTTGTGCTAGCAGCCAGAAAACTCCCCTTTCCCCCAGCTGCCATGAACTCAAGTCATTACCCTACAATCTAAGGAGACAGATTTAGGATTAATAATTTATTACCTTCCTGTACTGCAATGTAGTTAAGAATGTAGGACAGTTTGGCAGGAGAAAGTTCCTGCTGAAGGCTCATTGCTGGAAGAGATATTCCATTAGTCATCCACCTCAAATTGGATGCCCAGCACATAGAAGACAATAAATGGGGGCACCTCAAAGGGCTCCCAAAAATGCTTTTCCATGAAAATAAGACCAATGCACGTTTAAAATATACCTAAAAAGAAAAAAAAAAAAGATATGAGCATATGGCCTGCTCTTGTTGGCATAAGAAGATACATAGGCCACAAAGTACTAAAAAACAAAAAAAGCCATAGGAAGAAAGTGGGGTCAAGGTCAATAGCTGCCTTTGGTGCTCATGCCTTCTACCAGGAACATTCTCAGCATTAGGAACACTTATCTGGGCTCATGAATGAAAACACAAAAGAACAGAAAGGCCTCTGGAGAGGAAGAGGCCTCTTGCTAAGCCTGGAGCCATCTTTGTGTCCCATCTGCAGTCCTAGTGGCCTCTGAGATTGTTAATCTCTCCATGCAGAATTGCATACTGACTAGAATACAGTTAAGGAACACAGAGATGAAACTATTATCTTTGCAGTGTGAATGACTGCAGTGGCTGAGAGCATGGCAGGGATGTGTACCCACAACCTTTCTTCTGCTTTCCATACTGAATTACATTTACTCAACTGGGCAAATCCAGGCTGTCCTGGGAGAAGCAGACTAGCTAGAACGTGGCAAGGCAAGAAGCTCTCATGGGTCGCTATACACAATAGGGTTCATTTCTAACTCATGAACCAGAAAGAAAAATCTCTGCCATTTCTAACATGAATCAGTCAGAGAAACAGTAAATACATTTTCCTCTTTGGATATGAAGAAACACATAATAGGCTAAGTTTAAAAAAATAGAGAAGAAAAGACAAGTTCACCCCCACAAGGAATGCAGCAGAACTTGTTACCTACTATGTGTTATTTATTAGAGAGGTTACTCTGAATAAGACAGTTTCATGGAGCAGACAGATATACACAGTCAAATGATCATAATAGACTCCTGTTCCTAGTCAGGTTGGAGAACTCACCACCCCACCATAACCAATACCTACCATACAGAATAGACCATAACCACTACCTAGTACACAGAATACACCATAACTACCATCTACCATGCAGAATATCTGTGACAACTGGCAAGACCATCTTTGAAATGACCCCCATGAATGTCCAGATTTCTGTCTAAGGACAGTTTCTCTGCTGTAGCACAGAAAGCTAGAGTCTAAGCAGGACAGAGGAGACTTGCTGATGTTGGAAAGCTGAGACATTTAGAAATTTGGCTAAAATTTGAGGAAGTTCCTGTAAAAGGACGGGGTGAGGGCAGCAGTCTAGTGAGAACCAGTCTGTGGTGAGGTCTGCACTGCAAACACCACAGAGTAGGATCACCAGGTGCTTGCCAGATGCAGACTGACTCAGGATGGAGAAGGAAACAGAATCACTAGGGGTCAAGCAGTGCTGGGGTAGGAGGCAGAAGCAAGCTGGAGCTTGGTCCTGCTAGTGTTAAGCAATTATATCAACACCATCTGCCAGTGGAGACACAGAGAAGGCTTTCCTTAAGGGTGAAGCCGACCCTGGGGTTCTCTTCCCAAAGCCTAACACTACAGTATAGGATGCAGGTTGCACAGAGAGCTGCCCAGCCATCACAAGAACTTCACCAGGAGTTCAGAGCAGAAGTCTCAGGGGATCTGAAAGACACTTATGTTTATGTGATTCAGAAAACATTAGGCAGAGTGATAATGACACATGCAGCAGAATGGAGCATAAAAACATGATATGAATGATGATCTTTTGATATGGAGGAGGAAAGAAATAGAGAATGACTCAGAAATCTCTACCTCAGAATATGGGTGGAGATGCTCTTTTTGTGTTTATAGGGAATAAAGGAGAAGAAAGAAGAAAAGCTCTGGCTTCCGTTTTGACATGTTAACTTAACAGTAGTCATGAGGCATCCAGTTGGAGATGTGTGACATACAGGTGGCTGGGTAGTTTGGTGCTCAGCAGTGACAGATCTGGGAGTGGTAATCACAGTTATCAGCGGAGGGGATGACTGAGCCTGCTAAAGCGCATGCAAGGGTGGGGATGATGGAACAAAGCCCTGAAGAACAAATAACTTAAGAGAAGCTGGGGAAGGGTTGAGTGGGGAGTAATTGAAAAGTACAGAACATCACGAGGAGAGCAAGGAAGACGGGGTCTCGGGAAAATAAACAAAGATGCCAAATGTTACACAGACTTTTTAAAAAAGGTTTATTTTATTTATTTTTGGGAAGGAAGATTATTGAGACAGGGCTTCTCTGTGTAGCCCATGCTATCCTGGACTTTGCTCTGTAGATCAGGCTGGCCTTGAACTCACAGAGATCCACTTGCCTCTACCTCTCAAGTGCTGGGATTAAAGGCATGAGCTGCCACTGCCCAGCTGTTATCTTATTTTTAATTACGTGTACTTGTGTCTTTGTGTGTGTGTGTGTGTGTGTGTGTGTGTGTGTGTGTATGTGTGTGCACTTGAGTGCAGATGCCCATGGGTTCCAGAGGCCTCAGAGCCACAGGAGCTGGAATCACATGCAGTTATGAGTAGGTAGGTGCTGGGAACTGAACTTGAGTTCTCTGGAAGGACAGTAAGTTCTCTCAGCCATAGCCTTACTGCAGACCTCAGGTAAGAGGGTATATGAAAGTCTCCAGGTAGGAAGGTCACCATCACCTTAGTGAAACCCAAAAAGTGTATAGAAGCCAAACCTCACTGGATTCAGAAGAGGACAGAGATAGGAAGAGAGAGCAAGCAAAGCAAACCTGTCCAATCAAGAAACAACAAAGGCAAGGAAGACTAAGTCAGAACCACTCGGAGAGCTGCCACCAAGCAGAACCTGCCACAAAAATACCCGTGGGATGAGTGAGCAACTTAAAAACTGAGTGAACTAAGGAATTCCCACCTACTTGGTTGTTCCGTTGTCCTTCTCACTACATCTGTCTGTCTGTAAACTGAATTTGTACTAGGCCCAAAGCAAGTTCTTCTCCTCCATGAAACCCACCCTGATTTTCTGATCTCCAGTAACCTAATCTACTATTGTTAAAAAGAGGGCTGGTGGTGACTAGCCTGTAAGAGGCATTGGGCTTGATCCCATGGCTGATGGGGGGAAGGAGAGGCCAGATAATGAGGGATGCTGAGAGAAAACCAGAGGAATTAGAACTGTGAAAAGTGCCGAAGTTGCTGCAAAGAAAAGGGAAGGCGGTAAATAAGAGGAGTAAGTAAATAGACAGAGAAGAGCTACTGAACAAGGTAAACAATTGCACTCTTATCTTTATGTGCAAGAAAATAATAAACATGTTCACACAAAAACTGGTATATAAATGTTCAGAACACCATTACTTAGACAAAAAGTAGAAACCTCTGATGTCTACCAGCTAATGAACAGATAAGTCAAGTCAAGGCTGGAGGCATACCTGGGCAATTGAGAGCATTTACAGCTCTTGCAAAAGACCAAGGTTCAGTTCCCAGCATCCACATGGTGTCTTACAATCATTTGTAACTCCAGTTCCAAGAGATCCAAGAGTCTCTCTCTCCTGACTTCAGCGGATATCAGGCAGGCATGTGGTGCACATACATGATTGCAGGCAAAACGTTCACACATATAAAACAAAATTAATAGATGGGAAGGGAGTAGAGAGATGGCTCAGCAGTTAAGAGCACTAGCTGCTCTTCCAGAGGACTTAGGTTCAATTCCCAGCACCCACATAGTGGCTCACAACCATTTGTAATTCCAGTTCCAAGGGTTCTGACCCCTCTTCTAGAATCTAAGGGCATTGGACATATGTGCATATACATAATACATCTATACACACAAAATTAAAGTTAAAAAAGTTCAAGGCTATCCTTAGCTAAATTGCAAGTTTGAGTCCAGCCTGAGCTATATTGAATCTTATCCAAATGAACAATAAATAAATGGATAAAAGCTGTAAGAGAAAAATGCTCACTCATTTACAAAGACAAACATATCAGAATATTAGACCACTTAATAGAAACTTGTGCAAGCAAACAAAACAAAAACAAAAAACATGCAGTGGTATATTTTAAGCCTTGAAAGTAAACAATTCCCGACCAAAATTTTTTGTTCTTTTTTTTTTTTTTTTTTTTTTTTTTTTTTGTTTTTTTTTGGTTTTTTTCGAGACAGGGTTTCTCTGTGTAGCCCTGGCTGTCCTGGAACTCACTCTGTAGACCAGGCTGGCCCCAAACTCAGAAATCCACCTGCCTCTGCCTCCCAAGTGCTGGGATTAAAGGCATGTGCTACCACCACCCAGCCGCAAAGTTACTCTTAAAGTTGATGGAGAAACAAGGACCTTTTGAGAGAAACACAAACTGAAGTAATTCATGGCCATCAAGCCAGCACTGAAGAAGACACTTAAAAGAATCTTAAACTTGGAGGATAAAAGAAGTGTCAACCAAGAAGGCACAGTTAGGAATGTCACAAGAGGGCTGGAGAGATGGGTTTGTGGTTAAGGGCTGGTTGCTCTTTCAGAGGACCCAGGTTCAATTCCCAGCACCCACATGGCAGCTCACAGCTGTCTGTAACTCTAGTTCTAGGGGACCTGACAAAACAGCAATGTACAGAGAATGAAGATACATATTTTTTAAAATATTTTTTTAAAAAAGGAAAACTTTTTCATAAGAAAAACAGTTGAACAAAAGAGAAGTAGAAATATATCATGTCTGGCATTGTAAACTAGCAAGCACCTCATACAAACAGGGGAGAAAGACCAACACAAACTACCTATTATGTTCAGTATTGTTTTTTTGTTGTTGTTGTTTTTAGGCTTTTTTGAGACAGGGTTTCTCTGTGTAGCCCTGGCTGTAGACCAGGCTGGCCTCGAACTCAGAAATCCACCTGCCTCTGCCTCCCAAGTACTGGGATTAAAGGCGTGCACCACTATATGTTCAGTATTGTTTATACTGAACATTAACTTCATAGGATACAGAAACACCTGGGAGACAAGGCTCTGGGCGCATCAGTGAGAAACGATCTAGATTAGGTCTGTGGTGGGAAGACCCACCCTAAATGTGTGCTGTACCACTCAATGGGGGTCCCAGATTAAATGAACACATTACTCTCCACATCCTGGCCTTCTACACAAGGTAACCTGCAGCCTCCATTGGCCCACATTCCTGCCCTGCCAGCTGATGGGTAATATGTCCTTGAACTGTGAGCCAAAGTAAACTGTCCTCTAGATTGCTTCTAGTCAAGAAAAGTAACTAAGACATGTGTGTGACCAAGAGAACAACCGACAAACCCATAGCACTTAGCAGATATCTCTCAGTAATCTAAGTGTAAATGGTCTTAACTTTCCAATTAAAAGACACATGCTAGCCTACTGGGTTAAAATATGTGATCTAAGCTGGGTGTGGTGATGCACACCTTTAATCCCAGCACTCATGAGGCAGAGGTAGGTGGGTCTCTCTGTGCTTGAGGCCAGCCTGATGTACAGAGTGAGTTCCAAGACAGCTAGGGCTATACAGAAAAACCCTGTTTCAAAACAAACAAAACCAAGATCCAACTATCAGTATCTTAGAAACACATCTCACTGCAACAACGTCTACAGACTGAGCATCAAAGGACTGAAGTCCAGTGCCAAGCAAATGAAGCCAAAACCAAGTTGGCACACTTGATTAATAACTGATAAAGTAGATGTTAAACCAAAACTAAATAACATTTTGGCTTTTTGTTTTTGTGTTTTTGATGGGGTCTCTCTATGTAGCACTGGCTGTCCTGGAATTCCCCCCTAGCTGGCTTCAAACTCACAGAGATCTACCTGCCTCTGCTGAGCACTGAGACTAAAGGTATGCACCACTATGCCCAACTAGAAAATATTTTTTTGTTGTTTTTGTTTTGTTTTGTTTTGTTTTTTTGAGACAGGGTTTCTCTGAATGGCCATGGCTGTCCTAGAACTCACTCTGTAGACCAGGCTGGCCTCGAACTCAGAAATCCACCTGCCTCTGCCACCCAAGTGCTGGGATTAAAGGCGTGCACCACCACCACCTGGCTAGAAAATATTTTTAAAAGATTCCTACATATTAAAAAAGAAAAAAATTAAGAGGACATAAAAATTATAAATTATATACAACAAATGTTGGGGCTTCCAATTTAAAAAATGAACCACTAACAGACATGAAAGGACAGACCTTGACATAGGATTTCATATCTCACTCATAAAAAATAGGACATCAAGGACCAGCAAGATGGCTCAGCAGATAAAAGAACCTACCACCAAGCCTGATGACCTCAGTTTGATTCCTGAGACCCATGTGGTAAAGGAAGTCTTCTAACCTATGCATCAACAATGGTATACATTGTGCACACACAAGCATACATACAAAAAATACATGTAACCAACAAACAAAAATACATTATCCAGACTAAAGATCAATAATGAAACTTCAAGGGCTAGAGATGTAGCTTAGCTGGTAGTGTGCTTGCTTAGCACAGGGTTCTCAGTTAGATCCCCAGAACTGCATAAACCAGGAGGGGTGACACATTTTTACAATCCCAGCAGGGTTATCCAAAGTTTAAGGTCATCCTCAGCCATATAGTGAGTTAGACAGCACATTGGGATACATAGTAACCTGTCAAAAACACAAATTGTCATTTTTCTTATTCAAAACCTATTTAACTTGTGACTTCACCCATGAAAAATAAATTGGAGTTTGGGTATTTTTTATATAAACAGCTCAATGTAAAATATAAAACAAAATAAACTTTAGAGTTAATCTACACAATAAGTCAAGCAGACCTAATAGACATTTTCAGAATGCTCTATCCAAGAGCAAAATGAAAATTCTTCTCAGTCAACCAGTGGAACATTCTCTAAAATAGGCCATAAAGCAACTCTTAAGAAATGCAAAAGAAATGAAGAAACTTCCATCTTAACACAACATAGTGAAATAAAACTTGAAATAATTAAGAAGAAAACCACAAGTATTATATAAGATCCTAAAAACTGAACAGACTCTTGGGCCACTAAAGATGTGAGAGAGGAAATTTAAAAGTTTCTAGAACCAAATGAAATGAGAACACAACTTACAGAACCTTTGGGATTCAGCAAGGCAGTTCTAAGAGGAAAGCCTATAGCCATGAGTGCTTAGAATAAAAGACTGCAGACATCTCAAATAAATTATTTAAGTTCTTAGAAAAACAAGAACCATCCTAATCCAAAAGTAATGGGCAGAAATAAATAATAAAGGTCAGGGTGGAACACAGAGAGCCAGCAGATGCCTATCAAGAGACAAATGGACAAAGATAATGAGGCACACACATACACTCCAGCTTTGTTCAGCCAAGAAGAACGAAATTAGGTGACGCCAGGAAAGTGGATGGAACTGAAGAGCATCGTGTCACCAGATTCAGAAAGGCAAATACCATCGTTTTCTCATGAGGAATCTAGGTTTTATATATGCTATATGTATTATATATGCTATATGTAGTATACAAAAGGGTTATAATGAAACTCATTCTGTACACTAAAGTAACTAATAAAAAAACTTAAAACTTTGGTCTAGTAAGATGGCTTGGTAGGGTAGGACCTGGCACGAAAACCAACCTGCATTTGGTTCCCAAAGGCCATTGTAAAGATGTTGAGCAGTGAAGCAGCTCCACACTGCTATCCTATGACCTCCATACACATGCCAATGGTATGCACATGTTCATATATACACACCAAAAACAATTTTTAAATTAAGTATTACTTCATATTTGCTTTTTATTGATGCCTTTGAAATTTTTTTGAGCTTCTTTTATATATGCATAGTCATTCATATAATATTATTTGATATAATATATCAATAAGTAAATACAGGCTACAGCTTCAACTTTTTTCTAGATTATGAAACATAATAAAATGTAAACCAGGAGTGGTGGCTCATGCTAATGATCCAGTACTTGGGAGGGTAAGACACCAACTGCTGCAAGTCCAAGGCCAGTCTAGGTTATCCGGTCAATGCCAGGCTAGCCTGTACTACAAAAGTTAGACTCTGTTTCAAAGAAACCCTAGACCAGAGCCAGATACATAGCTCAGTAGCAGAGCACTTCCCTAGCATGCACAAGCCCTGCAGAGAGAACAGGAAATGAAGAGACTGGAAGAGAGGGAATGTGACCCAGGCCAACTGGCACAGGCTTGTAATCCAGGGATACTTAAGCTGAAGCTGGTGCTAGAGAAATGGCTCGGCAGTTAAGAGCACTAACTGCTCTTCTAGAGGTCCTGAGTTCAATTCCCAGCAACTACACGGGGCCATCTAGGGACAGGGTTCTTCCATACATTAAATAAAGAAAGGAAGAAAGGAAGAAAGGCTGAAGTCGAAGCTGACCCATAAGGATCAAAAGTCCAAGGACTACCTGGGCTACAGAAGAATCTATGGACAGCCTGTGTAAGAAAGATTAAAACTGAGCCTCCTGTGACCTGGCCACTCCCGACCTCCTCAGAAATTGCAGTAAGCAGGACATGGCGAATCTGCATCCTCCACACCTCTACTCTGAGTACCCATTGCCTTGGAAGACCTCCTGCGACCTTCAAGTTCAACTTTCAAAACTGTTCAGGTATCTGGCTCTTGCCTTCTTTACCTGTCAGTGAAAAGCTTCTCTGGTCCCAGGAACACAAGGCCTGAATCCCATCTTTTCACCCTGCATATAAGAGTCTGTCTGTTTCTTTCATCAAACTCACCATTTTTCCAGTTTATTTTGCTAAACTTAGTGCTTTACTATTGCCTCATCTGGAGCCAGAGTCCTACTAAGTTCTCTAATAATTAACCAGGTATAAATCTCTTTCTTAGAGAGGCAGAAAATATAGAAGTTTTGTTGTAGGATTTCAAGTCCAATTAGGTCTGTGCCCCATGCACACATAACTCTTCAGACATAGCATTTCTTGTTTGGGAATGTTGACACAGTTCAGATGTTAATCCCGTCAGTTGCTTTCAAAGGCATTCTAGCTCCTTAAGTCATCTTGTAGACCTCTCCCCTCATTATATTGCTTTCACAGTTTAAGGATAATCCCCTACTGCTAATGTAGTATTCAGCCTACAATACTTTTGTAGTACATTTATGTGCCAAATTTAATACTTGCTTAGAATACCTCACATAAGCAATAAGGGCCAAATTCCCGCTCTTAAGAAGTTGACTAACTCCTGAGGAATTTCCAAGTTCTAAGGGGAATCTCATATTTGTTTCCAAATGATAATCACCAGGTCCAAAATGCTATTTTCAAACCACATAGCAGTAAAATTATACAGAAAGCATTGACTCAATAGCCCACAAGGAAGAAAGGGTAGCTTTTATCACACAAATCATGATCGCTCATTTCTATCAGTGGGCTTCACTACTGAGTCCAAAGCAGAAATGAAAACAAGCCACTTAAAGGAAGTCAGTGTGTACCTGGAGCTCTGCCAAAGAGGGGTCAACTAGTAAGTGGCACCCAGGGATGGATGGGAACTGCAGAGTTCCCTTATTTTGTGTTATGTTCTCAGGAAGAATTCCCATAATCCAAGAGCTAAATGAAACAGATTTAAAAACAAACCACTTTTTATCAGGGGGAAAAAATGTAAGTGCTCAGGTAAAAGCTGAGTATACACAAGGAGTGGGCACCAACTCAGGCGACCCAGACAGGGCTTCACCTGGATCATTTTGTTGTTGCACTGCCTGGTAGATTTTCATATCCTTATTTAAAAGAGAGAGAGAGAGAGAGAGAAGCTGCTATTCAAAAACAGTGGAAAAACACAGAAGAATAAAAAGAGAGAGACCATAATAAATAAACATTCAGTTATATGTTTTATTTTAGATTATTTTCTATTATATGATTTTTTTCCATTTCATATGATTAGAACCGTAGTAAGCATGTAGTTATTTATCTTGCTTTTACTGTTCGTGTAGGATACCTTCCCAAATACTCATTCTTCTAAAGTAGGAAATGTTGCCTAGTACCTGTCCTAGTTTCTCTTCTGTTGCAGTGATAAAAAAACAACATGACCAAAAGCAACTTGGGGAGGGAAGGATTCATCTCAGCTTACAGTCCATCAGCAAGGGAAGCCTAGGCAGGAACTCACAGCAGAAACCACGGAGGAGAGCTGCTGCCTGGCTTGCTACCTCCAGTTTGCTCAGCCCACCTGCCTAGGGATGGCACCATCCTCAGTGGGCAGGCCCCCTTCTATATCAGTTAGCAATTAAGATAATCCCTCTCTGGGTAGCCATAGGCCAATCTGACAAACATAATTCTTTAGTTGATTCTGTGTCAAGTTGACAGCTGAAAGTAATTATGACACTATCACATAAATATGCAAAAACATTACTGCTGGGTCATTGGGCAGGAGATAGCAATGTTTCAAAGTACAAAATAAATAAGTGTCAATGACTGTTCCTATATCCAACAACTATCTAAAGATAGACTTAAGATAAACTTCTTTTATTTCTGTTTTTGCATTTATTTATTTTGTTTGTGCATATATGTATGTGTGTAGGTGCACATATGCCATAGTGTGTGTGTATACACATATTCCAGCATGTGTGGTATATACACATAACACAGTATGTGTATATGCATGTATGCTACAGTATGTATGTGTGTGTATGTGTACCACAGTGTATGTATATAGATAGATATGTGTGTGCCATGGTGAGTTTGTGTCTGTGTATATGCCCATGTGCCACAGTGTGTGTGTGTGTGTGTGTGTGTGTGTGTGTGTGTGTGTAGACTAAAGTCAGCTTGTAAGTCAGTTCTCTACATCCACCATGTAGTCTCAGGGACTGTCAGTCTTGTCAGCAAGTATCTATTTCTCTGGCCTAATCTTTTGGTTTTCTAAGACAAGGCTTCATTCTGTGGCCAGTTTGGCCTGGAACTCACAGGAGTCTTTCTGTTAAGAGATGACATTAAAGAGCCAGCTATAGTGGCTCACACCTTTAGTACCAGCATTAGGAGGCAGAGGTAGGTGGATCTCTGTGAGTTCAAAGCCAGCCTGGTCAGTGAGTTCCAGGACAGCCAGGGCTACACAGAGAAACCCTGTCTTGAAACAAAACAAAAGCCAGCCTGGTCTATATATTAAGTTCTAGGACAGCCAGGGCTATTTCCAGAGACCCTGTCTCAAAAAAAAAACAAAAAAAAACAAAACAGAAAACAAAAGGATTACATTAGAGGCCTGAATCACCATGCCTAGCTCTTGAGCCATACATACATATGCATACACATATCCATTTACATCATGTCATAGGGCTGGAGAGATGGCTCAGTGGTTAACAGTACCAACTACTCCTCTGAAGGTCCTAAGTTCAAATCCCAGCAACCACATGGTGGCTCACAACCATCAGTAATGAGGTCTGATGCCCTCTTCTGAAAACAGCTACAGTGTACTTACATATAATAAATAAATAAATCTTTTTAAAAAATCATATACATGTTCATATATATACATACAAACACCCACATATTAAAGCCAAGGTCTCACTATGTATCTAAGAAAAACTATTTTGGCCAGTCAGTAGTGGCACAGGCCTTTAATCCCAGCATTTGAGAGGCAGAGGCAGGCAGATTTCTGAGTTCAAGGCCAGCCTGGTCTATAGAATGAGTTCCAGGACAGCCAGGGCTACACAGAGAAATTTATGTATGTCTATATGCACACATACAATGTAAGGTGCCCTCAGAGACCAGAAGCTGGACACACCTGACCAAACCCAGGTCATCTGGAAGAGCAACAAATGCTCTTAGCCACTGAACCACCTCTCCAGTTCCTCTCAACTCCTGCACCAAAACCAACTCTTTATTGTTTATAATTGTATGTGCATATGTTTTGTTTGCATATATATATATGGACCACTTGTATGACTGGTTACCCATAGAGGTCAAAATCGGGAGTCAGGTCCCCACAGGTGAAATTACTGATGGTTTTGAGCCACCATCTGGGTTCTAGCAAACAAACCTGGGTCCTCAGGAAGAGCAGTCAATGCTCTTAACCACTGATCCATCTCTCCAGCCCCCAAAACTCTTTTTTTTTTTTTTT
>NW_022196900.1:83107487-83122412 GCF_008632895.1 Mastomys coucha | reverse complement strand
TGAGCCACCATGTGGTTGCTGGGATCCGAACTCAGGACCTTTGGAAGAGCAGTCAGTGCTCTTACCCTATGGGTGGTTGTGAGCCACCATGTGGCCGCTGGGACCTGAACCCACAACCATCCGAAGAGCAGTCGGTGCTCTTCCCTGCTGAGCCATCTCACCAGCATGCCCCCAAAACTCTTAAAAGTGGAAGTAAGTCAAGGGATATGAACTTTTTTAGATCTCCTGACATTTATGCCAAACTGTTTTCCATTCACATCTTCTAGCACTGTTTGAGGGTAACCATATCTCCCTTAGTAGCACTATGTTTTCTTTGCTTTGTTTGCGGTGTGGAGTTGAACCCAGTGCCTTTCACATACTAGTCAAGTGTTCTACCACCAGCCTATATCCCAAGCCCCTAGATATTTTCAGTTAATCTTCATCAGGATAGATTTAAAATAATTTCTAAATTTGAAATTCCTCACAATTCTACTCTTAACCAAACGTAAGGGAAAAATACAAAAAGACTCAGAATTACTTTTTGAGACTTCGTATTCCTCCCCCTGAACTCTGAATCTTTCCAATAACCAGCTTCATATCAAGGTTTTGGGGAAAAAACAAAAAGCCTTTGGTACTCCAAGAATCACCAGCAGTCAGAAGGAACTGTGGCGGGATGGGAGAAAACAAACACTACAGCAAACAGGCTAGGGTCCTGCTCTGCTCTGCTCTGCTCTCGACATTTGACTCTAGCCAAGTAACTTTGCTTCCCTGAGTCTCAGTTTCCTTAGTAATACAGTGAGTGTAGCCTATCTATTTCAGAATTATCATAAAAATTAAGAGAGAAGATATGCAATGTTCCTACAAGTCTGGTATGTGGTTGGTACACTTACAAAGAAGTGATTTTCCTAATGTGATAGCACTAAGTTAATTAGTTAAAATTATCTCACATAAAACGATGCCTAGAATTAGCCAACAAAGCATCATTTTATATAAAAAATAAATATTTGGGTCAGTTTTCTATGTACTGCAACCTCCACCACTATAATCAAGCAATCATGAGCTACTGCAAGACAGCAAAAACCCATAGTCACTGCTAGGAAAATTGCTAAATACAGTAATTACTTGATTCTCAAGATCATGTCAACAACAGCAGAAACCTTTGTAGCTGTCAGAGCACAAGCTGAGTAGTCAGCCATGACAGGCGTCTCTGCAGCAGGTGTGTGGTCTCTGTCCAGGGTAAGGCTCACTCAGAAGTCCTTAAAGTGCTGCTTCCTTACGCTCCATATTATGTCAGCAAAAGAATGATAAAAGTAAAGACAGAGATGGAGTGCATTTTTAAATTCGGCTTCTGACATTTAGCCTTCTTGGCTCTAAGCAGATGAAATCGTCTTGAGAAGGACAGTTTACTCCAAGTCCATCCACATGGTTCTCTTCTATTAAAAACAACAGCAAAGGGGCTGGCGAGATGGCTCAGTAGGTAAGAGCACTACTCTTCTGAAGGTCCTGAGTTCGGATCCCAGCAACCACATGGCTCACAACCACCCATAATGAGATCTGATGCCCTCTTCTGGTGTGTCTAAAGACAGCTACAGTGAATTACGCTGGAGCGATCAGGCGGGAGCGAGCAGGCCGGAGCTCAATTCCCAGCAGCCATAAGATGGCTCACGGCCATCTGTACAGCTACAGTGTACTCATACACATAAAGTAAATAAATCTTTAAAAAAAACAAAACCAAAAAAAGCCCCAGCAAAGTATGTAGAGCCAGTGAGATGGCTTGCCTGAGGAAGCCTGACCACCTGAGTCTAATCCTCAGATTCCTCACAAAGGTGGAAGAAAAGAATTGTCTTCACAAAGCTGTCTTCTAATCTATGCACACACACACACACACACAGGCCATCATTGCAGGCATGCATGTGCAGCCCTTTCAAATTAAAATAAATAAATGAATTTGTTAAAGCAGTAAGAATCCACCAGACATGGTGGCTCATACCGTCAATCTTAACACTCAGGAGACAGAAGCTGGCCGATCACTGTGAGTTTATAGCCAGCCTAGGCTATATATCCAGTTCTATGCCAGCTAGGGCTAACACAGTGACACCCTTTCTCAAAAACAAAAAACAAAACAAATTGCACATTCCTCTAGGTAAGAAAGCCAAGCATCACTTACTAAGCAGGTATGGTCACATAGCACTACATGCTTTTACTATATTATCTCTAAGTCAAGCTATGAGGCAGATCTAAGGTTAGTACAGCAAGACAAGAGGATCATGAGGTCACGGTCAGTCTGGGCTACACAGCGAGATCCCACTTAAAAAGACAGAAAGACTTTAGGTAATGTGCCCTAGGCCTTGACATGTAATGTGCCTCAGTCATGTGACAATGTCCAGCTCCAGGACCCCAATCTATCCAACTCTGAATATTTGTTTATATGCTTTGTTTTGATTCATCAGTCTACCTATATAAAATGGCAAACTGAATACCAATTCTCCTTTATGAGAAAAAAATCCAATTCATATCTTGATGCCAAAACAAACCAAGCTGAGTATGGTGGCACTCAAGAAGCAGAGGCAGCCGGATCTTTGAGTTCCAGGCCACTCTTGGCCACACACACACACACACACACACACTCCAAAAACCAGTCTCAGGAAAAACAAGCAAGCAAGCAAACAGACAGACAGGCAGACAAAAACAAACCCACCAAGTAAACACCCACCAAAATGATGGCCATTTATGTCAGCAGATGGTTTTCCTGCCTTCTGGTAGGTCTAAAACAAACCCATATATTCAGGATGCTGATTGTTTGTAGTGGGTGCAGGGTGGAAGAGGTTAAATCTTAAATCTCAAAAATAATACCTGTTGCCAAGCACAGAACGCTGAAGCAGAGGAAACTGTAAAGCAGGTACAGGCTTCTCAGTGGCTTCACTGATGTCTGCCAACAATATCCTGGCAAAACCCAGGAAGCAGGTCTTGGCTTGACTCCCAGTCTCTTCTCCATGGCCTTCCAGAGAGGCGGAACCAGTACACTAGAAAGACAGAAAGAGAAGAAAGTATATGCCAAGCAATTAATAACTGATTCCTGGAAATGTAGAATGCTAGAAAAATGTGACAGATCAGAAGAAAGAGAAATTTCAAGTGTGTCTTTCAATGTTCATCCCTGCCAGTAAATTTTCAGCCTGAGCTTCGGCAGAGCCTATAATTATCAGTGTAACAACAGAGCAAGGATATATAAAATGAATCTGCTGTTAAAGTGATTTTATCTCCTATTGTTGTCTAATCTAATGTCTGTGTGAGAATGGGAAAGAGCACCAACCTGAGAAGACAGCTCTGATTTTCCGCTTCAGCTTCTACTAACTGCTCTGTGATTTTGACCAAAGTACTTCGTTATCTATGGAGAGGTTGGACTTCCTCTAACTAATCCTGATTATACTGCCCAGCCTTGCTATAGTTTTTCAATGTGATTCTCTTTAGACACAGCAAGCACTGCCCAGTTTGCTACCACCCCCACCATCACTATTTTACAAATCTACCCAGTTCACACTTTTACATCAATTTACACTTTTACATTATCTGCCTGATCCAAGTCATTTGCAATTCCTGTCTTAAGTTCTTGTATACTTCTCTCCATATGTTTAACTTAGGCACTGTGCTAGCTACTCTGTAATCTAGTGGCTGCAGGAGGGAGGGGAGAGGAAAGAGGAGAACGATGCTGAGTTGACAGAGTTCTAAAGAAACAATTCAAAAATCAGTTGGCTAGGCATGGTATCTCATACCTGAAGTCCTATTTGAAAGGCTAAGGTAGAATTGTTTAAATTCAGGACATCAAGGTCAGCCTATAGAATATGAGACACTGTCTCAAAAAATTAAAAATCTTGTGCCAGCAGTGGTGGTGCATAACTCTAATCCCAGCACTTGGGAGGCAGAGGCAGGCGGATCTCTGAGAGTTCAAGGCCTTCCTGGCCTACAGAGCAAGTTCCAGGACAGCCAAGGCTACAGAACAACCCTGCCACAAAAAAAAAAAAAAAAAAAAAAAAAAAAAAAAAAAAAAAAAAAAAAAAAAAAGCAAACAAACAAGCAAATTAAAAAATTTCTGTCCTAAATATGAAGCTGTGATCCATATCTGGTAAACAGCACAGGTTGGCAACCCTAAGCTTCACTTGCAGCCAGCATACAAGACCAGTATTGTCTGTAATGGATTTCAATGCCAATGCCAAGAAATGAGACACAAGCATTGCACTCCACATTGAGGCAATGCCTTTCCCTGAGCCATAGGCACGGACGGGAAGGACTCTTATCTCTCTTACTCTCTTCCACCCATTCCTACTCTAGTTTTCCCGTAATTGTACATTAGGGGATAGGGGGCCAGAGAAGAGGTGTGTGGGCCGCAAACACGTTGAAAAGATCGTGAGATGTAGCCTAAGAAACTATACTCAGAAACTTTGCTAGCCTCCCAGGATGGAGCGGAGAGTGAGTGTGTGCTCGTGGATCTTACCCAACATTTCTGCCTACCACAAAAGGATTTAAAACTAAAGGTGACTCAACACCTGTCATCAATATCCTGGCAGGTGGGTGGGAAAAGCAAAAAAGAAATGAAAAGGCTTTGAAAACAGGAGTAATAAATACCATTGGACTTGTAGCAAACTGGCTACAAGTGCATGGGAAAGGCAGAGCTAATTTCATTTGCACTCCCAGCTATTTATTCGGCTCAAACCTACAATTGCCTATGGGCACAAATCACCGCTAGGGTCCAGTTAAAGGCTGGCTGACCAGAGGCAGGAACAACAAAACACTGCTAAGATCCAAGATGTTTGTTATCAAATCAAAGGGTAGCAACCCAGGGAGAGAACACACACCCCCACAATACTTGACAAATGAAAATCTAGAAAAGCTCCCAGTAGTTCTGGCATTTAGGGCGTTACAAGTACACCCGAAATAAAAGCACTCTGTTGCAGCAGCTGTTCAGACAGAGCAGGGGGTAATGTTTACTTAATACTTCAGGTTGATGGGGAATGTATCATAGTTCAGTCTGTCAGCTACATACGTGGAACTCCATTTATGTACACAGCGATAAGATATGTTTGAATAAAGACAGAGCCCGTCTATTCAGCGGGTGTGAGTAATCAAGAATAAAGCTTTAAGAAAGGGGGGGAGCCCTAGATGTTTGAGAAAGTTACAGAACAGACTGCCATGAATAGCTTTGCTTATATTTGCAGACACTGTTTTCCAAATAGCTGGAAAAATGAACAGATTGTTCTAGGAGGTCGTCTTTCCAATTTGTTCCTAGTTTCCAGTCTGTTAATCACAAGATAGCACAAGGAGACTCAGCTAATGCGCTTTAACAGCTTCTATTGTCGGTTGGGCACAACCACCAAGAGGTGAGAGCAGGAAAAGCATTCCCGGAACCCCGCCTTGAGGTCTTCTACTTTGACTTCCTTCAGTTCTCTTTTTGTGCTCACTGCAGCCACTGCAGGACCCTCAAAGGGGCATAATTGTCAAAATTTTCAAGGAAGAAGGTTTTCGCCAACGAGCCTAGCCCCGCCCCCTTTATTCTGTATCAACTTTTTTTTTTCTTTTAATCTCGATGGGAAGATCATCAAACACCAGAAACAGCAACTCGGACGAGGCTGCAGAGGTCTAGGGTTTCAGAAGGACCGCAGTGCCTGGAGCCTGGTCTGCCAGTCTGTCAGGGAATAGAGGGAGCTGCCTGACCAGGCCTGAGTCCCAAAGCAGGGGTTCAGCTTGGGACTCTGGCACCTGCGAGACTAGAAGCAGCAGATTTGTCCTGTCCCAGCCAGGAGCGCCATCTCTGGGTCCCAACACCGGACCAGCGTACCCCGAGGCATCACCCGTCCGTCTCTGCCCCTCCCCTGAGCTCATGGTCCTCGGCCTGGCAGCCAGCCGCCCCGGCCACCTACCGGGAGCTCAGGGCCACAGAGAGGGGTGCCGGCTTTCGGCGGCCTCCGCCTCCTCCCGATCCATGGGCTCGGGGACGCCCAGCCTTCTCTCCCCTCACGCAGAGGAGGAGGAAGAGAAAGAAGGAAGTTCTGGCTCCCCACCCGGACAGCTCCCTCTTGCCTCAGCCTCCCTGGACAGCGACCGCGGCCGGAAACGCCGCCTCCTCCCACCTCCCGGGGCTCAACCCGGAAACACACTCTTCATGCTGAGCCAGTCCTCCTGCCCCCACCCTCCGGAAGCGCAATTCCAGCCGCGAGCCCAAGGTGGGAGGAGGGGCAGCACTGAGGGGAGAGCTACGCACAAGCGAGGACGTCCGGGCCCTCAGCCTTTTGCCGCGGGACCCCGCGGGGCGGCCTGCACCTTTCCTTCTTAGCACGAGCACCCAGGCCCCAGACCCGGGCAATGCCCACAAGCAAGATGGCCGTACCGGAGGCACCCCCCTACTGCTTAGCGCCCTGCTGTGCCATTGGTTAGAGCGCGGAGTGAGGCCAGCACCGATTGGTCGAGAGCGATGCGGGGGTGGGGGTGGAGCTGTAGCAGCCTGGAGCCAAGAGTGGGCAACGCGGCGTGAGCAGCAGCCCCAGGCTCCCGGAGCATCGCGCCCGGAGAAAGACTTCGCCGCTCGGGGCCGCAGCCTGGTGAGCTCAGCCCCCTTCAAGCCCTCCCCTGCATCTCAGCCGGAGCCTCTCCGAACTGGCGCTGATCGATGCCGAGACTCCCCAGGGACCCTATCGCGACTCCATCGTGCCATATCTCGACATCACCGTACCCTGTCGAGACTCCATTTTGTCACAACCCCTTTCAGTATTTATCTATCTACCTATATATATTTTTTTATATTTGCCCCTATCATATTTTGGGGCTGTCCCCTTCATGTCGTGATTTCGCTGTGATCTCTCCGTGACATCACCGCGCCATCGTGAAGTGTGATCTCATCGCTGCCCTGTCGTTCGACTTCATCAATGTCGTGTTGTGACCTGGCTGCGGCGGGACAGGTGGTGACCGCCAGGATCCCTTCTCCCCTTCTCATCTCTTCATCACTGCAGCCCTGCTTCGATTATCCGGCTTTTGGATTCTGTTATCCCGAGAGCCACCCGACCCCTCTTTCCTTCTTCAGCCAGTGCCGGCACCCACAGGCTGTTAGCGGGACGGTCAGGGAGAGTACGGGGAGCACAAGGGGTTAATGCTGCTGCTGCAGCTCCTGCTCTTGCAGCCTCTGCAGCCTCTGCCCGAGGGAGGGAAAGAAGAGAAGGCAAGGAGGCTGCGGGGGCGATTAAGAGCCCTGGCTGGAGGGGTGGGTCCACAGGGGAGTCTTCAAAGCCTTCTCTGGAGAGCTTGCCTTTTCACTTCTGCTGAAGTCAGTCTACTTTCTCTGAAGAAGGGAGGGGAAAGGAACCCTAGAATATCCTTTTCTTCCTTGTCGGCGAGAGTCCGGATAATCGAACTTCACCCATGTATGTCTTCATTCCTCCCTGTATGTCCTCACCACTCACTCCTCGTGTGCCTCCTGGAGAGAGATAAAACCCGGTGTCTGGTGCCAGGGGCTGCTGAGCAGTTGGGCCAGCTCCTTCCCACTTCTAAACTGGTGAGGAAAGCTGTCCAGCTGAGCAGCAGCATGCATGATCCTCATATCCCACTTTTCTGGAGGTGACCTTGGACCAGGGTCCCTTCTTCATCCTAAAGAATTTGCAGGTCCAGCCTCTTAAAGGGGCTCCCCCAAGGGAGGTCAGTCATGAGGAAGCCACCCTTCCAAATCCACCCTCCCCTCCCTCTGTGCTAATCCCTCCCTACATCCTCCACTTCCACCCCCGCCCCCGCCCCTCCTCTGCAGAGGGATGCTCAGTCCCTCTTGTGTTCACAGTTGGGCAAGGCGGGCATCATGGCCTCGGATTGTGAGCCAGCTCTGAACCAGGCAGAGAGCCGAAACCCCACCCTGGAGCGCTACCTGGGAGCCCTCCGTGAGGCCAAGAATGACAGCGAGCAGTTTGCAGCCCTGCTGCTAGTAAGGACCTGGAAGGTGGGAGGGCTGGACAGGAGGGCCCCCAAAGAATGGGGTCACCAAGTCCCCAGGGATATCTAAGTGGTATTGGCAACCCAGAGGCACCAAAAAAGGCCCAAGACCTCTCTACCTTTGTACTCTGCTCCCTTGGGAATGGGGGAAGGGGAGAAGAGAGGTGAATAAGGCGATGGCATGGGACCACGGAGGAGGCTGCGTGCATTTGCTTTTTGGGGCGTCCCAGAGCAGATGGGAGCTGACTCATAGGGTAACAGCAGCAGGTTGTAACTAGTGCAGAGTACTTATGGGCTGGGGTAGCGCCTCTTCGACCTGACAGAGTAACAGGATGGGGAGTGACTAGCGAGAGGTTCTGAGAGATGACCGGAGTGGCAATAGGTATGTCAAAAGTGAAGGGTCTCCATCTGCTAGAGGAACCCAGGCTGGGGACGGCAGAGCAGGAGCTGCAGTGCTTGGGGTGGGGGGGGGATGAGTTGGTGTGTGGGGGGTGAAGGGAGGAGGGAGTGCAGCAGTTGCTTGTTTGCCATGGCAACAGGGAGAAGGCTCTGGAGTCAAGGGCTCACACTGCAGCAGAGGAGTTGTTTAGGTGAAACGTAAGGGGAAATGTTTTGACATGCGGAGCAGCGAGACACAGGAGCCATTTCCCATGAGAAGGTGGCGGAAATGGATCAGAGACTTCTCTAGAGACAAGTACTTAGGGAAGGACCCTGAGTCCTTAGAGGATTTTAAACACTGAGTTTTGAAGCCCCTTGCTTCCCAGGTCATAGGCATATGGATTAATGAATTAGACACCAGGAGGCTCGCCTCAGCTGGCCAGGTGATCATTTGCCCAGATGAGTAGTTAAGGGTCACTGGACAATCATAGATGATGGGGATCCCAGAGGTCACACCTGTCTGTCTCCAAGGAGACGGGAGGAGCTGGACAAAATGACCCCAGCATGGATCCCATTGCGTAACCCGTTCCTGCCAGCCCCCAATGCCCAGGGAACAGGGTAGGGACGGTCTTTGCTACAGTTCCTTTCATTCTGCTGATAGTGTATTACCTACCCCCCCCCCCACCCTAGGTAACCAAGGCAGTCAAAGCAGGTGACATTGACGCCAAAACCCGACGTAGGATCTTTGATGCCGTTGGGTTCACCTTTCCCAACCGACTCCTGACCACTAAGGAGGCACCTGATGGCTGCCCTGACCACGTTCTCCGGGCCCTGGGCGTGGCCCTGCTGGCCTGTTTCTGCAGCGACCCTGAACTAGCCAGCCATCCCCAGGTCCTGAACAAGATCCCCATCCTTAGCACATTCCTTACAGCCCGGGGAGACCCTGATGATGCTGCCCGCCGCTCCATGATTGATGACACCTACCAGTGCCTGACAGCTGTTGCAGGCACACCCCGAGGGCCCCGACACCTCATTGCTGGCGGCACTGTGTCTGCCCTGTGCCAGGCATACCTGGGGCATGGCTATGGCTTTGACCAGGCCCTGGCACTCCTGGTGGGGCTGCTGGCTGCTGCAGAGACACAGTGCTGGAAGGAGGCGGAGCCCGACCTGCTGGCTGTGTTGCGAGGCCTCAGTGAGGATTTCCAAAGAGCTGAAGATGCCAGCAAGTTTGAGCTCTGCCAGCTGCTGCCCCTTTTTCTGCCCCCAACAACTGTGCCCCCTGAATGCCACCGGGATCTGCAGGCTGGGCTGGCACGAATCCTAGGAAGCAAGTTGAGCTCCTGGCAGCGCAACCCTGCGCTGAAGCTGGCAGCCCGCCTGGCTCATGCCTGCGGCTCCGACTGGATCCCAGTGGGCAGCTCCGGGAGCAAGTTTCTGGCCCTCCTGGTGAATCTGGCATGCGTGGAGGTGCGGCTGGCTCTCGAGGAGACAGGCACAGAGGTGAAAGAAGATGTGGTCACTGCCTGCTATGCCCTTATGGAGTTAGGGATCCAGGAGTGCACCCGCTGTGAGCAGTCCCTGCTTAAGGAGCCCCAGAAGGTTCAGCTTGTGAGCATTATGAAAGAGGCCATTGGAGCCGTCATCCACTACCTGCTGCAGGTAAGGTGGCCTGCAGAGGGACTTACGAGTTTGATGGGAGATAGCATAGCTGCGTGTACCCACTGGCTGGTACCGTAGCAAGCACTCTAGGAGTAGTGTGTGGCCGAGCCTCCTTCCCTCTCCCTCCCAGCCGTGGGCCTCCACACAAGCACCATACCACACACCATATGTGCACTCTGATCACAGCACACACACACAACACGGTAACCTCCCACTCACATATACTCTGCAGCACACACACTCTACACATCACACACCAAGTTTGAAGCAGACGATTCTGCTCATTCCAAAGCACTATCTCACACAGCAACTTGTCTACATATTTACATGTCTTCCATGTAAACTCGTAGGATGCAGGAGAAAGATGGGGGTGGGGGGACAGGGAGTGGCCTGGTTCCTGCCTCTGGAGTTTCGGCTACATCTGTTTTCCCCTACTTTACTTTCTGTATTTGCAAGGCCGCCTCTTCTGTTCCGCTGTCGGGCATGATTGGTCTCTTTAGTGGCCTGCTTCAGCCACTGGACTCACCAGCCAGTCACTCATGATAACCATAATAACCAGTCTAATAACTCATGCTAAGCTCTGATTTTATTTTCTGATTTAACCCAAATGTGGGTGACCTCTCATTACTTAATAGCAAGTCTTTTCCCTTCCCTTCCTCAATTCAGAGCCTCTCTAAAGAAATGTTATGTTTCCCCCGGTTCCCCAGCTACCTTAAAGGTCGAGAGTTAGGAATATGTAATTGAGTCTTTAAGCATTAGACATGCTGTCTGAGACCCACTTGATTCAGTTGTCCACACTGAGGTCCTGCTAGATGACTAGCCCCTGTGGGATGAGTCCTTCCCATGTGCTAGGTTTTGGGTAGAGGTAGGCTTGTTGCCCCGCCCCCTTAAGTTATGTTTATCTGTTTCTTAGACGTGGTGGAGGGATGATGCATGCATGCCACAGCTCACATGTAGAGCTTGGGAAACTAGTCAGTTCTTTCCCTTCACCCTGTGATTCCCAGGAATCAAACTGAGGTTGTAAAGTCCCCATTGAGCCATCTTACTGGGCACACAGGCCAGGATTTCCCTCTAGTTGTGTTCTTGGCAGGCAGAGAAGGGTACCTGGTTCAGCTCTGTTTCACTGGGGTCTTGTGACAACAGGTGGGGCCAGAGAAGCAGAAAGAGCCCTTTGTGTTTGCCTCGGTTCGGATCCTGGGTGCCTGGCTGGCGGAGGAGACCTCATCTCTGCGTAAGGAGGTGTGCCAACTGCTGCCCTTCCTTGTCCGATATGCCAAGACACTCTATGAGGAAGCTGAGGAGGCCAGTGACATTTCACAGCAGGTGGCCAACTTGGCCATCTCTCCTACTACCCCAGGGCCCTCTTGGCCAGGGGATGCCCTCCGGTGAGTTTATGGTTGTGGGTTATCCAGCCAGACCATTCCAAAGAAAAGGGTTTCCGGGATTAGTGGCACATGCCTGTAATCCCAGCAGTTAGGAGGCTGAGGCAGGAAATTCTGAGAGTTCAAGACCTGTTTGCGCTACATAGAAAGTATCAGTTCTCCCAAGGAGAGAGAGAAGGGGGGAAGAGAGGGAGGAAGGGAGAGAGGGGGGAGGAAGAGGAGGGGGAAAGAGAGGAAGAGAGAAAAAGAGGAGAGAGAGAGGAAGAAAGAGAGGGAGAGAGGGAGGGAGAGAGTGAGAGAGAGGAGGAGGGAGAGAGAAAGGGAGAAAGAGAGGGAGAGGGGGAGAGAGAAAAAGAGAGGGAGAGCGAGAGGGGGGAAAGAGAGAGAGGGAGAAAGAGTGAGGGAGGGGAAGAGAGAGGGAGAGAGGGAGGGAGGGGAAGAGAGAGGGAGAGAGAGTGAGGGAAGGGAAGAGAGAGGGGGAGAGAGTGAGGGAGGGGAAGAGAGAGAGGGAGAGAGAGTGAGGGAAGGGAAGAGAGAGAGGGAGAGAGAGTGAGGGAAGGGAAGAGAGAGAGGGAGAGAAAAGCAAAGGGTCAGGTAGGGATGCCTTCTGTCCCCCAGCCTGGGCTCCCTGATGTCAAGAGTGTTCCCTTAGGATCATCTTTTATTTGTTTGCTTTGGGGGCTCCTTCCCACGTAACTCCTGAGCTGTCACATGCCGCTTGCCATCTCCAATTTAAAAATAAAAATAAAAAAAACCAACAGGATCTCATCGTGTAGCCCTGGCTATTGTGGAACTTCGTATGTAGACCAGGCTGGCCTTAGCTCAACCTCACAGAGATCTGCCTCTGCCTCCCAAGTGCTGGAATTAACATATGCACCCCACGCCTGGGTGATCCCCAGATTTTCACTAGACACAGAACTTAGGTTTACTGAATATCTGCTACAAAGCAAGGTATTTTGCTGTATACTTTTCTAGAACACTTTCATTTGGTCCACATAGCAAATCTCATGATGTATAGAAATTTCATCACATTTTAAAAATAAACATGGCTGAGCTTGCTGGCTTACACCATTAATATCAGCACTTGGGAGGCTGAGGTAGGAGCGCTGTGAGTCTGAAGTCACTCTGAGCTGCAGAGGAAGACCCTGCCTCAAAGATGATTTAAAAAATAAAACAACTGCCGGGCGGCAGCGGTGCACGCCTTTAATCCCAGCACTTGGGAGGCAGAGGCAGGCGGATTTCTGGGTTCGAGGCCAGCCTAGTCTACAGGGTGAATTCCAGGACAGCCAGAGCTATACAGAGAAACCCTGTCTCGAAAAAAACCAAAATATATATATGTACATAGGCCACAATCAAACTGTGGGGCAGAGCCCCCGTGGACTGGGGCCTGGGTGCCTCTGGTGTCTGAGCTTTCTCAGCAGTACTTTGAAAGTGGGAGTGAGTCCACCTCCCCTGACTTCTACCTTTTTTAGTCAGGGTGCTCTGCCCTTATCTCTCCCACCTCATATTCATTTCTCTACACGTCAGGCTCCTCCTTCCCGGCTGGTGCCACCTGACTGTTGAAGATGGTCCCAGGGAGATTCTGATCAAGGAAGGAGCGCCCTCCCTTCTCTGCAAGTACTTCCTGCAGCAGTGGGAACTCACATCCCCTGGCCATGATACCTCAGTGCTGCCAGACAGCGTGGAGATCGGCCTACAGACTTGTTGCCACATCTTCCTCAACCTGGTGGTCACCGCCCCAGGGCTGATCAAGTGAGGGGCTCGGGAGAGGCTGGGAGGAGATCCCAGGAAGCAGAGGGAGGCGCCTGGCACCCCTTCTCAACCTCTGACTTAGTTCTCCTGTATCTGTAGGCTTCTCTGAGTGTTAGCATAAGCGAGTTTCAGAACATACAAAGCCATTGGCACTTGAGGGTTTGTTGTAGCAGACCCCCAGGTATCCCAGGGCATGTCTGTCTGCTCCAGCCATCACGTAGCTCAGCTGCTTAGCATCTGACCAACCCAGATGGCAGGGTTGAAAGTCAGAATTTAACACTTCTCCCCGCCTCGTGAAGTCCTGCCAAGCCCTGACCCGGTAAAGCTAGAAACCTCAGATGCCAGGTTTTCCAAAGGGCTCCGTAGAATTTACTAACCCTCTGCCTGCCCCACCCTCTGCTCCCTTCCTCCCCAGGCGTGATGCCTGCTTCACATCTCTTATGAACACCCTGATGACGTCACTGCCCTCACTAGTGCAGCAACAAGGGAGACTGCTTCTTGCTGCCAACGTGGCCACCTTGGGGCTCCTAATGGCCCGGCTCCTTAGCACCTCTCCAGGTAAGCCTTGGGGACAGAGTACCTGAGTGGACTTGAAGTGTTCAGAGTGTAAGCCTCCGCTTTCAGAAAATGGTATAGCAGAATTTTCCCATCGAGAGGCAGTTTCTACAGTATTACTCCATCCTCCACCCCCACCCTTCTTCCCCAAATGATTAACATTTTCTTCCTTTTAAAGACTTTTAAGGCAAAACCTGGTGGGAGTTCGGTACAGACCTGTTCAGAGACACAAGCATAGGCACCTGGAATCTCTAGCAGCCTGGGAACTCTAAAAACCCCCATTTTCAAGGTGGTGCTGCCCCCATCCAGGCCCTGAGTCACAAACCCAGTGTGTGGTCCATTGAGGTTTTTAGCACTTAGCACCCCACCCCACTCAGTGACACACATCAGCACCACTCTCTCTGTGCAGCTTCTCCCTGTCCTCCCTCTCTCTGGCTGTGTGTAGGGGGCAGGGCGTCCCCTCCAGCCCCCGACAGCCCTCAGTGTCTCCCACTTTGACCGTGGGTGTCTGCTTGGGTCCCTCTGTCCCCGCCTGTTCCCTGTGCCCCATCTGTCAGGTTGGAGGAACTGAGCAGATGCCTGGGAACAGGGTGTAATGTGCCCATACCCTCAGCTGCCTGTTTTCTGTGTGGGGATCCCAGCAGGGTGCCCTGCCATGGAAGGGGAACAAAGCTCTGAACTAGGAACCCCTTGCATTTAGCCCTCAAAGAGAGTCACCATGCTACGGATCCAATGCCGGCTCGCCCACAAATGCTCCCACATTAGTTGAACAGCTTCCTAAAAGTCTGAAGAGGGGGCTCCTGAACCCTTGGAATGACAGGTGTGCGCTGGAGTTGTAGTACTGTTCATCATCCCCCTTTGGCGCCCTCTTCTGGCCAAAAATCAAATTAGTTCCTTCTCAGCCTGGTGAAGGGCTCTGAGCCCCCAGCTTCTGTGACCCCTGCTGTGGAAACCCAGAGGAAGGTCCTTTTTATTTATTTATTTATTTATTTTTTCACTTTACATATGATATGATGATATGAGCTTACTCCGACCTCTTACACATTTAGAGGTCTTGATGATGGAGTGCATCTAGGTTATTTAACTCTCATGACAAATTGCTAAGATCGGCCTGCTACTGGCTCCATCTTAATGAAGAAACTGAAATCCAGAAAAGTTTAAACACCCATTGTCACACTAAGTGTCGAAGGTAGGCTTTGAACCTAGGCAGTCTGAATCCAGGTGATGCTTCTTTTTCTTTTTCTTTTTTTTTTGGTTT
>NW_022196900.1:83065811-83107477 GCF_008632895.1 Mastomys coucha | reverse complement strand
TTCGACACAGGCTTTCTCTTTGTAGCCTTGGCTGTCCTGGAACTCGGAAATCCATCTGCCTCTGCCTCCCAAGTGCGCCACCACCGCCCCCTGGCCAGGTGATGCTTCTGTTTTCCGAGTATGTCCACACAGCAGGGATGGGAGGCCCTGGTCCAGTGCTTGGCCGTCTGATTTATGCCAGTACATTCTCCATTCCTTTCAGCTCTCCAAGGAACCCCAGCCTCCAGAGGTTTCTTCGCAGCTGCCATCCTCTTCCTATCACAGTCCCACGTGGCACGGGCCACCCCTGGCTCTGACCAGGCGGTGTTGGCCCTGTCCCCTGACTATGAAGGCATCTGGGCTGACTTGCAAGAGCTCTGGTTCCTGGGCATGCAGGCCTTCACAGGTTGTGTGCCGCTGTTGCCCTGGCTAGCCCCTGCCGCCCTGCGCTCCCGCTGGCCACAGGAGCTGCTACAACTGCTGGGTAGTGTAAGCCCCAACTCCGTCAAGCCTGAGATGGTAGCTGCCTACCAGGGCGTGCTGGTGGAATTGGCGAGGGCTAACAGGCTATGCCGGGAGGCCATGAGGCTGCAGGCGGGCGAAGAGACAGCTAGCCATTACCGAATGGCTGCCTTGGAGCAGTGTCTGTCAGAGCCCTGAGGGGCGTCCAGTGGGTACAGACCCAGGGGCGGGCAGCAAGGGAAGGAGGGAGGAGGTATCTTCCCTGCAGCCCCCAAACTGGACCCCTTCTTCAGACCCCCACAAACACCCCAGCTTTCTGGCTTTTCTGAGGGCTAGGGCATGATGCCCACCTCTCAAGTATAAGAAACTGCATCCTGCCCCCAGCCCCCTTGGGGCAGGGATTGGCTTGGAACAGAGGTTGGCCCCGCCAGGCCGGGGAAGGTTGGAGAAGCCCCCAGGAAGAGGGCAACTAAGTGTCATTATGCCCAGCGTCTGGCTCCCCACAGGAGGGAGGTCCCAGGGTAGGAGCGGGCTGGCAGGCGCTGACTGCCTCAGCCCATGTGCCCTGCCGGCCAGGGCGTGGCCTCCCCAAGGCTGTGGTGCCCCTTCTGGCTCTCCCCAGGTCGGGTCCTCGCCCTTTAAATTGGCCGCTTGGCTTTTGCCTTTGGTCCTCTTGGACAGAGAGCAGGCTCAGGCCATTGACATCACAGTTCTTCCTTTTAACTCTAGTGACCCCGGGGTCCGAGTTGCCCCTATGCTTCCAGGGCAATTTGGAGCAGACAGACCAGTCGGGGGTGGGTGGGTGGGGAACCTCCTTCCACCTGCGCTTCCTTGAGGGGACCGGAGAGCCCTCGGTCCCAGGTCTCTTGAGCTTTTGTGTCATATTGCAGCAGAGTGAAGATGGGGGGGGTTGAGGGTTATTTATTTTGCTTGTCCTTATCCCTGCTTGGACACCTGAGCATCAGATCCCTGTGCCCCTGGTGCCATCTGGCCTGGCTGGAGCCAGGAACAGGAGGTCACACCACCCTAGAATCCGCATGTTTCCCTGTGATTGCACTCCACTGCCACCGTGGTGCCTGGCTTCAACTCCCCTCCCCCAGTCCCTGCTAAGACTTCTCTGCAGGGAGACGCGACTGGCGGCTCCAGCAGGAACTACCTTTCTGAACCCTCGGAGACGAGCTTACACCTGACCCCTTGCTTCCTCCCCTCCCCCCAGTGCGTTCTGTGATCGCCAAGTTCAAAGCTGTGCACATGTGGACACTCAATAAATGTTTATTGATGATGAGAAGGCTCCTCTGTGGTCTGCCCTGCACCTCCCTTTCAGGCTCTTAACCTGCTCTATCTGCTGAGCGAGCGTGTATCCTTCCAAATACTAACAGATGTTCTCACTCACCTCCCCCAGGAGCTAGGAAGAAAGCATAGTAGTTCTAGTTTTACATGCAGGGAGGTTTTAGATACACCCAGCCCTAGTACAACAGGTTCATAAACCCAAAGGTTGATGTGGCTGGGCCTGGTGGGGCACTCAGAAATAGTGTCTCTTTTCAGCACCTTGTGCTGGGATTAAAGGCATGTGCCACCACTGCCCTGGCTCAATTAAGTCAATATTGACCTAACAAAACACAGAAGTCAAGTGTGGCTTTCAGGCTACTAGCTGTTGACCTGTTTCATGCCAAATGAGAAGAGGAAAGGCCAAGCTGTCATGTTGGAGCCAGAACAGCTCCACCCCCACCCCTGTCCTGGTTTGGTTTGTCTGCAGGCTCCATCTAGGCCCCCAAGCCTATAATCATCCACTGAATGCATCCTGTTGCTTGCCTGGCGGTTGGCTACGCAAAACAAGGATATTCATTTGAAAACAATTCTTGGATAAACCTGAGAAGACAAACTAACCTGTACCAATCGGCTTAATACCTAGAAGACAATGCAACCTAAAGATATTAGCATTGACTTCTGTGGAGGTCAGAACAAAATGTGCCTGAAATCTCAATCTCCCCAGCCCCTTGAACAAGTCCAGAGAACTAAACAGGGGCTCTGGGACCTGAGGGCTAGGTGGGGGCTCGCCAGGAAGACAAGCCGAAGAATGGTGTAAAGACATTCCATTGCTATACCGTGGCCCAGTGGGAAGAAGTGGAAGATGAGATCAAAGTGTGAATACCCAGCATTTATTATGATGATGATTGTTACGAAATTTTTGAGATAAGGTTTCTCTGTGTAGCCTTGGCTGTCCTGGAGCTTGTTCTGGAAAGCAGGCTGGCCTCAAAAGAGATCTGCCTGGCTCTGCCTCCTGAGCACTGGGATTAAAGGTGTGTACCA
This sequence comes from Mastomys coucha, assembly GCF_008632895.1. Classification (NCBI taxonomy): domain Eukaryota; kingdom Metazoa; phylum Chordata; class Mammalia; order Rodentia; family Muridae; genus Mastomys; species Mastomys coucha. The sequence goes on along the minus strand of NW_022196900.1, from coordinate 83,104,726 downwards.
CTGCTCTGCTTGATACCCACCATTTTAAATGTGAGATCATGCCAAAGGACCAGACTGCAGATTAAATGGAATCCAGTTTGCATTTTAGAAAGATGCTGACTGCAAAAGGAACGTCTGGAGTTGGCTGGGTGTGAGGTATGTCAGTTGTAACCCAGCACTCTGAAGACTAGAATAGGAAGGAGATTTGGGGGCCAACTTGGCTATATCGCAAATGCAGTGAGACTACATGGAGAAGGAAGAAGCAAAGAGGGGAGACTTCTGAGACGAGGGAGGGCTCAGATAGGGGGGAAGAAATCAGAACTAAGCCAGTGATGGTGAGAAGAATGAGCGTGTATAGGTAGGAGTTAGGAAAGGGAACTTAGAAATTAGTAATACCTGACAAGGAGCAAAGAATGGGGAGCCAGTGATGTCTCCAGGTTACTGACTGTGACTGCTGTGTGGAGAGTAGGACCGCTCTGTCATGGTAAACACTGGGAGAGAAACGGATTTATGAAGGAATTGGTTTGGTAAATGGTTTGTGTTGTTTATGGAACATTCGAGGAGTGAGTCCCTCCCCTAGCCTAGAGCATGGGAAGACATCTAAGAGGATAACAGATTTGGGAGCTGTCAAATGTCCTTTAGAATCCTGGGAGTGACAGATAGTCTGGGGAAGTTGAGAGAAGGGCCACAAAGCAAATGATTACTGTCCACGGTCCTTGCAGTTGAGTTGCTCTCCTGCATGCCAAAGCCAGTGAAGCTTAAGAACTCAAGGAAGACTGAAACCTGTCCTCTCATGAAGCTCCGGGAGAGGGTTCCAGACTCCAGAGTGAGCAAGAGGCTAAGCTGACACTTGCAAGGCTCTGCTCGCTCTGTCTAGGTTCTTCGAAGACAGGAAGGGGAGTGTTGAACTGCAGCGTGAGCTCCAGCCACTAGATGGCGCCTCAGCATCTTTTGCGAGATTTCCCTTCATCGAAAAACATTTGCAGGCCGACCCGTTAGGAAGAGGAATGTGGCTCTGTCAACAAAGGAGGACAAAAAAGTTTTTGTTTGTTTGTTTTGTTTGTTTTGTTTTGTTTTAAAGAAGAGAAAATGTGAGTCTTGGAAGAGAATAAGCTAAGAATGTTGACTGAGACTCCACGTGTATGCATACCTCTGTGTACATGTCTTATCAGTGTATCTGTACCTGTTGTGTACACCCTGTTTTCCCAGGGGTATCTCTCTTCTTTCCTCATGCCTTCCTCCAGGTGTATGCATCTCAAAAAAACAGGCCATAAGAAATCATCACCTGCATGTTTTACAACATGAAGAACCCTTGTCCCTGAAACAGAAGGGCCTGGTCTGAAACCCTGGTATTCCACAGCTCTACCGATCTCCAAAGAAGAAGTAGATCATGAAGCACATGTCCCTCCCCAGAAGAAATAAGCAAAACTGCTTATTTGTCCGATGAGCTCCTCAGACTACAACTGGGCCTTACGTGTAGCTATGCTAGGTCAAGTTCACATAAGAGCCTTTCCAAAGAGTTCCCTAATAGGTTTGGAAAATTGTAATAATATTTTTGGTTACTTATTTATTGAATAGTTATTTGTTGGCTGCCTGACACACACGAAGCAAAGTACTAGATAGACTTTTGACTTCATTAGATTTTTTTTTTAAGATGCATTTATTGTTTTATGTGTGGGGTATTCTGCCAGCATGACTGTTTGTGCAGCACAATGCCTATGGGGGCCAGAAGACGGCGTCAGACCCACCAGATCCACCAGAACTGGTACAGATAGCCATTCCTGACATGTGGGTGCTGGAAAAGAAACCTGGCTCCTTTGAAAGAGCAGATGATTCTCTTAGCCTCTGGGCCCTCTGTCCCCCTACAACTTTAGATTTCTTGTGAAGTGACTCACAGAACAAGAAATCCCAGAGTGCTGGCTAGTCAGCATTGTTTCTGGAGTGGGTCATGACCATGGATCCCAGAAGCATTTTGCGTTGGGAAGGGACATGGTCCAGGTAAAAGAGGCTGAACAAAGGAGTTGGAAGTGGGTCACAAGTATAAGAAACTCATGTCATTGTTAGAGGTTTGTTGCCAGGACCTATGCAATACAACCCAGATCACGTTGGGAATTATTAAAACAGATTGCTGGACTCAACTGCAGAGTTGCTGATTCAGGGGGTCTGAGGTAGAGTCCAAGAACTGGCATTTCTAACAAGTCCCCAAGTGTCATTGGTGATGAGGGACTAGGTCTATAAGAAAGAGAGTAAAGAAGCTTAAGGCTCGGAGAAAGGGGGCCATGTGTTTTCTGGGGTACCTGCTCAGTCTCTTCCATGGTGGGTGCGTATGGATTGTAAGTAGAAACACTCAGGCTTTGGGGTGGTGTTTCATGCCTGTGAACCCAGCACTTTTGAAGCTGAAGCAGAAAGATCATGAGTTCTAGGCTAGCCTTAGCTACATAGTGACACCCTATCTCATAAACAAAACCAAAAACAAAGACAAACAAAGGAAACTGTCGAGGTTTAAAGTTGAAGTATGTGGTATCATTTACAGTGCTACAGAACTCAGGAGGCTAAGCAGATGGGGATTGGGATGGCAGAAAAGATGTGAGTTCTGCTTTTACTTGCAAACTTTGAGTAGCTGCAGGAGATGTCCTAAGGCAGTGGCCTTCAACCTTCCCGATACTGTGACCCTTAGTACAGTTCCTCATGTTGCGGTGACCACCCCAACCGTAAAATTTTGTTTTGTTTTGTTTTGTTTGTTTGCTTGTTTAGTATAGAATAGTTTTTTTCAGGGCATGGGGAGGGGAGTTGAAAGGGTGATGGGGAGGAAGGGGGAGCAGGAGGGAGAGGACAGAGCAAGAGCAAGAAGGCCCGTAAAATTGTTTTATTGCTACTTAAATAACTGTAATTTTGCTACTGTTATGAATTGTAACGTAAATATTTGTGTTTGCTGATGGTTTTAGGCAGCCCCTGTGAAAGGGTCCTTTGACGCCCCACAGGGGTCGCAAGCCACAGGTTGAGAACTGCTGTCCTAAGGGATTGTTCAGTTGGCATCTGTGTGTATGATTCTGGATTTCTAATCAGATTGATAGACTGGGAAGGACACATTTGGGGGTAACAGGGAGACAAATAGTCATCAGGCTTGAGAGGGGAATGAACTTGTTCCTGAAGAATGTAGGCAGGGGCTGACAAGATGGCTCAGCAGGGAGAGGCACTTGATACCAAGCCTGATGACCTGAGTTCAATCCCCAGAATCCATGTTATGAAAAGAGAGAACCAAGTCCTCAGGTTGTCCTCTGACCTATACATGAATGCGCGCGCGTGCGCGCGCGCGCGCACACACACACACACACACACACACACACACACACACACTTTAAAAATAATGTAGACAGGAAAAGATAGAAGCTGCTCTAAGCATAAGCAACCGACATTAAGAATAGATTTCTTGGGGGCTGGAGAGATGGCTTAAATGGTTTAGTGCACTGGTTGCTCTTCCAGAGGACCCCAGATTCAATTCCCAGTTCTCCACAACTGTCTGTCACTCCAGTGCCAGGGGACCCAACACCCTTATACATGCAGGTAAAATGCTAAAGCACATAAAATAAAAATAAAATTTTGGGAGAAAAAAAGACTGATGATGATGAGAGGAGGTGAAAGACAAAGAAAAACGGTCAAAGTAAGAAGAGCTGGTGGCAACATTGCGGGAAGCCAGTGAGGCAGAGGCAGAGCCCATCCCCAGAAGAGCAGAGGGGTCTTCAAGCTGGGTCACCAACTAATAAGCTATGCCCTGACATCTATCTCTGAGATTGATTTCAGATGTCTCATGACTGAGGGAAGTAGGCACAGGCATAGATAACAAACACAAACTCACAGCAGATCTTAGAACCATCCTGAGAAGAAAGGCTGTCCAACCGTGGGTAACAAAGGCAAACATACATTAGATCTTAGATCTGCCCTGAAGAGAAAGGCTGCGCAGCTGCCCCCACCCCACCCCTGTCTGCCTCCTCTGCCATCCTAGCTGCTGGTCCTGGCCTCTGGGAAGCTCTTAGGGATGAATCCTCAGATGCTAGCTAGCTTCATCCTCTCCTCACAGTGCCCCCACCTCCACCCTGTGTGTCAGAAAGAAATCCAGCCTGAGCATTGTTCTAGCCATGTGCATGCTGGGATGCTATCTAGAACATAGGTTAATGCTCTAATCTCTCAGTGGTATCACTTTTACCTTCTCACTTATGTGTTTCTTCACTAGAAACAGAAGAAGGCAGCAGTTCCTCTCCACCCTCCCTTACTTTTTGTTGCAGAAACAGAACTTGGAGAGGAAGCCAGACTTGCCTAGAATTACACAGCCACTCAGGAGTGAGACTAAATTGTAAACGCCTGAGTCCAAGACAGGAATGAATAATGATCCTGAGCACAGAGAAAGGCGGGAGAAGGGCCACGCCAGCACTGCCACTGAACTAGTTGTTTGACCATAGACCAGTAAGTCACCTAGCCTCTCTGTGCCTTGTTCCTCACTTGAAAATGAGGGTGATAAAGGACTTGGCGAGTCAGGAAACTCAATATTCATGTTGTGTGGTAAGTGGGCACTGTGACCATTTCTATCCCCTCCCTATTTTCAACATGAAAAAGAAAATGTCTTTCTGGTTTTTATTTTTATTTATTTATTTTTAAAGCTTTATCTATTTATTTTACATGAGTAGTACATTTTTGCTATCTTCAGACACAACAGAAGAAGGCATGTGATCCCATTACAGATGGTTGTAAGCCACCATTCGGTTGCTAGGAATTTAACTCAGGGCCTCTGGAAGAGCAGTAAGTGCTCTTAACCACTGAGCCTTCCCTCCAGCCCTCTGTTTTTTAAACTCTCATTGTCATTAGGATTTCTTGCCTTTTCCTAATCCCATCTCTGCTTCTTAGGACAGAGGGTTAAATTCTGGGGGAAAGAAAAGGGATTGGTGGTAGGAATTAGGGTATGTTTGACAGAGAGGGGGGGGAGGGAGGAAAAGGAGGGAGGGAGGGAGGGAGGGAGGGAGGAAGGGAGAGAGAGAGAGAGAGAGAGAGAGAGAGAGAGAGAGAGAGAGAGAGAGAGAGAGAAGAGAGAGCGAGCACCTGTCATGGTGACACACAAATACTTAGACTGTGCCTAAGTGTGACCATGCACCCCTCCCATCCTGTGTCAGCTACACACCAATCATTTCTGTGTCACAGGTTGGTCACAGCCAGTCCAGGCTCCTGTGACTTCAGAAACATTTTGGCCTCTTCTTAAGTGCAGATCATGCATGACTCCAACTCTCTCTGACTAGGTCATGTCCTCAACATCCAAGAATCCTATCCTGGCATTGAGGGTTACCAGCTCAGAAAGTCTGAGAGAAGCATCTTGAGAGCGTTTTTTGTTTGTTTGTTTGTTTGTTTGGTTTTTTTGAGATCCAAAACCATGAAAAAGAGAGTGCTAACTCCCCCCACCCCCTCTCTCGCTCTTTCACACACACACACACACACACACACACACACCACGATGACACAAGTGTGCACATGAGCTGATGAGCTTGAGTTTGCCACTCACAGGTGTATTCCACATTCAACATTGGGTGGTCAGAGAAAAGACCATTTAACAGGGAAGAAAGCTCAAAGGCTGACACGTGCATTTGTTTAAGCATTCATTTAAAAAGATTTAGAAGGGAGTGTCGAGATCGTTTATTGGGTTAATTCACTGGCCACCAAGCCTCAGGACCTGAGTTTGAACCTTCAGGACCCACAGGCTGGAAGAAAATAACTGACTCCTGTAAGTTGTCCTCTGACCTGAACACTAGCATCTGGCACACGCGTGCCCCCTTCCACTAAATAAATTAATGTAATACGCAAATGTAAATAGAAAATGTACAGACCAGAGCGAACACAGACCCCTGAGTTGCATTCCAGCTTCGAATCCCGTTTGATCGCAGCTGCAAGCTCGGAGGCCAGAAGGAGCTCACAGCAGCAGGGCTCGAATTCATTCACTCCTCACCCGACCAGTTCCCACCAGAGCCACGCCTCCCTTTCGGCAGCCAAGGGAAAAGGCTGAGATAGGCCATAGCTTGTCTCTTTAATGCGCGCCCCCAGAGGCCCGGCGCGCCCCCGCCGCTATAACTAGAGTGCATGGAGCGGGCTGAGCTCAGAGGGCGGGCGCTGGGCACCCGTTGCCCGACTTTTTTCCAAGTGCCACCAGCTCCGGACGGGCCCATCTCCATGGACGCACCCGCGGGCGTCCCCCGCTGAGCACCCCATCCATCCCCTCTGAACTCTCCGCAGACTTACCCTCAGCTTCCAGACAGTGATCCCCGCGGGCTGCGAGGGCTCCCGGCTCGAGTTCTCGCCTTGCCGTCGGACGAGGGCTGTGTCTCCGCCACGCCTCACGCCCCACACTACCCGCCCCATGTTGGTGCACACATATTCCGCCATGGTGAGTAGTCTCGGGTCCCGGGCACGCTGGGCAGAGGGCGTCGAGGAGCCTGGCTGCTGAACCCTCCAAACCTCCTGTTCCCCGCGCCAACGAAATCGTGAAGGTAGGGGACCGCGGGGCCTCTTGGCAGCCGAGGAAGTGGTGGCGGAGACCGGTGGTTGGTCTCCAGCCCTGGGGCCGCGGCGCTCGCGGGGCGCTCGCTGGTGGACAGCCGCAGGACCCCCGCGAGCTGGAGGGGACCTCGCGGGCTGCTCATGGGTCACCTAACGCACGCCTCCCCTTCTGCAGGAGCGCCCCGACGGGCTGGGCGCAGCGGCTGGCGGGACCCGCCTGTCGTCTCTGCCCCAGGCGGCCTATGGGCCCGCGCCGCCGCTATGTCACACGCCCGCCGCCTCGGCCACCGCGGACTACCATCCTCCCTACTTCCCGCCGCCCTACCCGCAGGCGCCGCTGCCCTACGGCCAGGGCCCCGACGCCGCCGCCGCCTTTCCGCACCTCGCCGCCGACCCCTACGGCGGCCTAGCGCCCCTGGCGCAGCCGCAGCCCCCGCAGGCAGCCTGGGCCGCACCCCGCGCGGCCGCCCGCGCCCACGAGGAGCCGCCTGGCTTGCTGGCGCCACCCGCCCGCGCTCTGGGTCTCGACCCGCGCCGAGACTACGCCGCCGCGGTTCCCCGGCTCCTGCACAGCCTGGCCGACGGCGCGCACGGCCTGGCCGATGCCCCCCTCGGTCTTCCAGGGCTGGCGGAGCCGCCCGGTCTGGAGGAACTGCAGGTAAGCCCAGAGTGAGCCACGGTGGGTCGGCATGGGCAGCGATTTAGCATCCTGGCTGGAAGGAAAGAAGGAACAAAAGCAGGAGCCCGACTCTTCTCTCAGGCGCAACTTTCCATCTCTGCCTCTGCCTCCGTTAGGTGCTGTCTGGCCAAAAGATGGCCTCGAACTGAGTGTTTGCACCGTGCCTGGGTGGCAGCAACCCTCGTGGAATCACTTCTTTCTCTCCCCACTGTGGGGTTGAGCCACAGTGGGCATCCATACCCAGTCCCAGCCTGCAGGGGCAACCTGGGCAGGGGTTAGGAGAGGCGCAGGAGTGGTCTTAAGGCAAGGCGATCATCCAGGCAGGGCTGCCGCTTAGACGCAGATGGAGCCCAGGCTATTCCTGGTCACGCCTGTCCTCCGGTAGCTGCCTCAGGCAGCCGGTGGTGCGCGTAGGGCGGAGCAGACATGGACTAGGGGCAGCCGGGCGACTAGGTCCATACCGGCCCTCACTGCCATCCTCTTCTATTTGCAGGCGATAGATGACCCTGGAATGAGCCTCCTGGACCAATCGGTGATCAAGAAAGGTAAGGAATGGTGTGCGACTTCCAAGGCAGAGCCAGGCGTAATGGTGCAGGCCTTGGGTGCTCAGACCCATTTTCTTTCTCCCTGACTGTTGTTTCCTGTGCGTCGCCAGGCTGAGTGGCCACGGAACATCCTTTCTCGCCCAGGAGAGGGGCAGTGGCGCTGGCCGGATGATTTTGCTCAGGACTTTGCCGCCTGAGGTGGGCTCGCGTTATGTAGGCTGCAACTGCTTGGCCTCTCCTCTGGGAAGGAAGGGCGTTCTTGTGGATTTGGATTTGCAGAACGAGTTAAACCACTTCCCAGCTTCCTAAGAAATGGGAAGGAGAGCGCTGTTTCCACAGATTTTGTTCAATGGTTTCCACTTTATTGAGCTTTAACATTGTGGGGGCTGGCAAATGTTTTCTGCTCCTTTCTTCCCAGAAGAACGGGGAGTGGAAAGGGTGTGCTTCTATCTCCCCTCACCTCCCAGGGCAGAGGACTTTCTTTAAGGTCGAAGCCTCCTAAAGCATTTAGGATTAGAAGAGATGACTAGCTTGGGACGGGTTGTGTGCTCCTCCTGGTCAGGTCTGCTGCCTCCAGGAGTGTCTGTGTCTCTGAGCTCAGGGTCCTGTGCAGACTACATGTTCCTCTTCTGGACCGGCAATGTTTCTTGGGGTGTGTTTGCTGCTGTGACTGTACTTATGATTTGTATCTGTGTGTGTTGGGATACATTTTCTGTATGGAGGCTTCTCTGTATACCTAACAAGTGTCCTGGGATCTGTCGTTTGGTATTTGAGGTCTTCTAAGAATGTGAGGGCCTCTCCTTGGTTGTTTGCTGCTGCTGCTGCTGCTGCTGCTGCTGTTTGCCTCCATATCTGTTTGTCTTTTGAAATTGTAAAAGGCATGAGTGGGAGATACCCCGTGAGTAGAGTTTTGGGCCTGAAGACCAAGTTCTGACCATGCCTAGGAAAGGTAAGACAGAGGCAAGTTAGACAGAAACAGAGACCCAGACCTTGGGCAAGCTTCTTAGAACTGGGGTAGGTGCCCAAAGGAATTCAGAGGCACATGGGAGCCTGTAGCGCCCAAGGGCAGGCACACCTCCCGCAGGATTTGGCTGGAGCTGTTTTTCAAACAAGTGAATTCAAGCCCAGGCTGTTTGCCCTGCCTAGGTTCTCAGGGGAGGCTTCTGGTGGGAGTGGAGCTGGTACAAGGGGCTGGACTTCCAGGAACTAGTGCTAGGTATGGAGTTCAGGAGATTAGAGAACTCACCTCCCAGAACTTGGTGAGGGGTGCCTCCAGGACATTAACCAGAAGCTGGGAGTACAGGGAAGAGGCTCAGGACCCAATGCCCACCTCACCAGTGCTTTGCTATCTGCACTTTGTTGGTTTCCTGGACAACTCTTGTTTTGACCCAGTAGCAAAGAAAGTTGGATCAGGAGTCTACAATTACCTACCACTGGACTCTTTGCAAAGTCCCCCAGATCCTGGCTCCTGCCCAGGTTCATTGACTCCCTAGAGAGACCCAGGCTCTGTGTTTTAGGAAGGCACTCTGGTATCCCAAGATAGAAGAATCTACTGTTGGTCAGAGTGTTTTAGGTCTTGGAAGTTCCTCGTAGGTTCCTGGGGCTTTGCCGGGCTGCCCAGATCCCAAAGTGCACACCCTGGAGTGAGTTGAAGCACCCGCAGAAACTAAATCAGCCTGAGGCACTACAGCAATTGTGGGAAGGAGGGAACAGAGTCCGGACAACCTGCGGAAAGAAGAGCCTGGATCCAGGCTTGGAGATCTGCTGCCCAGCGGGCCTTTGAAAGAGAAAAGGGGGCCGATGCCCTGAGACAGCGGGCACCCACGACCCACTCCAAGAGGAGCGGCTTGGGCGAAGCAGGCAGCGCTACCACTAAACCATATTCCCTGGGAGAGCCTCGCAACATGCAGGGGGTTTTGTTTGTTTGTTCCCGGTTTGTTTTTTTGATTTTCGTCGGGTTCTAAATGGTGAACGTCGGCTTCGGGCTTCGCTGGGTGGGTGGCCATAGGTGACAGGTTAGCACTGCGGTTGGTACTCAAGCCCTTTCAATGATATCGGGCGCTTTCTGAAGACTCTAGACTCTTGTTTTGTGTGGTGAGCGACCGCCCACCGCCCAAACCCTGCCTTTGCGAAAGAAACTCCCTCTTGGAGCTCTGAAGCGTCCCAGCGTGAAGGGATCTTGCACCGCTGGGACTTGGGGGTCCAGCACACGAAACCCTTGCAGCCTCGGAGGTCCCCAGCAGAAGCGACCCTCCTCCTAGATATGTGGGGAAACCTCAGGTGTCCATCTCACCAGTGTCGCATGGCACCAGCGCCTGGAAAGCCTCACAGCCCAGATCTGCACATCTCCACGGACTACAGGCACTTGTCCTGGACCGGAGGAGGTAGGGGCGTCCCCGCCGCGCCACCCCACGCCCCCACAGAATTTCTCGGTTGTCTCATTGCAGCCATCCTGTGAGTTGGGGGTGGCCAGATTGCCCTGAAGAAACCTGAGGGCAAATGAGTGGCACTCCGTTTTCTGCGCCCAGCTGTCACCTTTAGTTTTAACAAACTATCACAGACAGGCAGAAAGCAGGGGGGACTTGAGAAATGGCCTTACTGTGTGTCTGTGCCGGACCTTTTAGGAGCTCACAGTGCAAGCGGTTAGCGACCCCCTCCGCCCCCCGCCCCCGAGGTCAGAGGCTTCCTGAGCTTATTGAAGGTGCTCAGTGTGTGTCTGCTCTGTGAGTGCTGGGTTTTGAATTCTGAGCACACTGGGACAGTTACTCCACAGCATTCATGGCTCGCACAAGCGCCTTACCTATGAAAAAAAAAAACAAAAACAAAAAACCGGGCGGGTGAGGGACAGAAGAACATTGTGGATATTAGAAATGAGATGGAGCAGAGTGGTTTGGGTATGACACTGGAGAGACATCCCTCTTTTCTTTCAGAAGATGGGGGCTGGTAGCCGGAGTGGGCATGCAGTTGACCTGGATCTCAACGGGTCTCCAGAATAAAGAAGGAAGTGAACAGACACCCTTCCCTCAGCTCCCTTTAGCTCTGTGGGAAGGTTCAGAAGGGAGGCTAGTGGCTGGGCCAGTCACTCCAGGACTTGAGAGAAGGGAGGGAGGCACTTATTTCTGTAACAGGATGTTTTAAAAAAAAATAGTTATAAAGACAAGTAGAATATTTTCAGTTTTTGATAATTTCACATATGTATATAGTGAGTTTTGGGCATTTTCACCCCCACCATTGCCCTCACTGGTCCCCTTCCCACTCCTGCTGAAACCTTTTTCACTTACACACCCCACTCGTACTTTCGTGTCTTTTTTATTTTTCTTGGTGACCCACTGAGCTCAATTATGATTACCTGTATGAGCATAGGTGTGGTGTGTCATCTACTGACCATTGGCTGTACCTCAGCCCCAGCAGCCATTAACTACCCAGAATCCTTGAGGGTGGGTTATTGCCTCATGAGCCCCTCCTCCACAAGAAGTAATTTTGAAAAAATACTTTTTTATATTTTTATTCATTTCTGCATGTGTGTGTAGAGGTGGGTGTGAAGGTTGAAGGGCAACTTCTAGGAGGAGGGTTTCTCCTTCTACCTTTATGTGGGTTCCAGGGATGAAATTCAGGCACTAGGCTGGACAGCAAGCATCTTTACCCACTGAACCATCTCCCTGGCCCCATAAGTAGTATCTTAATGTATTACTTTAAAATCTGGAATAATGGAAAAAATCCTTGAGGAACTATCTGATTTTTATGTAAAGTCAGAATCTAGCCCAGCATCTCCACAGTTCTTCATTTGCCTGCTAGGACTTTCACACTGTAAGGCAACTGAAAGAACCTTTGCCCATATAGAAATACTTTTAAATTTACCTGAGGATAGTAGGAGCCATGGAGTATATGAGGATCTAAAGGGCACACCATCACCACACATTTCAATTTAATGATTTTTTTCAGACAGGGTTTCTCTCTATATCCCTGGTTGTCCTGGAACTCACTCTGTAGATCAGGCTAGCCTCAAACTCAGAAATCCTCCTACCTCTGCTTCTCAAGTGCTGGGATTAAAGGCATGTGCCACCACTGCCTGGCTTCAATTTAATGATTTTAACTAATTAATTAGTTAATTAATTAATTTAGTGTTTGTAAGATCAGAGGACAACTGATTTATGGGAGCTGGGTCTCTCCCTCCCCTGTGTGAGTTGATGGGATGGAATCTGGATCACCAGGTGCAGTGGTAAGCACCCTTCTAAAGCTTTTTAACAAATGTATAGAGTTGTATAATCACTGCCACAATCCATTGGAGACATCTGTCACCCCTGAGAAATTCCTTCCTTCCTCTCTGTAGCTAATCTCCATTCCTGCTTCAAGCCTTACACAATGCCTGAGCTGCTTTTGTCCCATACATTTGCATATTCCTGACCTGTCCTATAGACACTTGACTGTACAGACTTTTGCATCCAGGTTCTTTTTAGCAAATGCGTTTGGTTGTGTGTCTTTACGGAAAGTGCCAGTTATTGGGTTTGGGTTTTTGTTTGGGTTTTTATTGCTGAGTAGTATTGTACTGTTGCTCTGAGTGGCTTTCATGTTAACCTTCTTGGGAAGCTAGTGGTTAAGACCTCTTGCAGAGGTCCAGAGTTCGATTCTCCATAGTCATCCATAATTCCAATTCCAGGGGGAGTCCTCTTCAGATTCTCTCAGGTTCCAGGCATGGATATGGTGCACATACTTGCATGGAGGCAAAATATTTGTACACAAAAGAGATTAAAATAGCTGGGTATAGTGGCTTTGATCCCAGCACTTAAGGAGCAGAGGTAGGTGGATCTCTGTAAGTTTGAGGCCAGCCTGGTCTACATAGTGAGTTCCAGGATAGCCAGGGCTACATAGGGAGACCCTAGAAAAAAACAAAACAACAACAAACCAAGAAGTTAAAATAATTAAACCTTCTTTTTTAGACTTAATTATTTATGTGTATGAATGTTTTTCTTGCATGTGTGTAGACCACATGAAAGCCTGGAGCCTGTAGAGTTCATAAGAAGGTATGGGGTCCTCTGGAGTTAGAGAAACCGATGGTTGTAAGTCACCATCTTGGGACCTTGTAATCAAACACCAGCCCTCTGTAAGAATAGCAAGGGTTCCAAAATCTTAAGGCCTCTCTGCAGCTCCCGAGTGGATTTGTGTTCCTTGGTGAGATGGTAGGTGCCCTCAGTCCATCCCCCTTTGTGGCTGCTACAGGCGTTCATATAGCTGCCTTTGGTAGTTGTGTTTTTTCTTCTCTGGAGGAAATTCCTAGGAATGGAATTGCTGTGTTGCATGTTCCATTTTATTCATTTGTTTGTCGGGTTGAGTGTATATGTGTGCGCATGCGCATACACACACACATACACACGCACGCATACACGCATGCACGCACGCACACACACACACACACACACACACATGCATACACGCACACACACGCACGCACGCACGCACATACACACACACACACACACACACACACACACACGCGCGCATGGGCACACTGTTACTGGACAGTTTCCTGGAATTGCAAGTTTCTTTCACGATGCTGGCACTGGGGATTAAGCGGATTAAACGCAGGTTATTTACTCCAGTTGTTGGTCATGTGTGGCCACTCTGGTCTCTCCACCCCTCCCACCTCAGGTTGCCTATCATAAGTACCTAAGTGCTACAAACTGCTCTAACCCTGTTTTCCTAGTGACTAGCGGTGGGGAGTCTTTTTTCATGTGTTTATCGACCAGTTATCTTTCTCTCTGTCTCTGTCTCTGTCTCTGTCTCTGTCTCTGTCTCTTTCTTTCTCTCTCTCTCTCTTGGTTTTCCTAGACAAGGTTTACTCTGTATAGCCCTGGCTGTCCTGGAACTCACTCCGTCGTAGAGCAGGCTAGCCTGGAACTCAGAAATCCACCTGCCTCTACCTCCCAAGTGTTGAGATTAAAGACATGCACCACCACTGCCCAGCTCTTTTTTTTTTTTTTAAGATTTATTTATTTTATGTATGAGTATGCTGTTGTCTTTAGACACATCAGGAGAGGGTATCGGATCCCATTACAGATGGTTGTGAGCCACTATGTGGTTGCTGGGAATTGAACTCAGGATCTGGAAGAGCAGTCAGTGCTTTTAACTGCTGAGCCATCTCTTCGGTCCCAGGCTTTTGATTCTTTTAAGATTTATTTTATTGGCTGGGCAGTGGTGGCACACGCCTTTAATCCCAGCACTTGGGAGGCAGAGACAGGCAGATTTCTGAGTTCAAGGCCAGCCTGGTCTACAGAGTGAGTTCCGGAACAGCCAGGGCTACACAGAGAAACCCTGTCTTGAGACCCCCCCCCCCCCCCCAAAAAAGATTTATATGTATGTATAGGTGTATATCTACACACAGACACAGGTTACCCTGAAGCCAGAGGCATTTGATTCCCTAAAACTAGGGTTACAGGCAGCTGGAGTTACAGGCAGCTGTGAACCAAACAATAAGCTGTAAGGAATCAAATTCTGGCTTTCTGGAAGAGCAATATGTCCTCTTTCTTTTTTTTTTTTTAACTTACTTTTATTTATGTGCCTTAATGTCTTGCCTACATGTATGAGGGTGCCAGATTCTCTAGAACTAGAGTTACACACAATGTGAGCTGCCAGGGAGGTGTTCTTCACCACTGAGCCATCTCTCAACTGGCAGTACTCTTAACTGCTGAGCCATCTCTCCAGCCCTGGAGCCCTAGGGTTTCGGGCTTGTTTTGTTTTGTTTTGTTTGTTTGAGACAGAGTTTCTCTGTGTACTTCTGGCTGCCTTAGAACTTGCTTTGTAGACCAGGCTGGGTTCAAACTCGAAGAGATCTACCTGCCTCTGCCTTCCCAGCGCTGGGATTAAAGGTGCGCACCACCACCAACCCGGCTTTGTTTTAAAATTTTTAATGTGCATAGATGTTTTGTCTGCATATAGTTCCATGCACCACATGCACACAGTGTCCACAGAGGCCAGAAGAAAGCATTTGGATCCCTTGGGACTAGAGTTACAGATGGTTGTGAGCTACCATATGGGTGCTGGGAATTGAACCCTGGGTCCTCTGGAAAAGCAGCCAGCACTTTTCACATTGAGCCATCTCTCCAGTCTCAAGCCCTGGGTTTTCTGACAGGATTTCTGCTATGTTGCCCAGGCGAGCCTTGAACTTGCTATCAAACTGCTTCTCTTTCCCTAGTGCTGAGATGGCAGTTGTGTGCCCACCATGACTGGCCATCTTTTTATTTTCTTAACTCGAGGTGCAGAAGTTTCCATGATGTCCAATTTATAATTGTTTTCTCTCATGTGCTGTATTTGGGGTATGTTGTAACTAGGAATTCTTTGCCCACCTAAAGGTCTCTGAAATTTTTTGTTTGTTTTGATTTTTCGAGACAGGGTTTTTCTGTGTAGCCTTGGCTATCTTGGAACTTACTCTGTAGACCAGGCTGTCCTCGAACTCAGAAATCCACCTGCCTTTGCCTCCCAAGTGCTGGGATTAAAGGCGTACGCCACCACCGCCCGGCGGTCTCTGAAATTTTTTATTCTATATTTTCTTCTAGAAGGAATTGTAACTTCAGCATGTTTTCTAGAAGAGTTTTTCAATCCTAACACTCAGTAACCAGACAGTGTCTACTCTTTGGATAGGATCAGAGATTTGGATGGGCATGGCATATGAGTAACGAGGAGCCCTTGTATTATTGCAGAGCTGAGAAATACATGAGTGGCTTCTGCATGCATACCTCAGGAACACAGGGTTAGAGCACTTTGACTTCAGGGGTCATTTTGCTGGGGTCTGTCCTGTGGGTATGGAAGGCAAGGAGCAAGTCATGTGCAATCTCACCCTTGTCACTGTGCCTCTGCTAAGGGCATATTGACATTTAGTTTTGTTTTGCTTTGTTTCATTTGAGGTATGGTCTCACTATGTAGCCCTGGCTGGCCTTGAACTCAGAGATCGGCCTGCTTCTGCCTCCTGAGTGTTGGGATTAAAGGGATGAGCCACTATGTCCAGCAGGGGATACTGTTCTTGAGCACAGTTAGTTTTGCAACACGTGTTAAATGGTCCGCAAAGCCTTGGTCTTTCTCTCGTCTTGCAGGGCCTGCCTTAGGGACATCTGGCTTTAATAATAGTTGTGTGAAAGAGAAAAAACTTTAGCCTTCTGGCTCTCCTGACACCTCTCTCTGCCTAGGAGTCATGGAGTGGGGACAGAAGTCAGATAATAACTTTTAGGAGTCGGTTCTTACATTCTACCTTGTAGAGACTCTCTGGTTTCTTCCTTCTTTTTTTGTTTTGAATTTTCAAGGTAGAGTCTCATGAGATAGACAAGGCTCTCCTCGAATTCATGGAGATCCACTTGCCTCTGATTCCCAAGTGCTGGGACTAAAGGCATGGTTCTGCTGCTTCATAGCAAATTCCAAGTTAGCTGGCTCATCAGCTTCCACGGACTCTTATCTCTGCTCTGTAGTTCCCACTGGAGCACGGAGATTACAGATGTGCTCTGCCTTCTAGTTCCCACTGGAGCACGGAGATTACAGATGTGCTCTGCCCTCGAGTTCCCACTGGAGCCCTGAGATTACAGATGTGCTCTACCACATCCAGTTCTTTACATGGCAAACTCAGGTCATCGGGCTTGTACCAAAAGCCACCTTGCCAGTCTACAGTTTTCATCTTTTAAACTCAAGATTGTTGTATAAAATATATAATGGAACAATGTCCATTCTATGACAAACATATATGTGGTCGTGAGACCACTAAAAACAATCAGCTATAGAATAGCTATTTTACCCCAGGTCCTCTAAGGACAAAGGACTCAGGTGGAGTGACATGGGCACAGGAATGCTCTCTCTCTCTCTCTCTCTCTCTCTCTCTCTCTCTCTCTCTCTCTTTCTCTCTCTCTCTCTCTCACACACACACACACACACGGGGGGGCAGAGGCAGGGGAGATCTGGAGACATGGGGAGCAAAGGGGTAGGATGGGGTCCCCCCTCCCTGCTTGTATGACCTCGTTCATTCCTTCCTCTGGAGGAAGGGTGGGATTAGGTGAGAGCAGGAACAGAGCAGCTCTGTTTTCATTTACTCTGAGATCTTGTTCTAATGGATTCTGCTTTTCTTGATTATCACGGATCATTTTAAAGAGTATCAGGATTGCAGGTGTAGTGGCACATGCCTTTAATCCCAGCACTCAGAGGCAGGTGGATGTCCATCTACTAGCCTGGTCTACATATCAAGTTACAGACCATTTAGGGCAGTATAGTGAGACCCTGTCTTAAAGAGAGAGAGAGAGAGGAGAGAGAGAGAGAGAGAGAGAGAGAGAGAGAGAATGAGAATGAGAATCAGGAGACACGGAGATAGCTCAACAGGTAAAGACAGCTGCTACTAAGCCTGCTGACTTGAGTTGGATCCCTAGGAGGGAGAGACCAGCTCCTGAAATCTGTCCTTTGACCTCCACACACATGCTGTGACACATATATGTATGTGCACACACACACTAAACAAAGATGTAAAACACCAGCCAGGCCTTGTAGCATAGGAGACTGAGTAACTTGGTAAGACCTTTTTAAAACTAAGTAAACAATAAATAAACAAATAAATAAATGAATAAATGGGAATATAGGTTAGTGGCAAAGGATTTACTTAGCTTTTGTGAGGGTCTGGTTTAGATGGTCAAGACTGAGAAAAAAAAAGACACTTGCCTGGTGGCCGCCATCCTCCCAGTCTGAGTCCCAATGCCCTTGCCTCATGGACTCGTTCCACCTTCACTGATGGTCACCTGTGCCCAGGTCCTGCCCCCACAGACTCCTAGTTGGTGGGAAGACAGCTGCGGAAACAGACAAGAACATTGAGAGCTGTAGGGATGGGGACAGGTGTGCATGGGGCTAGGGTGGAAGGGGGCCAGGAGACTACCCACAGGATAGTGCCACAGCTGAAGCTGGGTAGGGAGGGCTTGAGCAGAAGACAGCTGGGTCTGGGTCCTAGGGCGCATGGTCAGCTGACTTCAGACTCTGAGCAGAGGAGAGGCTCTTCAGACTCCACATCGCTGGTTAGTGTTATGTTACCTGTTGGGGTAACTTATGTACTCAACTTTTCAAGGCCGAGCCATCCACTATGGTGGCCCACTAGCCACAAAATGTATAGAGCTGTGGGTATTTGAAAAGCGAGTAGCCCAAATGGAGGATGGCTGTATGTATACACTGCACATTAGATTTTGAAGATGAAATATGAAGAAAGAATGTAATATATCTCATTAAATATTTTTAAAATGTTGATAACACAGTCTAGAGAGATGGCTCAGTGTTTAAGAGCACTGACTGCTCTTCCAGAGGTCCTGAGTTCAATTCCCAGAAACTACATGGTGGCTCACAACCATCCAGAATGAGATCTGATTACATTTTCTGGTGTGTCTGAAGACAGCTACAGTGTACTCACATTAAAAAACATTGATTACACATTGAAATTACTATAGCTCTGATTAGGATAAATAAAATGCTAAGCCCTTATATACTATTTACTATATTTAAATTTATTTATTTACTTATTTATTTATTTATAGGCAGGGTCTTACTCTATCACTGGCTGGCTTAGAACTCACAGAGCGGGTCACAGAGACCCACTTTCCTGTCTCTGTCTCCTGAATACTGGGATTAAAAGTGTGTACTACCTCACTGACTCTCATTTTCATTTTTAAAGATTTATTTTTATTTATGTGTATGAGTGCTTACCTGCCTTTGTGTGCACATACCACACAAATGCACTGAGTCCAGAAAAGACAATGGACCCCACTGAACTGGAGTTACAGATGGTGATGAGCCACTGTGTGGGTGCTGGGAAACAAACCCAGGTCCTCTGCAAGAGCAGCCAGTGCTCTTGTCCACTGGGCCATCTCTCCAGCCCCTCATTACTTTGATGATGATGTTGTTTTGTTTTGTTTTTTTGGGGACAGGGTTTCTCTGTATAGTCCTGGCTATCCTGGAACTCACTTTGTAGACCAGGCTGGCCCCGACTAAGTCTGTTTTCAGTCTAGATACTAAAAGACAAATGAGAATCAGGCAAGATCCAGAAAAGGGGGCGAGAGGCAAGACATGAAGGAGGATGAAGGGAGTAAAGATGGATTAAGGACATGATCTTTGGAAGCAGTGGCTAGAGTCCATGACACACTTCTGCTCAGTAGATGATGTCATCCTGACCTCTGAACTTTCAGTTTCTTCCTTCTAACCTTGGGATATAGAGAACAGTGCTGCTCCACAGAGCTGGCTGTGTGGAGACTGCGGAGTGTAATTGGCACTATCAATAGAGAGCATCATGGTATCTGGTTATGCGCTAGGTTTCATTCTCAGGGAGCTGACCAGGCACTGCTGGTTTGCAGGCTATGGAATGATCCGTGTTTCAGAAAGATTTCTCTAGACTAGAGCAGGGGACCAGAACAAGGGCTGCACAGACATTCAGGCAAAGACTAAGTGACTATGTACACAAGAGAGGGCCTGCTTCTCAGGCAGGTTAAGAATGCAAGCCATAGCACACGGTTCTGTGTGGGAAGTGGCAGGCAAGAAGAGGCCAGGAGTATTAGAGAGGTTTCTGGCTGAGTGGCCAGGTGGGAAAAGGCTGGGATTGTGCCATCCCCGAACTTGGGATCAGGTTCTCTTTGATCTCTGTAATCTTGAGACCCAGAAGTTCTTGATATGGGGGTGCTGGGAAAGTGTTTTCTGAACACTGGGGAGGCTGAGCGATGTGTTTAAGACCCTGGTCCTGGTTTTGCTACTAGTTCAATCGACTAGCTACATGATCGCAGGCACACCATTCTACCTGTCTGGGCTTCAGTCCTTGGGAACAAGGGTAGCCACATCATGGGTTGTCCTGTAGGTTCGAGGAGTGCGGTAGAATCCGTACGTATGAAGCTAAGAGTGCTCAGTACCCAGCCCAGACTCCCCATTGATCTCCACGCCTACCACACACAGGCCTTCTCTCCCAAGCCCCCTTTCCTTGAATGAGAGAACCAAGGGGACCTCTAAAGAAGCCTGTGCCTGGCCCCTTCCTTCCGCTGCAGTTAAGAAGGAAGATGGAGACACTGCATGGAGAACTTTCTTCCTGAGCCAACCAAGAGTTTAGAAAATCCTGATTCTCCTCGCCCTACACTGAGAATATTAAGTGTCGTCGGGGATAGAGATCCTTATTTCCTGTCTTCTGACTTGTCACAAAGGGGAAAGGCTGGAGGACTAATAAGGCCCTAACCTTCTGTTTTCAGCATGTGGGACTCCAAAAACCCCAGGATGGGAGGGGGAGATTCATGGTAGAGAAGGGGCCTTGGGAATCTGCGTGATTTCTCAGACTCTGTCACAGTGACCCCAAGAATCTCGCCTCCTCTGATGGTGCCAACCCTGGTCCCAGAAAGGGGAAACGGGTGGGGAGGAGAAAGAGCCAGACAGCTCTGGGTTCAGTGTTAATGCCCATCGACTTACTTAGGTATGTCACTTCCACCACACTGTGCCTCAGTTTCTCCTTTTGTAAAGCAGGCATAATAGAACCCACCCTCTGGAAAGTGTTGGAATCATTCAACAACACACACTGCTGGTGAGTCGACCTGCCTGCACCACAGCTGACTGATGGCTGGCCTGTGGCCGCTGGCTCAATGTTCCCCCCCCTCTTTTGCTTCTGCTCCACAGTCCCCATCCCCTCCAAAGCTGGCAGCCTCTCCACCCTCTCACTGTCCAAAGACAGCCTGGTTGGCGGCATCAGCAACCCCAGCGAGGTCTTCTGCTCCGTACCTGGCCGGCTGTCATTGCTCAGCTCAACATCCAAGTACAAGGTGACCGTGGGGGAGGTGCAGCGGCGACTCTCACCTCCTGAGTGCCTCAACGCCTCCCTCCTGGGGGGTGTCCTCCGAAGGTAGGAAGGCCAGCCCATAACCCTGCCCAGCACCCCAGCTAAAGTCTTTAGTATCTTCAGACATTCTCATAGCATCAGAGAAAGGGTCAGCTTTACTCCAGGCCCAAACACCAGATCCACCTCAGGTTCTGATAGAGTAGTAACCAGGGGCTCCAGATTGTAATGGTCTGGAGGCAGGCCCAGGGCCCACTCACTCCAAGCAGGGTGGACAAGGCTGGTTCTGGGAAGGGTGGGCCTTCCTTTATCCTTTCTCCAAAGGATAGTTTATCCAAATGAGGCACAGGCCTAATTGGTTTGAGTTTGGAGTGAGCAGCATGGTGGGTCATGCATTTTCTTTCTGCATGTTCTTGTGGCTAGGAGGGGAATCTACTTCAGGGATAAGGTGCAATGATCTAAGGACCGCATGTGTATGTATTTTAGGTGATGACAAAGAGCATTTCCATGGTGTGGGGTTCTGCAGTAGTTGAGAACGTGTGGTCTGCAGTGGTTCCTCTGCATATATATGTGCAATGTGCATCTGTAACTAGTTGCATTTTTTGTTTTTTTGTTTTTGTTTTCTTTTCTTTTTTTCTTCTCTCATATGTATTTTCTTTTTCTATACAGCTAGTTGTTTAGATGGGCATACCTCTGTTGTGGGGTGTATTTGTGCAGCTAGAGGGGGGATCTTCTTAGTCTTGGTCTCTGAACATCTGGTAGGGACCCATGTTGAAGCCCTAGGATTCTGCATAAATCTCTGGGAATCCGATTTGATGTGCATACGTGTCTCTATATGCTTCCTGGTGTCCATGTCTGTGGGTCTTTAATGTTCTATGTATGTCTCCATGTATTCGGAGACACTGAGGGTGGGCTCATCTGTGTATATGTGACTGTGTCCTTGTGTTTGTCATCCCCATGTGTCTCTGGACACAGTTTTATGTGTCCCCAGCAAATGTGCTCAGGTGGGGATGAAGGGTACTCAGACGCTCTTCTGTCTTGCCTACCCTGGGCTGCTCCTGCTCTTGGGAGGTTTGCTACAGTGGGGCAGGGCGTTGTTCCTTACCCCAATCTTGACTGCACAAGAGCGAGGCAGGTAAAGGTTGGGATTCACTCAGAGGCCCTCCAAAACCAGGCCATACCTGAGCCTTAAGAGGGGCAAGTGATAAGGAGCAAGGAAGGTCTCTTGGAGTCACTTAGCCCATAGGCTTTTCTCTTGTCTTCAGAGTTGTGTGTATGTTTCTGTCTGTGTATGTTAAGGGCCAAGTCTAAGAATGGGGGCCGGTGTCTGCGGGAACGTCTGGAGAAGATTGGGCTTAACCTGCCGGCTGGTCGTCGGAAGGCAGCCAATGTGACTCTGCTGACCTCACTGGTGGAAGGTGAGCAAGGCTTGGATAAATATATGTGAGAGATATGTCATCTGGGGAGACTTCCTACTGTAGGAGGATATTGTTTAGTTACAGCTGTAAACATTGCTCTATCTAGGCACATACTGTGTGTGCTATGTATGTAGAAGTATGTACACATGATTCACATGGACAGTTGCCACTTATGAGAATTTTACCACCTATGGTTCAAAATAGTTGAAAAAGTTGCACCTGTGTTGAACAAATGCAGACCTCTTTTGGTCATTATCACCAACAGTGCAGGTAGCTATTACACAGCACCTATATAGCTAGCATTAGGTATTACAAGCCACCAAGGGATAATTAGTGATATACAGGGGATGTATGCAGGTTTATATGCAAAAATGACGCTACTTTCGATAAAGGATTTTGGAACCCACATATTTTGGTATTTGTGGGAAATTCTGAAACTAATACTTTTTATTTCTGTGTCTGTACATACAGCAGAACTACTTCGGGTGTGTGTGTGTGTGTGTGTGTGTGTAGGGCGACTGGCCAGTATTTGAACATGTAGGTGGGGGGTGCATCCCTCTTCCCTAGAAGTTGGTGACTCTGGCCTCTGGCTCTGGGGTACACATTGGTCCCAGCTCTGTCTTTGAATGGAGAGCAATGGAAGTGAAATCGAAACTGACAAGAGAAACCAGACAGGGCATCTCCAGAAGCAGGATGCTCCTTAGCCCAGGAGAAGAGTTCAAGGCTAGGCTCTGGTCTCAGAGGCACACCTAGTAAGATCTCCCCTTTCCCCAGGAGAAGCTGTGCACCTGGCTCGAGACTTTGGTTATGTTTGTGAGACTGAGTTTCCAGCCAAGGCGGCTGCTGAGTACCTATGCCGACAGCATGCTGACCCTGGGGAGCTACACAGCCGCAAGAGCATGCTGCTGGCTGCCAAGTGAGTAAGGACACTGCATGGCAAACATGGATGCAATGTAAAGAGACACACATCAGACCTGGATACATCAGACACGGCTTTCAACCACACACATGTTCACACAGTGCATATGGCACCACACAGCAGCTAGAATCCCTGTTTGAGTTTACATGGGAACAGTTGTATGTGCCATTCAGGCACTTATGGGTAGATATCTTCTTGTTGTTGTCCTGCTTTGGTTTTTCCAGACAAGGTTTCTTGTATAACTGCCCTGGCTGTCCTGGACCTACCTCACTTTATAGATCAGAATGGCCTCGAACTCACAGAGATCCATCTGCCTCTGCCTCCCAAGTGCTGTGATTAAAGGCCTGTGCCACCATGCCTGGCTTATGAGTAGACATCTTTAGGTCCCATGGTCATCACATGTAGACTTTCACGAACACTTCCACAAACTCCTAAGAGCACACCCAAAACACTATATGTGAACTATCATATGCATACTTTTAAAAAATATATTTATTTATTTTATGAATGTGAGTACACTGTAGCTGTCTTCAGACACACCAGAAGAGGGCATCGGATCCCATTACAGATGGTTGTGAGCCACCATGTGGTTGCTGGGAATTGAACTAAGGACCTCTGGAAGAGCAGTCAGTGCTCTTAAACGCTGAGCCATACATTTTTAAATGTCATCTATAGGCTTACAGACCTTGTGTGGGTGCTACATTCACCTACACGATAGGCATGACCACTCTAGACCCTGGCATAGGTCCCAGGTTCCCCAAGAAGACTTACTCTGTTTGTGACCTTTCTTCTCAAGACTTCAGGGTATTCCTGACCCCGCTGCAGGTCCCATTGCCACCTTTCTCACCACAGACAGCATGCTGACACTTCTCACCCGAGTCTTTTTACCAGGGGCCGTCTGACCTCTGTCACCTACAGACTATCAGTGGCTCCCACTGCTTTTGCATTATCATCGCATCAGGATCTCCAAAGGTGCCTCGGAGCCTGCTTAGCAAACTGGCATCCCACTAAAATGTACTATTAGTCCATTTGGGTAGCTATAATAAAATGCCCTGAGCTGGGCAGCAGCTCATTCCCCATGGTCCTGGAGGTGGTTCACGATCAAGGCAGCTTCTGTGTCTGGTGAGGGCCAGCTTTCTTACATCCACACAGCACATTGCTGCTGCTGTGTTCTCCACATGGTACAAGGAGCAGGGCATCTCTCTGGCCTTCTTTATAAAGGTACCAATAGCATGGATAGCAGTGGTTCTCAACCTGTGAGTCTTCACCCCTTTGAAGGCACATATCAGACATTTACATCGCAATTCATAACTGTAGTAAGGTTACAGTTATGAATTAACAATGGGGTAATTTTATGGTTGGGAGTCACCACGACATGAGGAACCATACTAATGGGTCACAGCATTAGGATGGTTGAGAACCACTGATCTCTATAGGATTCTATCCCCAAGACCTACTCACCTCCCAAAGACTCTATCTTAGGAGAGGTCTTAATATCTAAATTGTGGAAAACTACTATTTGGATATTAGCAGTCTCATTGTGGGGGGACAAAACAAGAATCAGAGGGCTGGGATCAAAGGGACGGAAGAGGTCATGAAGTCTGAGGACCAACATCTGTAGGCTAAAGTCCAATGCCTCTGAGGATCTGGACCACTCAACCGTCCAGGCCAGCTGACCTTTGTGGGCGTGACCTTCAAATCACAACTCCGCCCTCCCCCGGCACTTTCCTCCTTTAGGCAGAGAGGAACCAGCCTCACAGGACTGCTCCATATAGAGTCCTGGGAAGCTTCTTCCTGTGGCTAATGGAGCCTGGCCAGTGGAGCTCACTTCAATCATGAGCACGAGTCAGCTCTTACATCAAGTGCTTTGGGGACCTGAGTTTGTCTAAAGACTCACGGCTAGGCACCAAGATGAGTGGTGAGGGCTCCTCTTACCTGAGTTACAAAGGGATGGAAACAGCCATGCGCTGGACCTGGATTGTCTCATCTCAGTCACTCTGGCAGGTCACCTACTGTGTCTAAAACCTTAGGATGAGGATAATGCTATAGATTTGTAGAATGATCTAAAATGGCATATACCATGTATGTGATTGATCTAGGCATCAATATCTGCTGCTAGCTTAATTATTTAAGGCAGACTCTGAGCTGTTCTCATAGCTTCACAGACAAGTGTTCACAGAGGCACAGTGTTTGGGAGGAAGAAGGGATCCCAGAAAGTTTACAGGACGTCTAAGGGAGATTAGGGTATTAGCATGTGCTGCTTACGGTATGCAGCACTGAGCGGCTAACTTCTATGAAAGACAGTTTCCATTTTTGCAAAATGGTATGATTGTTACTTGTAGGCAGTTGGGAAGGTCGAACTGTATACATAATTTAAGGAATCCAGCAAATTGCTGGGTGAAGTGGTGCATGCCTTTAATTCCCGCATTTCAGAGGCAGAGGCAGGTAGATTTCTGTCAGTTTGAGACCAGTCTGTTCTACATAAGAGTTCTAGGAAAGCCAGGGCTACATAGAGAGATCCTGTCTCAAAATGTCAACAAGTAGTTCCTCCTCCGAGTTTAGAACCTTGTTCTCTAACCTGTGATGGTTCTCTTTCCCCACCAGGCAGATCTGTAAGGAGTTTGCAGACTTGATGGCTCAGGACCGTTCCCCACTGGGCAACAGCCGCCCTGCACTCATCCTAGAGCCTGGGGTGCAGAGCTGTCTGACACACTTTAGCCTCATCACTCATGGCTTTGGAGGGCCTGCCATCTGCGCTGCTCTTACTGCCTTCCAGAACTACCTGCTAGAGTCGCTCAAAGGACTGGACAAGATGTTTTTGAGCAGTGCAGCCAGCGGGCATGGAGAAAACAAGGCCTCGGAGAAGGATGCCAAGCATCGGAAGTAACTCTCTCTTGTTCCCTAGCTAAGTGACTCCCAGAACCTGAGATGGGGCCTTGGCTCCTAGGGGTAAAATGTGGGATTCTATTCAGGCCAGAAAGAACATTTTTCCAGAAGTCCAGAGTGGAACATAGTTGGGTAAAAGAAGAAGGCCTTCCTGTGGTTTCTGGTAAGGACTCATGCTCGAACTGGCATGGAAAAATCTGGCTCATGGGACAGAGCCCTGCCCACTGAGATGCCTGGGCAGCCATGAGGATCCAGAGGCTGATAACAAATCAGAGGTGCTCCTGAAGAATTAGCGACCTTCACTTCAGTCCTAGTCTCAGAACCCAGGAGGGTCTAGTGGGCTCTTTGGGTCCTTCAGGCCCTTGGAGACGAGAGGCTGGAGAGGCTCCTGAGGAACAAGATGGTACAGCACAAACCACAGAACTTGAACCCAGGTTGCAAACCACAGTCCTGTTGCTGTTGCTGCCTGACTTATTTATTTATGTACGATTTAATTAAATTTGAAAATTAAAAAAAGTCCAGAACAAGTTATTTATCCTAATGATTTGGGGATTCATTTTACTGACTTCTGCTCATGCACCAGAATGTCCACCTGGACAAAGATGGTGGGTGCTGTTCTTCACAGAGGGCAATGAGTATGCTGGGAAGGAAGGGTATGTTAGACAGTAGGTCCTTCTGAGTGTGGGTACCGATGCTAGAAGTCCACAAGCCTTGTCACGTCAGATCAGTATGGCTGTGTGTGTGTGCGTGCATGAATACTGTGTGCATCTTATTTACTGTGACTTGCTGGGCCCGTCTGTGTGGTCAATGCAATGTGTTATCATGGCTACAGGTGACAGTGTAATACAGGTGACTGTTTATGTCTGTGTGTCTGAACTGGGCAGGTGCTAACTGAGCTCTCTCTCATCTGAGGATTTCCCTCGACAGACATCGTTCCTGATAGTCTTTCCCTCTAAGTAACCACCTGCTAGACCATACCTATACCTAGCACACACATTCTAGGAGTCACTGTACAACACACAAAGCCTCTTTCTTTTGCAGGTAAACTTTTGGGGGGTTTTTGTTTTGTTTTGTTTGTTTTATTTTGTTTTTGTTTTTTTTTCCAAGACAGGGTTTCTCTGTGTAGCCCTGGCTGTCCTGGAACTCACTCTGTAGACCAAGCTGGCCTCAAACTCAGAGATCCTCCTGCCTGTCTCCCAAGTGCTGGGATTAAAGGCATGTGCCACCATTCTCTGGCTGGTTAAGTGGTTTTGAAAGACTGCTACATCCCTTCTTTTATTTCCTCACTCCCAACTCTCAACTAACTCTTGCCCTGCCAGTCTGTTTACTGCTTAGCATGGCCATCAATGATCATGTCAAATGTAAAGCAGCTTCTTTTGGATTTGAAGTGACTAACCAAAAAATATGGGGGGCTGGGGAGGGTAGACAGGAGAGAAGCCCAGAGGGCCAGGAGAATGAATGGAAATATGCAGCTGTAGGGATGGGATGGGGAAACCTCTAGAAAGTCCCAGAGACCTGGGATGTGAAAGGCTTCCAAGACTCAATGGGAATGACCTTAGCCACAATGACCAACAGTGGGGAGATGGAACCTGAAGAGACCACCTCCAGGATATAGATGGGGCCCCCATTGGATGAATGGGGCAACCACCCTATCTTCAAATTTTTTGACCCAGAATTGATCCCGTCCCAAGGCCCCCAGCACATATGCAGCAGTGGACTACCTTGTCTGGCTGGCCTCCGTGGGAAAGGATGTGCCTAATCCTATAGAGACTTGACGCCCCAGGGAAGGAAGTTGTATGTGTGTGTTGAGGGGAGCACCCTCTCAGAGGCCAAGGGCAGGAGGGATGAGGTGAAGAACCCTTGAAGCGGGGACCAGGAAGAGGGGCAACATTTGGAATGTAAATAAAACAATTAAACCTTGTTTTGTGGGGCAGGTTTTCACATAGTTCAGGCTGGCGTCTACTGGCTGTGGGTGTGCCACACCGGCTGCACTTGGTCTCTTCTGGAATACTGTGTGGTTCCCAGCTCTTACTGGTTTCACCTCACTGGCCAGCTCCCATTCTATCTCCTTTGCCTGATCTTTTCCCACTGACATCTAAACCTTGGTCCTTAGGGCCAGTGTCCCCCTAGAAGGCTTCACTCCAGTTGGGGCTTTCTACGTCATATATGTGCTGTCTCTGAACAGCGGCTGGGCTGTACCAGTGCTGCCATTCCTCCTCAGGCCTGGTGTTTTCACTGGTGCGTCTCCATCCTAAGGCTGTGCTATGCAATGAGCTGGATGTGGCTGGCTTCTCCACCCTCAATAACCATTCTCTTCATAGCTCACTTTACAGCAGCCATACTAATTTCTTTCTATCCCTCAAGCATCATGTGTCAGGGCCCTGGTTCACACTATTCCCTTTGTCTGGAATGTTTTTCCCCTAGTATCTGCACATGCATTGTTAGACAAAGATGTTGGGGTCTCTGTTAAGAATCCAAGCATGTGCCTTACTGTCTCAAGATGTTATTTTGTTTGAGAAAGGATCTCATGTATCCCAAGCTGGTCTCCAACTCACTACGTAGATGAGGATAACTGACTCCCTTGGCTCTACATTCCAGAGCTGGGACTACTACCATACCTGGTTTACGTAGTACCACAGACAACCCCAGGACCTTCTATATGCTAGACAAGAACTCTACCAACTGAGCTCTCAAGGTATCTTAACCATAATCTATACATACAAAAGAATATGAGAATGCAGACATATAGACATATACCCTACTTTTGGTCTGGCAAGACATTTGAGTATTAAAATTAAGAGACTGCAAAGCATGGTGGCACATACACTTAATGCTGACACTCAGGAGAAATAGGCAGGTGGATCTCTGTGAGTCTGAGGCCAGCCTGATCTACATATAGTTAGTTCCAGGACAGCCAGAGCTATGTACAGACCCTATCTCAATAAACAAACAAACTAACTCTCAGACTATGTGAGGTTGAATATAAATGAGGTACATACATATAGTATTTATACAATATTGGCCAGTCATATAGTAATAAATCAATCAAAGGTTGGTAAACAGAAGAAACTGATCTTTCAACTTTTTCGTTCTCGGTAACTTTTTCTAAGGAAAAGTCCAGATAGTCATCAGTCCTATTTTAGGAGAAAATTATAGCTGAGAACTTTGCCTGATGCTTGTGATGTCCCAAAATTTTAGTTTGTTGATAGCTGTTTGAACCAAGTCTCCTTTTACTGGACCTCATAGGCCTGCCCCAGAAAGGCCTCAGGCTTGACCCCAGCAGGGGGAGCAGGTCCTCCCTCCCATCCAGCCCTCAGCCTCTGCTGTGCACGGCTCAGGATCCAACAAAGTGGAGCCTGAGCTTTACGACAAGCAAAAGAGAGACAGGTAAGCACCCAAGGAGCTCAGCTGGGTATGGATTATGAAATGCCTAGCACACCAAGGCAAACAAATGGGAGTTTGAGGCCAGCCTGGTCTGCATGGCAAGTTCCAGAACAGGCCATGCTATACAGAGATCCTGCCTCAAAGCCGCAGAGACTTCAAAATTTAGGAAGCAGAAAGGGCAGAAGCTGGTGACTATGTGAAGACAGCAAGAAGATAAAGGATGGCTTGAAAATGATGCAACGTGGTGACACGTGACACATGACACGGCATGGAGAACAGAAAAGGGGAAAGGAGAAGACAGGCCCAAACAAAAGCTTGTGTCAAGACGAATGTATCCGTGTCAGTCAGCTTCTCGGTTTGGGCAAATGCACTATGATTAGGTAAAACACTATTAGCAAAAACTGGGCAAAAAGGGCTGTAAGGAAACTGATATCGTTATAATGTTTGTACAAAATCAGTTATTCCCAAATCAAGCTCATTTAAAATGAGGGCCAGTGGTTCAGCAAGTTAAAGGTGGTTGTCACCATGTCTGATGACTGGAGTTGAATTCCAGGATGAGGCAGAAAACTACAGGTTCTTTCTCTACCTCTCTTTCTCTTTCTCTCTCCCCATACCTGTCACAGATACACCCACACACACATTTTGAAAAAGTTAAATGCTTAGGTCCCTGGCATGGGTAGAGATAAGATGAAATACCAGATAGGCTTGTAGTGGGCAGTTTTAGGCATGTTGATGTGCTTGATGTCCCTAAAGACAGGTTGCAATATCTATGAATAAGTTGAGTAGCTCAAGAGACCTAGGGTGAAGATAATCTGGGTCTAAGGGCTTGCATGAGGCTGCCCTGGGGACATGTACATTGAAAGGCAGTGAGCCTTTCAGTCCTGGTGCATCCTGCTTGTGGACCATGGTTAGCAATGATTGCTTACTGAGCACTTTACTCTAGTAGGTAGTATCACTGCATAGAATGCTCAGGACAACTATCAACTAGGTCCTCTTTCAATCATTTCATAGAATACATGTTTTAACAGGGCCCCACCCAGGGAGTGATGAGAGGCACCTGTGCAGGCAGATGCCTAGAGATCTAGGAACCCAACAGAAGGTTCAAAGCTCTTCATGTGATGCTGGAGGTGGATCACTTGGAATGTGACTCATCTCTCTGCCCAGTTCTCACTACATTAAGCACTTAGCATCAGTGCATAAGGAAGACTATAAGGCACGGGAATGACGTTTCCTTCAGCACTGTGAATATGAAAGACAGACAGCAATCTCAGGAACAGTAGATGCTTTTTGCAGGCAAACCAAAAACCTAGCTATGTATGGTAGCAATATTATTTTTGAGTCAGGGTTTGTTTGTTTCATTTTTTTGAGACAGGGTTTCTCCATGTATCCCTGGCTGTCCTGGAACTCTCTCTGTAGACCAGGGTGGCCTTGAACTCAGAAATCCGCCTGCCTCTGCCTCCCAAGTGCTGGGATTAAAGGTGTGCGCCACCACTGCTCAGCTTCTATGTGTGGTATTACCATAGGTGAGGCAGTGTACAGAAGCAAGAGGATTGTGAGTATAAGGGCAGCATGGACTATAGTGACAAGACTTTATAAAGGACAAGAGTAGTGCAGAACTGGATAAAGCAGGACTTAGCTTTAGTCTAAGGTCAAACGGCATTCACAAAGTTCTAGGTGAGCAATAATCAGCAAACAGACTAGATGTAAAAGGTCAGATGTACTATAAGCCCTACAGCAAGCTGGGCATCACTGCACACGTGTCATCCCACCTTTAGACACAACACTCAGGAGGCAGAGGCAAAGCCAGGTGGATTTCTCTGAGTCCATGGCCAGCCTGGTTTACACAGTGAGTTCCAGATCAGCTTGAGCTACACAGTGAGATTCTATTTAAAAACAGAAAGAAAATCCATGCATAGCTCATGAGGTGAAGGTATTCAATGACCGATTATGCAAGCCTGACTACCCAAGTTTGATTCCCCAGAACCTACATAAAAGTGAAGAACCAAATCCAAAGAGTTGATGTCTGACCAAGACACATATATAAACACATTAATGTATTTTACATAAAAAACTCCACCTTCTTTAGAAAAAAAATCAAAAGACCTTAAAAAAACCCAAACCTTTAAGTTATGACTAGCCTTTATTTTTGTGTGTGATGCTGCAGGTGAAACCCAAAGCCTGATACTTGTCAAGCAGGTACTCTACTCCTGAGTCACCCTGTGCTTACTCGAATTTTATATACTTTTGTAAATAATTTATTCATTCTTATTTTACGTGCATTAGTGTTTTACCTATATGTATGTCTATGTGAGGGGGTCAGGTCCCCTGGAATTGGAGTTACAATTTTGATCTGCCATGTGGTTGCTGGGAATTGAACCTATGTCCTCTGGAAGAACAGTCAGTGCTCTTAACTGATGAATCATCTGTTTACCTTCTACTTTTATCTTTAAAAACAGGAAAGTCCTAGGCTGGAGAGGTGGCTTGGCAGTTAAGAACACTAGCTACTCTTCCGGGGACCTGGGTTTGATTGACAGCTCACAACCATCTGTAAACTCTAGTCACAGGGATCCAATGTGTTTCTCTGGCACCAAGCTCAAACACAGTGCCCATGCAGGTATATATCCATACACATAAAATAAAAAGCACACAGGAAAGTAAGCTGGGCTGACAGCAAAAGCCTATAATCCTAGCTACTGGAGAGGCAGAGGCAGGAAGAGACCAGCCTGAATTCCATAGCTAGTTCAAGGCTTAGGCAAACTAGCAAGACTTTGCCACAAAACTAAAGTAAAGGGAGGACTGAGGATGGGACTCAGTGGCCAAGGGTTCTGGGATCTGTCCCTGATATCCCCTTTGCTAACACTCCAAGTATGAAGACTGAGCACAGTGAAGCAGGCTTGTATCCAGTTTTTGGAAAGTAGAGAAAACAATACAATAAAGGGTCGAAGATCACCGTTCTTGAACACAGAGTTGAAGACTAGCCTGGGCTACATGAGATCACGTCTCAAAGAAACACTAAGAAATGAGCAGCCCAACTGTCCTCTGTGAAATAGGAGGGATATTTTCTGGCTGTTTTTGCACTGTTGACACAAGATTTAAGGGCTGAGGATATAGTTCAGGATATAGTTAAAATGCTTGCCTCATACGTGTAGTATCTAAGTCTGGGCCCATGAATACTTGTTCTTAATAAAATCAAAACATGGGATTGTTGGTGCAAAGCAGACTATCCCTAAGAATAACACCCAAGGTTGTCCTATGGTGCCCATGCTGTACACACATATTTCAACAGAACACAGATTTTTCTTTCTTTCTTGTTTTGAGACAGGATCCCTCTACATGACCCTGTTTGTCCTGGAACTCACTATACAGACCAGGCTGGTCTCAAACTCAGACATTCACCAACCTCTGATTTCTAAGTGCTGGGATTAAAGGCATACGCTATCATGACTGGCCAACAAAAAAGATTTAAGCTTAAAGGCAAAAAGATCCACTGCTTTAGATTAAAAAGCAAGAAGCTGAAAGAGCTGGAGGAAAGAAGCGGGAGAGTGAGCAGAGTGTGGGGCTGTGAGCCGGCAAAGCCACTGAGGCCATTAACACAGGGAGACGGAGGATCCCAGCAAGACTACAACCATCATTTCAGTTCCTTTGAAATGTGATGCTGGGTAAACTGAGGCCAAAACCAGAAAGCTCGATTTAGCTATATTCAGCTTTATTTTGAATTAACCATCTATCAAGAGTGAACGACAAAAGAGTAGAAAAAAATAAAAGGAGCCCATCAAAAAAAGTTCCCCGGTGAAGTGGGAGGGAAGGACGTGATGTTAGGACTCCCGCTTACTGAAGGCAATGTTCTCCAGATTGTGGATGCCATCTTTGTCAATGACCCGAACACTGAAGGTAGGCAGATTCAAGATGAAGCGCTTCTGGAGCTGCAGGGACATGAAAGAAACCAGTCAGCAAACGTTTACTGAACACTAACTATGTGGCAGGTTCTGTTTAAGAGAAAATGTCAAGTGTAAAACTTCTCTTTTTGTGAAAACAGAACCAATATTCTACTAGGGGCAGCTGGTACTATGTCAAAGAAGAGCAGCTGGAGGCTGTCTGGAAGTAGTGACCAAGATCTGTGAAATGTAGCTGTAAGCCTGCCTCTGGTCAGTCAGTTGGTGCACAAGACAATCCAATGTTTATCCCCACAGCCTGATACCAATCAGTCTAAAGAACACACTTGCCTCTTTAAAAAGTCTTCAGGTAGTAAGCAAGCAAGGAACTAAGAACAAAGTCTGGACCCACTTGGGCCAGCTTAGGTCTCAACAGTTTATGTAGTCATTTCCCTGCATTAGAAGGGCAAGATAAGTGAGTGTGTCTGTGTGTAGAGACACACACTGCAGGGATGCTGGGATGCTGTCCACAGGATTCTCCTGGCTCTCCCAGTCTGGGTCAAGGCTGTTCTAGAGGAAGCTGACTAGTGCAGCTCAGAAATCTTCACTTCTGTGGCTGCCCTTGCTAAGCACCTCTCTAAGCGCCCCCAGAAGACATCGGCTGTCCATCTAGTTCCTTGGGAGCCTATCTAGAAATAACCTCAGGCTTCTGTCCTCCCTCCTTCATGCTGCCACTGAGGACTGGGCAATAGCAGCCTATTTCATCTCCACAGTTCTTTCTGCCTCATACCTAGAATCAAGGTCAAAGTTCAATAACAGGTGACAATACGTAAACAACGGTTTCCTTTAAAAAAATTTTTTTTTTTTTTTTTAAAGACAAGGACTCATTTTGTAGCCTTGGTTGGCCTGATACTTGCTATGTATACCAAGCTGGCCTCAACATACAGAAATTCACCCACACATCTCTGGAATTTTCGAATGCTGGGACTAAAGGCATGTACCTCTATGCCTGACTCTAATTTTTTTAAGACCTAAGGGAAATAAAATTTCAAGAGCACCTGATATTCTAACGTCTTCTTCCTGGCTACCCCTTAGAATATTTGTGGGTAATACTGCCTCAGCTGAATGGCTAAGAGACACTAGAGCTGACCCTGAGCGTCTCCTGAGGAAAGGAGATTTAAAAAGAGGAAGAGGGAATGGGGCTGTGGTGCAGAGTTAACAGGAGTTACCAGGTCCTACACAGGCAAACTGAACCCAGCAGTCAAAGCTCTGACCTGTGCTTGTCCCTGCTCTCACTGGACACTTAATTCATTCCCATTCTTAAGCCATGAGAAAAATAAAAGAATGACAAAGTCTAACAAGGCGAGGTTTTGCCACTTTATCCTATATCCTTACACTCTTACTGCAACCATCAGAGTTGGGGTTCTTGGCCTCCCAAAACAAAGATTTCTCTCTACCTCTGACTCAAAACTTCCCAGGTGCTTTCCACGGTTGTCCAAATGCACTGCTAAAGGGGTGGCAGAGCAGGAAGTGTATACAGTCCAGACTGTCTCTCATAGCAAGGGCCTGGTTATTACCCATATTAAAATCATTTGGTTGCCGGTTAAAACAAGAGACTCAGTCTCCATCTACCTACAGAAAATTCAGAACTGGGTGCTGGGGCCTACCAGGGAAAAGGAAAGTTCACCTAAGATAATTCTTACATACAGTGAATTTTGAGAATCACTAGTCTGGATGATCCAGAAAGGAATTGTAATTAACTTAATTTAATTGTAATTAAATTGTAAAGTTAACATTAGTGAGGCAGTGACTCATGAGAGAATAAGCCCATCATCCACATCAACTTCCATCACTGGTGGCAACTTCACATTTGGTCAGAGGGTATTTATTACTACCTTCTGGCAAGGAGCAGAAAAAAAAAGCAACCTAAAACAGAAATAGTACTTCAGACTGAGAGAAGCCATTCCTCCAGGACCCCCTGGGAGCCACTCACCTCCTGCAGACACTTCCTAAGAAGCTCCACCGCCTCCTCCCGTGAGATAGCTGAAAGAGAAAATAGAGGCCAAGCACTTTAGGCTGTCTGTGTCCAGCACTCAACAGCTTGTTTCAGCTTCCTCAGGTCGGGCTGCCACACAATTGGAAAAGACAAAACATGTCCAGCCTTCTAGCCTGCAACTGACTTACTCCACATGCAGAGGAGGGCGCCCCAGACCCAGTGCTCCCACGGCCGAAAGCCATTACAAATTGATTTGCTACAGGGGAGGGTAAGCATGACGGAATTCTGTCTCCCAGCCTGGACCCGCCTCTGAAGAAGTCCAGCAGCCAGCCCCTCTTTTTCATGGCTCACCCTCACCAGTCCTTTAGTCCAGGGCTTAAATCAATTCCATCTGCCTTTGCCAGCTGCAAGTCAGGGAGAGGGAGGACAAGGCTGGAGCTCCATCCTCACTCTCCCAGCTGGGTCTCAGCTTAACAATGGGAAGACAATTAAGAGGATGGGCCTAGGACTTGTAGACAGGATCCAAAGGGATTGTTGGTAGGCATGGAAAACTGGGATGACATATTATGCATTAGGCTTCAAGGGTGGCTGCTGGTTATTTTGGTGGGGGAATCAGCTGTATTACTGACAGATGCCAAATCAGGAGAGAGTCACCAGGAGGCCAGGCTAATTCTTTTCAGGCTGTGGTCTGGAGCTCTAGCATGGTTGAGGTTGAGTATGAGGGCAGCACCAAAAGAAAAGACTGTGCCAGTTGTCATGATGCTGACAGGGAGATGGGAGTGGAAGGAGAGAGTGGTTAACTGCTGTAGAACTAGTCTGTGACAGCTGGATTCAAGTCCTCTCTGTCCATACATAGTGGCTACAGAGGAGCATGAGATCGGGGTCAGAAGACAGAACTCAAGCACAAAAACACTGCTTATCCCAAGTTTTGTCAAGCTGTCAGTTTAGGTCGAAGGGAAGAAAACAATTTTATACGCAGGGGGGAGTGGTCTTCAAAAGCTTTGATGTTTAAACAAAGAAGTCCTCACAAGTTTAAAACATAGACATAAACTGCTTGGCTCACTTTCTACAGCTGAGATGTCAACAGTCACCTAGGGAAGAGAATGAACGTGAGTGAAGCTAGAGAATCGGACAGAAAACCTCTCATGCTGACATCTACTCCAGCATCTACCTTAAAGTAAAGCAAAACCTAGCACCAGACACAGGAGTATCTTATTTTGGTGGGCAGGAAGACTTTTATCAATAAGGTTTTTGAAGACTGCATTGAAAGAGAGAACAGCTTCCAGAGAAGAGCTGTCCTCTACCTAGGACAGAGCCAGCCAACTCCAAGGTTCAACAAGTCTGAGGAGAGCTAAGGGCAGGGCTGTGCACTGCTCTCTCCCTAGAGTACTAGTACTTACTCGGTGTATAGTATCGGTCAAGGATGCTGAGAGTCAGGAAGGCACCATAGCCATGAGCTGCAAAAGGAGCCTTGGCCAAGGCTGCAAGGTAGTCCATGTAGTAAAGTGCTGGCCCTTCATGCTCGTCATAGCCAGCCAGGAGGAGGTTCACGTGATATGGGGTCTGCAAAGGAAACACACAGCAAAGTGTGTATGAGAGCAGAACACAACAGCATTCTGGCTCTTGAAAAAAAAGAAAACTTAGCAGAAACTGACTAAATCACATTGGCAATAAAAATAAACACCTACCTGGAGGACTTCTAGTATTGTCAGAGGTAAAGCAAAAAGCTTTTTTGTTTCTATTTAAAGCCTATGGAAAAAGAACCTGATATGGGCAGTTGACATGGCTCAGCAGGTAAGGGGGCCAATTTACAGCCAGGCCCGATGATCTGAGTTTGATCCCTAGAACCTGACTCCCACAAGTTACACACACACAGACACACACACAGACACACACACAGACACACACACACACACACACACACACACACACGGAGGGAGTGTTAAGAGCCTGTTGTAAAACCACTTCAAAGGTTTAGATGTTCCTGGGTCACTCATCGAAACCAAGAACCTGGAATAATGGCCTACACTTACATCCCAGCACTTGGAAGACAAAGACCCCGAAGAGGCTTATGTCTCTGTAAGTTTTAGGTAAGTCAAGGCTACAGGTTGAGATCCTATTTCAAACAACTACAACAACAACCAAAGAGACCAGCAAACACAATTATGTGCCAGACCAGAGACTGAGTCCAATCATGTCTTTCAAAATAAGCAAGCCCCAGGAGTTCAGGGCTGGGG
Source organism: Mastomys coucha (assembly GCF_008632895.1). Lineage (NCBI taxonomy): Eukaryota > Metazoa > Chordata > Mammalia > Rodentia > Muridae > Mastomys > Mastomys coucha. The sequence continues at coordinate 83,067,475 of NW_022196900.1, read as the reverse complement.
CCAGCCAGGGCAACACAGTGAGGCACATATCAAAAACAAAACAACAACAAAAACCCTTAAATATTTCATACCACCAAAAGACTTTATCACAAAACAAGGTATCAAACAGTCTCAAATGTTTAAGTTGGAGTCACTAGACTTCTCAACAAGGTCTATGATGACAAAAAGCAGCTGAGGAGAAGATGTAAATAGCATTTTTCTTTTCTTTTCTTTTTTCTTTTTTTTGGTTTTTCGAGACAGGGTTTCTTTGTGTAGCTTTGGCTGTCCTGGAACTCACTCTGTAGACCAGGCTGGCCTCAAACTCAGAAATCCGCCTGCCTCTGCCTCCTGAGTGCTGGGATCAAAGGCGCGCGCCACCATGGCCTGGCACCATTTTTCTTTTTAAACTGCATTTATTTATCATATATATGTGTACGTGTACAACATTTTTTCTGCCTTTTTGGAAAACTCCATTTACTTATTGTATCTGTGTGTCTGTGTAAGTTGGAGGACAACTCTGTGGGGTTGGCTTTCTCCCTCCAACATGTGGGTTTTGGGGCTGAGCTCAGGTTATCAGGCTTGGTGGCAAGCACCTTTTCCTACTGAGCCATCCATCCCATTAGCCCAACACGTTTCTAATATAACAAGACTCCTTTAAGATGAATAAAATCTACTTTTCATCAATGAAACAAATTGAAAAATGGTTGTACCTTGCATTCAATACTTGTTCTTCATATTACCTATAAGTATAAAACTACAAATTACTACAGTGAACCTTGACTAAGTCTGCCTTCCTTTCATTTCCAAAGGAATAATTACTTTTCTGTATCAGCTGAGTATTTGCCATATTAAATTCATTCTGTCTACGCTCCAGGCACTAGTGGTGGGACTCCCATTTTGTGGGTTTTCTTTTTGTTTGTTCTTGTGTCTGCCTCACTGGCATCAGTGAAGTCTTGTCTGTGGTTTGTGCCCAGCCCTATACTTAAGCCTATGTTCAATAAAATGAAATATCATGGAATGTGATACTGGAACAAGCAATGGCTCCAAAAGGGACACTACATATTCTTTGCACACTGATCAATATGGGCACTTGGTAGCTTGAAGACACTCATGGTAGAGCACATGAATATACCTACTGGAATCCTACTCACCCAGCTGTGCTGCTAAGTAGGCAGAGCTGCTAGTGAGCTCCAATTTCCAAACAGGTGCCTAGCCATGGAATAAAATAGTAGACCGCTCACAAAAATAAGATTTAGCCATTAATAGTGAGGACTTCTGGGAAAAGAACTGCTGACCCATCACATTTCCAGTTAGGTATGCTGTACTCAGCTGTGCTCTGGAACTATGTTGGGCGCAGGGCTATACCTACATTTCTAGTATGTTATTCTAACCTTTTGATAACTCATACTTTGAACAACAAAAGCTCTGCTTAAATTAGCTAAAGATAAAAATAAAAAATATATAAAGTGTAAAAACAGTACTAAAAATTCTCACAGACATAGAATATTGTGATGCTCTTATAGTTAAAATTAGGAGATGAACTGGGGATAGGGAGATAAAGAATAGTCAAGTGTACTTAATTAGCATTCTTCCCCAAGAGAATTTATGATACAGTTTGGTTTTTTGGTTTTCTTTCCTCCTCCTCCTGTTCCTCTTCCTCCTCCTCTTTTTCTGTTTTTTTTTTT
>NW_022196900.1:83031747-83065801 GCF_008632895.1 Mastomys coucha | reverse complement strand
TTTTTTTTGTTGTTGTTGTTGTTGTTGTTTTGTGACAGGGTTTTTCTGTGTAGCTTTGGCTGTCTGGAACTCACTCTGTGGAGCAGGCTGGCCTCGAACTCACAAAGATCTGCCTACCTCTGCCACCTGCCATGATAAACTTCTTACCTACCACAGAGTAAGTTTAATCTTTTATCTAAGTGTGTAACTCACTCTTCCCAACTCCATACTGTTAGAATACCCTCGGGACAATTAACCAAAACGGTTTTACCAAGTTGTATGGTATATTAGGAATCCATATAGATACTTAAAGAGGCCTTAAGCAAGCAGTAGTGGTGCACGCCTGCCTTTAATCCCAGCACTTAGGAGGCAGAGGCAGATGGAGTTCAAGGCCAGCCTGGTCTACAGAGTGAGTTCCAGGACAGCCAGGGCTACACAGAGAAACCCTGTCTCTAAAAGCCAAAGAGTCCAGAAATATTCTATCTAATGAAGCTGCTGCCCACAGTATGAAATTAAACCATGTTTTAGAACAATTCACGTTACTTAAGAGCCATCACCAGAAGATTTTACAAGAAACCCCATGTAAACACAAGTTCAGAAGCAACTGTGTTTCTCACTTGAGCTATATAATTTATTTATGCTTAAGCATCTCATATACGCTCAATGAAGTTGGTAGTCAGAAACTACAACTTGTGGTATAGAAGATAACTCACAAATATTGTGTGACTTCAAGTTACCAACTTTTGCATGTGTGAGATGATGCTGAAGCATAAATAAGTGGTGTTATTTAGACTAATTAAGTCAATACATCTGTGTAACAACTTGGAGTTTCAGAAATTCTGACAATGCTCCACCAAAGACTTTTGACTTATACTAGTTTCTTAGTTTTTTCTTTAAATTTCAAACAAAATTTTGTATGTTGTCACTGTTTTCCTGAAATTAGATCAATTCTAAGTAATTCATTTGTGTGCTACTTATTCTGAGTGGTTCCACACAAAAGCTAACAGCTCTAAGTTCCTATAGTTCTTCTACTCAACAACTTACACAAGCGTGACTTCTTGTGGTATGATGAGGGGAACAGTATAAAACTCACCTATTCACAAATATTTTATATACTATAAACTCTATGAAAGTAGGAATCTTGTTCAATGACATCCTGTAGCTAATAAACATTTGTTAAATGAGTGAGTATTCATACACCAGAGAAAACATTGCATGCTTTATTATATGTGTGGTTAATGCTTAATATTACAAGCAAACATTAAGAAAACAACTAAATCAAAGCAAGGATGTGATGGACACTATTTTTTATTTTAAAAATATTTATTTTAAATATATGTGTATATGTCTGAGTGTATATGTATGCACCACCTGTGTACGAGAGCCCTCAGTGGTCAGAAGGGGTACTGGATCCATTCGAAGTGGAGCTACAGACAGTTGTGGGCTGCCATGTGAGTGTTGGGAGCTGAACCAGGTCCTCTCCCAAAAACAGTGCTCTTAACCAGTAAGCCTTCTCTCCAACCCCAAAAGGCCCATTTATGAGAAGTGTTTCAAGTCAAATGCCTGCATCTCCATAAGCAAGCAGATTTGCTGCTTCTCTTCCCAACCTCCCTCTAAACATGAGTTGCTAAGGATAAAAAGCTTAGGAAGCAAGTTAGACACTAAGTACTAAATAAAAGAGGAAACTAATAGCACAAAAAGCAACTCAGGAAGAAATAGGCCATGTAACAAAGAGCTGGACATGAGTCTGAATTCTAGTTCTATTAGTGTATGTGTTACTTTAAAGTCTGAATTCTAGAATCTCAACTAAAACACTGCCTAGTACAAAGGGCTGCAGTGAAGGGTCAGAGATAATGCATGGTAAATATCTAAAACATAGGTACAGGCCTGATAAGTGGTAGGTATTACTATCGAGGAAATAAACTAATCTATTAGGAAGCCCAAGCACTCCTGGCACAAGGTAAATTCCTTCCAGGATGCAGCTTTATAAAAGGATTCAGACAAATGCTTACTAAAACTGGCCAGCACATGCCTGGAACATGCAAGTAAAGTAGTAAATGAAGTTTCATAGTCTCAGCGGGTCATGGTGGTACACACCTCAGTGCCAGCACTTGGGAGGCAGAGGTAGGCAGATGATCTATGAGTTCAAGGCCAGTCTGGTCTAGAGTGAGTTCCAGGACAGCCAGGGTTACACAGAGAAACCTTGTCATGAAAAACAAAACAAAGTTTCCTAGCCTTTCCTTCATAGGATTCCTTACCCACGCCCTAAGGCTGACAGCGATATTAGACAGTGTTATCTTACTTACAGACTTATGGTCAGTCTACCCTAGGTCCCCAGAAAAAATGTAGACTGACATTTGGAAACCTAGTCAACACATATGAAGTATTTCCAAACTGTCTCTTGCAGATGTGTCTATCCTAAGCATTAAGCATCACTTCCCAGCCTATGTACTTTTCCTTGCACAGTATCACATGGAAGAATCTGCCTAACTATTGAGAAGTACAAACACCAATGACAGGACCCAGAATCCCCATCTTTCACCAAGTAACCTCTATTCTGTCAAAGATGTCAGACAGAGTTAAGAGGTCTGCAAATGGAGACCTGTGCATTAGACGACTAGACATGCTCTGCAGCAAAGGCTGACATGGAATGTTGTATACATTTAGCCAATGCAAATATTCAACTGTCCAACTTGTAAATGAGCCACACTTCCTAATAACAGCCTGAGAACTACCACCAATGGTTTATAGACACCAACACGTTTAGTTTTAAATTGTGTATGATAGTCAAAGGAAAAAAAATCAAATAAATCATTCTGGGGACTTAAAAATAGATTTTAGCCTCTAGAATAAGATATTGCAAAATTTTTGCCTTTCTCTTTTTGGGAAGCAGGTGGAGACAGGAGGATCTTGTTATATAGCCCTGGCTGGTCTGAAACTCACCAGGTTGATTAGGCTGGTCTTGAACTTGTTGTGAACATTGTGTGACATGCACCATCATACTCAACTAAAAAATTTTGCCTCTGGGCCAGGAGGTAATTAATGTTCCACACCTGTAGTTCCAGCACTCAGGAGGTAGAGGCAGAGGCAGGCAGATCTCTTGAGTTTGAAGCCAGCCTGGTCTACAGAGTGAGTTCCAGGACAACCAGGGCTACACAGAGAAACCCTGTCTCAAAACAAAACACCCCAAAAAACAAAAGAACAAACGAACCTCTTATTCCAGGTGCGTGTGTTGAGATTGGGGGTTAGACATGACATGATAAGCTTATTTACCAAGTGAAGAGATCCAGGCCACTTTAACATTTCCTGAGGCTTAAATACATGTGAAACACCCAGAGCAGTGCCTGATATACAGTAATATCAAAACCTAACTATCCCCACCTGCTCATTTTTAAGATTTGACTAGATAATACAAAAATCAAAAAGATGCTATCACAGAGAATATAATTGTCTACCTTCTTATGGTTGCCAAAGGGATAACATTTAACTAGGTACCATCCATAAAGTGTATTTTTTATGTACTTCCTGCAAAAGTATCTCTGCACCCATGAGATCTACAAAACTAAGCTCTGTTCTCCTGAGATTCTTAGACATTTGGGAGTGGAGAGTGTGTATCATACACAGAAACTTACTTAAATTAGATGGACCATTCTCTTTCTTCTAACTTTTATGCACATGACTCCGTGTCTGTTTCCTCGATCAGGAAAAAGAAACACTGTAGTGATTAACAAGTGCTTGAAATTCCATAAATTTTACAGCTAAGGAGAACAGTTGTGACAAACACACTGAAACAACAAAATCAGCGACTACAGAGTCTGGGCGGTGACAAGCAGCGGTGTGACATCTGGCGGAAGCCAAAGTCACAGCAAGGGGGAGAGAGGTGGGCGTGAGGAAGCATCCTGCCGAGCGTGGACACAGACAGGGAGAGGAATTGACAGTCTTCTTTTGGAGCCAGGCCAGCCTCTGCCACCTCTAATTGAATGGGATGACATTACTATGACTGAAGGGACCTAAGAGTGGTGCAGTTTCTTTGGGGCCATGTAGCACTTTGGAATTTAAGCAGTATGGGAAGCCTACTTCTATGTCTGATGGGTCAGTAATGTGGAAGTAGATCCTAAACCACCATGGGTCAAATGAAATGAGCATTTTAATTAATGGACTTATAAATATTTTAAACAGACAATATATATATAAAAGTATACTATGGCTATTTTTTGGGATGGTGGTAAGAATTAAACCCAGGGTCTTGTGCATGCTAAACACATGCTTCAGCAGAGATTCTCCAGCCCCATGCTTGGTATTTCTTTTAGTCCAGCAGACTGCCAAGATTCCATCTTTTATCCTAAGATATCTCATAAAATGTAGTTTTGTACATTTAGAGATCTGAGCTTACTGAACTTATCCAGCATTCCTCTTACACATGGGGCTTAATGTTCAAAGAGGAGACTGCAGTACACATGGGACCCAAGCATCAGTCAGGACCAGAATTCAGGCTTCCCAATTATTAAGTCCTACACGCTTTCCCAGGAAACCATTCTGCCTCCACAAAATGGGAATGATGTTAAATTAGGTAAATTCAATATTTGGTGTGAATTTCATACTCAAATGTTCCCCAATTTTTTATACCAGCACCTATTGTTCTGTATTACCACATCAATTCTGACCAATAATATCTTAGGTCTTTGGAGAGCAGGTTTAATGGCACAGCTGTAATCCTTCTAAAAGCTTCCAAGCATCTGTAGGAGCCGTTCAATAAATACTTGTGATACCAATTGCTTTGTTGATATATATTTTTACCTTCATTACTAAGCAAATTGAATCGATTATTATTTTTCTACACCAGTGCTCTGAACTTTGAATCAGGAGCTTGTTTTCAATAACCAACAGAATTTACTACCTTTGAGTGGTTTCAGAGCATAATTTAAAAATTCTAATTCTGCCATTTTAATAGGAGACTAAAAACATTTGTCCATGCATGAGTGCCACAGTGCATACGTGGACACCTGTGGGAGTCTAGTTATGTCTTAATGCCATTTACGTCCACAATCACACCTAGGCATGACAGCAAGCCTCTTTACCTGCTGCACTACCTTGCTAACCCTAATTACAGATTTTCACATTTAAAATTCATTCCAAACATTTTAAAATTTAAAAACTTCTAATTATTGTGATTATAGTTTTACTTAATCTAAAATATTATGGTCTTTACTCCTAAGAATTATTTCCTTAAGACAGGAGTCTCAATAACCCATGTTTGCCTTGAACTTGTGGCAACTCTGTCTCAGTCCTCCCAAGTGCTGAGATTACAGGCATGAGCCAACACATCCAAATAAGACCACATGTACAGTCAATCTCTTCTAACTTTAAGTATTAAACAGTTTATAAAATCTTTAATCAAATTCTGTAAAAGTTTCCTGGAGTTACAAGACAGGAAATGAGAAGATATTCAACCAGTCTCATTTGATCCCTCACTCAGGATAAAGCAGGTGTGATGGCCAAGCCCGTAATACCAGCATCTGGGAAGTGGCAGCAGGGGTACTAAACACTCAGTTATCCTCATAAACATTAAATTTAAGGCCAGCCTAAGCTGCTTAACTCAACAATTAAGAGCACTGACTCCTCTTCCAGAGGTCCTGAGTTCAATTCCCAGCAACCACATGGTGGCTCACAACCATCTGTAATGAGATCCAATGCCCTCTTCTGGGATGTCTAAAGACAGCTACAGTGTGCTCATATACATAAAATAAATAAATCTTTTTTTTTTTTTAAGATTTATTTATTATATCTAAGTATACTATAGCTGTCTTCAGACACACCAGAAGAGGGCATCAGATCTCATTACAGATGGTTGTGAGCCACCATGTGGTTGCTGGGATTTGAACTTGGGACCTTCAGAAGAGCAGTTGGTGCTGCTCTTAACCGCTGAGCCATCTCACCTGCCTAAATAAATAAATGTTAAAAACAAAAGAAGAAAAGAAAAAAGAAAGAAAGGAAGGAAGGAAAAAAGGAAGAAAGGAAAGAAACATCAACAGTATGTAACTTCAGAGAGAAGTGAAAATTTACTATTTTAGGACAGTAACTGACGTTTATATGTATGATGAACTAGGATAAAATGAAAGGGGCCATTTGAAGGTACCCTACTAGTCTAGATGGCAGAGACTGAGGACTAACATGTGGCGGAAGGGGACGGAGGTAGATATGGAATATGAGGTGAATGTAGACAATGAACTGAGTAACCAGAGGAAGAGAAAATATAACCAAGGGTTAAGACTTTCTTTCACTAAGGGGAAAAGCAGTGCTGGAAAGAGAAGATGGGGACAGCCAGTCAGTGGGACTGAGGACTGAGTGAAGAGGCAGCCAGTGAGGAGGGTTTCCTTGAACAACACATACACACTCTCCCACGTGGAAGAGTAAAGGAAACACCAGGGCATGCAAGAGAAATCCATGCAGGTTGCTATAACAGGGCAAGGAAGCTAAGGGTGACATTCATGTAAAGATATGAGGTGAAGGGAGCAGAAAAAAACATAAATGCTAAACTGAGTTTAGTTAGCAGTGAAGAGCCAACAATGATAAATACAAGCATATTTTGGAGAAGATATTAGCAAAGACATGGATACAAGAAAGATCCCAAGGAAGGTTGGACTCCTGTTATCAACTGGCTAAGAGAGTTGGAATTTGAAGGCAGTTTCCTTCTTAATTCTTAATCCTATTGATAAAAAGAAAAAACCTGCAAGTTTAAACTAATTAGAATCAGAATTTTACACTCTGTTTCACAAATAAACTTATCCAGCCTAGCACTAAAAACTGTCTGTAACCATAGCACTCAGGAGGCTTCTGCAGGAGGACTCCAAGTCCCCAGCCTTGGCTATACTTTATTTCAAAAATTAAAACTAACCACTCAGTCAAACTCAGTCTCCAGGACCCATGTAAAAAGGTAGGCATGGCAGTGTGCTTCTGCCATCCTGGTGCCAGGGAGGCAAGATAGAGGATCCTTAGGACTCGATGACCAGCCATTTTATCTAAATCTGCTAAGTTCTAAGTGAGAAAGATTTTACCTTTAAAAACAAACAAAGAGGCATGCAAATAAACAAAATCAGGATACAAAGCACTGAGGAAGACATTCAATGTCTTTTGGCCTCTACCCACATGATCACATACACATAGTGGTGGCACGTCCTTAATCTCAGCACTTGGAAGCAGAGGCAAGGGGATCTCTGTGAGTTTGAGGACAGCCAGGACAGCCAGAACTACACAGAGAAACCTGGTTTGGGGGAAGAAAGAAAGGAAGGAAGGGAAGAGGGGAAGGAGGGAAGGAAAAATAAGAGAAAACAAAACAAAACAAAACACAGGTCTGGATTGATGGCTCAGTGATTAAGAGTACATATTGTATTAGATGTTGTGGAACATGACCTTTAATCCCAGCACCCAGGAGGCAGATTCAGGTGGATTTATGTGAGTTGGAGGCAAGCCTGGTCTATAAAATATGACAAGTTCCTGGCCAACCAGGACTACGGAGGGACCCTTTCTTTAAATTGAGAGAGGAGGAGGGGAGAGGGAGCAAGACAGAGAGACAGATGAATTCAGAGGATATGAGGTCAATTCCCAGCACCCATGACCACTTAAAACTGCTTATAACTCTAGCTCCAGGGCATCCAGCATCTCTGGCCTCCAAGGCTACTTAAGCTCCCCTGTACCTGTATGTATCCCCACATACACATAATTAAAAATATATAAATTTTGGCTCAGTTGGTGGCTCAGTGGTTAAGAGCCCCTGCTGCTCTGGCAGAGAGTCTAGGTTTAATTCCAGCACCAACACGGTGGCTCAATTCCAGGGAATCCGATGCCCTTCTCTGAGCTCTTCAGGAACCAGGCACACATGTAGTATACAGATATACCTGCAGGTGAAACACTAATATACATTCAATAAAATAAGTAAGTCTAAAAAACATTTAAAGTAGGGCTAGAGAGATGGCTCAGTGGTTAAGAGCACTGACTGCTTTTCCAAAGGTCCTGAGTTCAATTCCCAGCAACCACATGGTGACTCACAACCATCCATAATGAGATCTGATGCCCTCTACTGGTGCATCTGAAGACAGCTACAGTGTACTTAAATATAATAATAAATAAATAAACCTTTAGGCCAGAGCCAGCACAGTTAACTGGAGGGATCCGGGCCGACTGGAGCAAGCGACCTTCATTCCCAGCAACAATCAGTACAGCTACAGTGTACCCATATACATAAAAATAAATAAATAAATCTTTAAAAAAAATTAAAGTAAATTAAATCTGGGGCTGGAGAGATGACTCAGTGGTTAAGAGCACTTGTTCTTGCAAAAGACCCAGTTTCAATTCACAGCAGCCACACAGCTGTTCACATCATTTGTAATTCCAGTTACACAGAATCTGACAACCTCTGCTGACCTCCACAGGGCCCAGGTATACATGTGGTACACATACATAATACATAAAAGTCAACTAGCCACACACATAAAACAAATTTAAAAAAATCTTAAAAACTAAAACCAGCTGGAGGCAGAGGCGGGCGGATCTCTTGAGTTTGAGGCCAGCCTGGTCTACAGAGTGAGTTCCAGGACAGCCAGGGCTACTCAGAGAAACCCTGTCTCGAAAACCCAAAAAGTTTATGCTACACTGAGAACAAAGGAAGCAATACACTTCAAATGGCATAATCATGTCATAAGGAACCACAGTGCTTACCTGTACTAAAAGTTCTTAGACGTGAACTGTAAATACTAAATAAATTTGAACTGTATGAGCAAAAAGAAAAAAAAAGAAAGAAAAAAAATTAGGTAGCATGTAATGTTTATTTTAAGAAAATTGGACTTTAAAGTCTACCTTACAAAATGCTATCAATTTTATTTCTCTAAAGCCATTGCTAAACTCAAGTTTGGTTGATTCTATTAAAAGCTGTAACCTTAGTGTAATTAGAAGTTGAGAAATTTAATGAGTTGAAATGCAACATGGCACAGATGCCTTATTATACCAACTAGTTAACACAGTATTTGTTTTCTACATTAATTTTACTTGCTAATCAAAAATACTGCTTTTTCCCAAATACATCAAAATAAAATTGCTGACCCTGCAATGGCAAAACCACCAAACGTTTGCAGCAAGGCCGCTTGGATCCTTTCTCAGGAACCAGTTTGTAGGACAAACATAGGGTTCCACATACCTTTAAGTGGTTCTTAAAACCCAAATGCAGAGGGCATGCTTTGCTACACACAACAGCAGGGACATTAGATGTCTATACTGAGCATGTCCATGATATCTAGGAAAGCTGAATGCATAAGAGATTCATCTGAGTTAGCAGACATTATGGTCTCCTGGGAGAGAATACTTAAAAAAAGACTATTAAGGAACAATTCTGAGAGAACAGTGTTCCCTATCAACACCTCACATCCAATGTAAGTTATACTACAGCCACAGTGGATATGTGGGTTCATAATTTCCCTATTCCCTCAATTCTTTCCTCAAACAGTCCAAAGAGCAGCCAATAATCTAACCAATAGCTTTTCAGAAAGGCTATTTTTTTTGTGCTTTTGGATTTATTTATTCTTATTTTGTATGTATGTGTTTGTGGCATGCATTTATATATATTGGATGTATGCCTGGTGCCCAAGGAGGCCAGCAAAAGGAATGAGATCCGCTGGAACTGGAGTTACAGATGCTTGTGAGCTGTAATACAGATGCTGAAACCTGGGTCCTCCTTACTCACCAAACTACAGATTTTTATATACTAAGAGAATGTGTCATCTATTTACATTTTAAAAAAATCAGTAATACCCTAATTTGTACACTGTAACCTACTACTTAAAACAGACAGAATTATGAGTAGAATAAGCAGATAAGAGAGCGTCTGCTGTGCCCTGACACCCGCCAGCACTGACACGCTCTCACACACCCTGCTCTGTGCTGCAGGTTTCCCTTTTGTCTTTTAAAGCACGGGTTACCTCTGTTCCCTGAACACCCCATGTACACATATTTTCCAGCACTTTCATTTTGCAGTACAAGTGACTGTTATACTTCTCCATTTCCCTACCTGAGGGCACGTACTGAACTTTGTACCTGTTTCCTCAGGTACAATGAGAGTGCAGGCTGGAGATCTGCTGGACAAATGACTACCAGTGATTAAAGACCATCATGGCTCTAAAACTACCCCAATTCAAAAGGAAAGAAAGGAAAGTATGAGATTCTAGTACAACATTTCAGTTACTCAGAGATTACTATATCAGAGATTTAGTTCAGTAGTAAGCTTTTGACTGGCAAGCACAAAGCCCTAATTTTGATCCTCCGCTCCCTAACACACACACACACACATACACACACACAGAGGCAATTAACACACAGGAATTATAACCTGTCTCTTCCCTTTCTTCTTTCTGTTATTTATATTTACTAGAGTGTTAACTTCTCATTTTTAACTTACAAATGTTATGCTTCCTTGTGTACCCTTTCTTTTGTCTTTCCACAAACCATCCTTTTATGAATAACATGTAAACACATAATACATGCATGTATAACTTAACAGATACAATAGACACACATGTAACCACTCCCCAGGTTAAGAAATAAAAAAGCCAACCCTCCTCCATTCCAAGCCCGTCTGTTTATAGGCTTTTGTTTGTTTGTTTGTTTGTTTTTGGTTTTTCAAGACAGGGTTTTTCTGTATAGCCCTGGCTGTCCTGGAACTCACTTTGTAGACCAGGCTGGCCTCCAACTCAGTACATGCATTTTTTTGGACAGACAATAAAAAGGGTTTTGGGACCAGTCCTCACATTCATAAACACTATGTGCTTCTGCAAATATAAAGAGTCACCAAGAAGCTGGGCTTACTGTATTTCTGTGTGAGTGTTAGGGTTTGCCTACCACTGTGCCTACCCTGACTAGGGTACTGGTTTAAAGCAGTCTTAAAAGGTAGAGGTAAATTGGTATTTATTTGAAAACTAAAACGTGTTCTTACTAAGCAGACACAGCATTCTGCTGCTCTAGCCATAAGTCAAATCTTCATAGGAAACCACATAATTTTTAAAGATACAAGTTTTAAAATAGTAAAAACTTAAACCAATTACTTATATTATTTCACCTCCATTGTGCTTAGGAAAGATATTTTAGGTGAAAAGTTGGCATTATGGGATTGTACAATTCCAGCCATCCAATAGGCTTATTCCTTTCAGCCAGAACAGGGGTTCTCTCTGCTCACAGCAGGCATCCAACAGGGTAGCACATATATGCTCTCTGAGTGAGAAAGCAACACCTTCTCACATACAACCCCCTGGAGAGAGATGGGGAAGGGGAGGGGGAGGACTTTACACCTGCAAACTCCTAACTCTATCAGCACTGGGGCTGGGAAAAACACCACATAATTTTTTTTTTTAGAAGGGGGAAAAAGGGTTTTCAAATAAAGTCAGTAGCTTCAAAGAAGAATCTTCTGAAGCCATTTTCTTTTCCTTAGGAGCCAGTAGGCATAATGATTCAACCACCACTCTTTGTCTTCTTAATGGACTTAGGCAGGCCCTAATGACTAAATACACAAACTACTTAAAAAGACAGCTGTCAGAATTTTCACTCTGGTAAAAAAAACACTATAAGCATAGTGTTATCATATTAATTAAGGTACCTCAACTTCAAGGCACACCTGTCCCTGGGCCTTTGGATAATCAAAATGACCACTAAAAATAGAACAGTAGTATCTCCAATGGGGCAGACAGGAGCCATCCCCAATCCTAGGAGACTGCTGTGACCTGGGATATACATGTGTTTTGCAGAACAAATGAATACCTATCTAAATGGAGCCGTGTTCCCAGCTTTTAGTCTGTCCTACCGATGTCACAAACACATTTACCTCCTGACCCACAATGAAAGTCCAGTTACTAACTAGCTGACTGAGGCCTTCGTGGGGGGAAGAAAACTACTCCGCACCAGCAGAAAACTGCTGCTTGCACTAAAAGTCCAGGAATTGATTAACATCTTCAATTTTGTTTTTCTCTCCAGTTTCCCCATCACCAAGAGTAAGCCAACTCTGTCTGTCAAGATGCCCAGGCTGTGTGGCAATGGTGTCAAAGGCTGCCACTCGCTCCAAGGCACTGCCATCTGCAACAGCACAACATTTTGTCTCCGGAAAATAAACACATCTGCCTTTGCCAGTGTCCTCCCACTGAGTCACCCATCTGGAGCAGGTGAGCTGGAAGGCAAGCCTGGGCACGGCGGGATGGGGGCGAGTGGGGAAGATGAGGCCTCAAGGGAGATGGCACAAAGAGGAAATGGCAGTGCTTCGTCATGTCACATCCTGCTGAACACATTTGCCAAAAAAGCACGTGAAATTACCCTTGTTAGTGATACTTTAATCACATGTAACAAATGCTTGGTTATATTTAGGGGATAAGACTTGCAAAGTCAAGGTTTCACCTGGTCCAGCTGTTCACTGGATCACATGACCCAAGGATACCAATAATATGTCTCTGTGCCAGCCACATAAGGCATGGAGAGAATAACTTCAGTGTAGAAGTCTCACAGCAACAGGATTCTTTTAGAATAGGAGCTCGCTGTACCTGCCCCCTCCCCCGCTACCCAAAACAAATACACTCATATGCAGAGCAGGGATAAGCAGTGATCACTTTTTTTTTTTTTAAATTATATGTAAGTACATTGTAGGTGTCTTCAGACACTCCAGAAGAGGGTGTCAGATCTCATTATGGATGGTTGTGAAACACCATGTGGCTGTTGGGATTTGAACTCAGGACCTTTGGAAGAGCAGTTGGTGCTCTTAACCGCTGAGCCATCTCTCCAGCCCACAATGGTCACTTCTAAAGTGTCAAATTTTCTTTCCTACATTTCTTTTTCTTTCACTGAAAAAACTACATTCAAGTGTTGACATCAGATCTTTATGTTTTTTTTCTTGGAACCAGGATTAAACCTTACCTAAGTAAGTTCATGCTCTACTGCTGGGCAACACTCCCCACCACTAGACCTTCACATGTCTATCTGATCCAATCAGCTGCAGCTCTCTCTCTCTCAGCACTTTCAACTAGCTCATAGTAGAGCAGGTGCTAGCCCTCCTACTATTAGATTTTAAACTACAGGGGAAAAAGCATGGTGAAGCTACTTTTTCAGATTAAACTTTTACATGTGACTCCTGCATGTGAAAGATGAAAGGAGAGTCAATATGAGTGAATGAGCTGAGGGTTTATCACACTAGGCTTTCCTGGTAAGTGTTCAATGGCAATTTACAGAACTAGGGCTGAAGACCAGTATACCAAGCGTGATACTTTTTCATTATTTCTATTTTTTATTTGCTAAGCATTCACAAGACACATAAGTGTGCCTGTGTGTGTGAGAGAGAAAGAGACATGGACCGACACGCACATGCACACTCACACAACCCCTAAAGGCTTATGAAACATGTCAGAAAAAGTTCTATGAAAACACTGACTGTTCAGTCTGGAAGACTGAACACTACAGAGGCCAGCATGCTGCTGACACTTCCAACACAGAACTCCATATTCCCCAAGGACACTAGAGTGGGCTGGTTCATACCTCAATCTCACATCACTGACATGGAGATGGTGTATGGAACAGTTCATTTTTAAAGGACTAAGATAATATAAATCATATAAATAATGCCACAGTGGGGCCAGTAAGCAAAATGACTCAATGGGATTAAAGTGGTTTGCTACCAAGCCGAATAGTTTGAGTTCAATCCCTGACCCAAACGATGAAAGAATCAACTCCCCAAAAGTTTTCTCTGAGCTCCACAGCTATGCCATGGCATGCATGTGCACATGTGTACCCACAAAAATGCTAGTGCTCGAATGTAGTAGCTCAGTGACAGAGCATGTAGTTAGCATGCCTAATGGCTAATTAAACCCCAAAACTAAGAAACAACTTTCTTACTCAAGAAAAACCCAGAAGACACCTTCCTGGATTTTCTTATTTAATAAAACGCATTGAAATATTTCATTAGGTCCTAGGTTCAATAATGGTGGCAGATGGCATGGGAGGGAGGGGCTAATTAATTGGAATTTAAATAACCCTTTATAGTTAGTGGTGTTCACACATACTGGGTAAATCTAGAACAAATCTTAACATGAAACAGATGTTCAATGTTAGTTTATTTCTACATTGTCCATTAATACTAGTAAATTCCAATAGCCCCCACTTTAGTATCTCATCAGTTCAATTAAAATAATTCAACAATTCCCTCTAAAGATAACATAGCCATTAAATTGCTTAAACCAAACAATAATAGCATCATAAAAAATTATTACATGTTTTATATAATGTACAAAGAGCTTTGCATGATTATGTTTTAATCCTTATAATAATCCTATGAAGTACTATTATTTTGTAAATAGGAAAGTTGAGCTTAGAATTTGTTCAAAGACATATAACTAGCAATTGTCCAAATTCAACCACATTCTAAATCGCCTGCATTTTATTTAAGATTGATTATACACTCTGTAGTAAATTCCTCCAACCTGATAGTACCAACAAGCACACACACAGAGTAATTGAAAGTCTAACACTCAGAGCTACAGACATCTATATGAAATTTCATATACTTAAAATCTGGCTAACCCAAAATATGTATCACATGCCAACCAATGTTACCATGTAAATATACCAAACACAGTGACTTTAATATATAAAGCTATTATCATTTCTCTCTCTAAAATAAAGTACTGGGGCTAGAGGGATGGCTCAGTAGTTAAGAGCATTTGCTGTTCTTTCAGAGGACCTGAGTTCTCTTCTTAGCACCCACATTACCCAGCTCATGAGCACCTGTAATTCTAACCCCAGGGAATCCAATGCCCTCTTCTTGCCCCCTAGGTACTTACATGCATGTGGAAACAAGTACATCCACATACAAAACTAAAACTCTACGTAACTAAAGTACAAATTCTTATTTTATAATCTACTTCGATAAGGAACTAGAAGAACAAAGAAGCACAAGGCAGAGGCAGTCAACACTTAGTTCCTTGTCATTGTCTACAAGGGACATTTACTTGTTCAAAACATCAAACGTCTCTGTTAGTGAAGATTAGGTGGATTCACTGCATTTGCATGAAGCAAATTTCCACTCTTATCTCAATTCTAAAAGGAGCTTAATTCACTTAGTGTCTGCAGCATTTAATGGTAAAGCTTTTATTATGCCCAGAGCTGGAATTCTTATTCCAGTTCTGCTTGGTAAATCAGAGGAACATTCTACACAGGGAGCCATGACATGCACACCCCTTCAATAATTCAGGCACTTCTGGGTGGTAGGAAACCTAGTACTTGACCTACAATTCTCCTTCAAGTATTCAATAAAAGATCCCAAATTTTTCACCCAGATCAAAATAATGTATGTAAATCTGTCTTTACCTTGCAATCCATGATGCTTCTGATTTCTTCTCAAATATAACAATCATTTGTATAAACATACATGCAGGCAAAACACACATACTAAAAAACTGTTTACAGATCACTGAGATTGCAAACACTTGATCAAAGGTAGCACTAGGACAGATTCTATTTAGTGAGATGCTTGGGGTCTATATTAGGCACTAGGAAATAAGTGCTTTAAAGATCTACAGTAGGTCTGGAGAGGTGGCTCACTGGTTAAGAGTCCATACTGCTCCCAACATCCATGCCACACATGGCTGATATTTATAAATATCAGGTAGCTCACAACCTGATATTTATAGCTCCAGCTCTGGAGTGATCCAATGTCACTAGCTTCCTTAGGCACATGCACTCATATGCACACATTCATACACAGATACACAAACACATCTTTAAAACTAAATCTTCTAGACAATTGATAGCAAGCAGGTTTATAAAAAGCTTAATACCCAATCTGTTTTGATGATGCGTGACTAAGTTTAAGAAGACAGATGAAACCCCAATCACCAAGAGCACTAATTTCTTAAACTGCTACTGAAGAATCAAAGAGCTGACCTTAAGGCAAACCATCAAATTATGGTACAATTACCATCACGTTGTCTGACCTGCTGTGTGCCCTGAACTAGTCCCTCTGCCACTTTATGCTTTTCACTGAATCAGCAAGAGAATCAACTACAATTTGTCTCAGTGGAACAGTGAGTAGATTAAATTATTAAGCAAAATGCTTTGGGCAAAAGTCATATGAATGTTAAATATTATGATTTACAAACATTCATTTTCCTGGCACTCCTGTGGGGTTAGGAAGTTATCTGGATATCATAGATGAATAAATGGGCACAGGGGGTAGGGTCACGTGGTAAGACTATTTACTTATCCCCCCCCAGGGAAAACGTACACCCTTAACAATCACAATCAAACTTTCTTGGCACATCCTACACAATCTTTAAGCTCTCAATCTTTAAATAAACGATGTCTCCTTTTACATGAGATAGAGAATACTACAATATACAAAACTAAAATAAATAAAGAAAACTCTCCATGCTTTGGCTAAACAGTCACAGAAAGATATACCTCCATTACAGTGTAGGGACCTTCAGCTACAGTCCAACAAAAATAAAAACACTTCAAAAATGCTTGGCACTTCCTTACAAAATTTAACATACTCTTACCATGCAAGCCATTAATCATACTCCTTAAAATCCACCCAAAAAACTGCAAATACATCTAAAGAAATCCCAGATGCAAACTGCCTCAAATTAGAAGCAATTAAGATATTCTTCAGTAGGAAAAGGATAAATAAGCTGCAGTACACTTAGATAAAGGAATATTAAAAAGAAATAAGCTAGCTGGATAGTGGTGGTTCACACCTTTAATTCTAGCACTAGGGAGGCAGAGACAGACAGAACTCTATCAGTTCAAGGCTAGCCTGGTCTACAGAGAGTTCCAGGACAGCCAGGGCTACATGAAGAAACCCTGTCTCAAAAAAAACAAAACAAAACAAGACAGACAGACAGATAGACACTTTGAAGTCATGAAAAGACATGGAAGAATTTTATTTTATCATTTTTTAGATAATTTTTCACTATTTTAAACTATTTGTGTACACATCTGCATGTAGGCACACGCACACAAGTGCAGGCCCCCGAAGAGGCCAGTGGCATCGCACACCCTGAAGCTGTACAGACTAATGTGAACTGAATAACATGGGTGCCAGGAACTGAACTCAAGTCCTCTGGACTGCAGCAAGTGTACTTAACCAGAGTCACTTCTCCAGTCCTATGTGAAGGAACTTTAAATCATGTCACCAAGAAGCCAATTTGAAAGCCTAACTATGGTTGACTCCAACACTATGCTATGATAGTCTGAAAAGGGAAACCATGCAAACAGTAAGAGGATCAGATGCTATCGGGTTCAGCAGAAGAAGAGAACAGGTGGGACACAGAGGATGCTCAGGGCAATGAAAACACTCTACATGATACTGATCGATTTAGGTCCTTACACATTTATCTAAACTCACAGAATGCATACCACTTGAGTATATCCTAATATAAACTATGAACCCACGCTGTCAATATAGGTTCATTAGTTGTAGAAATACATCACTCTGATAGATGCTGATAATACAGGATGCTATATATGTGCATCTGGGCTGAGCTTATATGGGGAAAATATTTGTATTATCCTCTTAATTTTGCTGTGAACCTAAAATTGCTTTGAAAAAATAAAGAGTCCAGGAGGGGGGTAGTTTATCACAGTCCTTCACGTTAGTAAACCACAGCAAACAAAATTTAAAAAAACCTTTCTTTTGGGCAGAGAGATAGTTCAGCAAGTAAAGGCAACTGCCAACAAGCCTCCCTACCTGAGCTTGATCCCTATAGCCCATACAGTGGAAGGCGAGTACCAGCTCCTGCAACTTGTTCTCCTACCTCCATACCCACCCCACACCACATGCAAAATAAATGTTAAAACACTTTTAATTTTGTTCTTAAAATAAGGCATATTTGGGCTGGAGAGATGGCTCAGCAGTTAAGAGCACTGACTGCTCTTCCAGAAGTCCTGAGTTCAATTCCTAGCAACCACATGGTGGCTCACAACCATCTGTAATCGCATCTTCTTCTTCTTTTTTTTTTTTAAAGATTTTATTTATTATTATACATAAGTACACTGTGGCTGTCTTCAGATACACCAGAAGAGGGTGTCAGTTCTCATTACAGGTGGTTGTGAGCCACCATGTGGTTGCTGGGATTTGAACTCAGGACCTTCAGAAGAGCAGTCAGCGCTCTTACCCACTGAGCCATCTCACCAGCCCTGTAATGGCATCTTCTTATGTGTCTGAGGACAGAGACTGTGTACTCACATACATAAAATAAGATAAATAAAAATCTTTAAAAAAAAAAAAGGCATATTTTCACTGAATAGCCTGGGCTAGCCTAGAACTAGCTCCATAGCCTAGGCTAGCCTGGAGTTCATTAGACTTCATTAGCCTTCCAAGCGACAGAATTGGACTGTAAAAAACAACAATAACCAAAGAGAAAACAAACCCAAGGAAACTACAAAGGAATGATTAGCAATGGGAAGAGTTGAGGAAAGTCAAAAATGGCAAAAATACCATTCACGTAGAGCAAGAATGTGAAAGCGCAGCTTTCTGCTGTTGCTGAAGGCCACTAGCTGCTTACCCGACTCCGAAGACAGTCAGCCAGGTTTCGGCGTGTGAAATTAGCTGCTGCTGTGGGGGACAATTCATATCCTGGTACAAGACATAAAGAATCACATTTGAAGTGGAACAGAAGAAAATAACAGTATTCACTCAAATCACTTCTCTATACCTTTTCTTTTTAGAGACAGGTCTTAAACTTGAGATCCTCTTGCTTCTGCCCTCAAGTGCTGCGATTACAGGTGTGTACCACCACACCTACCCTACCCTAACTGTAACTCTGATCGTTGGTTTTGTTTTTTTTTTCCCGAGACAGGGTTTCTCTGTGTAGCCCTGGCTGTCCTAGAACTCACTCTGTAGACCAGGCTGGCCTTGAACTCAGAAATCTGCCTGCCTCTGCCTCCCAAGTGCTGGGATTAAAGGCATGCGCCACCACCGCCCGGCTGACTTTGATCGTTGTTAAAAGCCATTTTTATTTCTGTTTTTGAAACATGATCTCATGTAAATGGGGTCTTGAGTCATCAGGCTGGCTTCCAATTCATTATACAACTGAGGATAGTCTTCGACTCCCGATCCTTTTACCTCCATCTCCCAAACTACTTAATAAAGTAAAGTAACTAAGTTAAAGAGTCTTTAAGGATTAATTTAAACAAACACAATTTTTCTTTTAGGCACTGACTTTTAATACCTAGAACACATGTATGTAGCAAGCGACTCTTCCTATTCTTAGTCACTCAGCCCTCTCTCAGGACAACCAATGAGACAGCACCATACCTCAGAGCATTAGTAGACCCTTCACTCTAAGTATGTGTATGATAGTATCCAAGTGGCATACTTTTCGGTTCCTGAATGGCAGGGTCTTGATCACCCATTAATTTTCTACAGTATTAAACACAGTACTTAATATTGATAAGAAAGACCTTCAAAAAACATTCAGGCAATTGGGAAGATAATGCTAATATGCTGCCTAAAAAAATATGTGTAAATGGATGTTAATTTAGTCATTTTACAAAAGTAATCATATAAAACTTAAACTAAAGCTACATTGTAAGTCTCTATGTTTTCCAAGACAGGGTTTCTCTGCCTAGCCTGGGCTCTCCTGGAACTTGAGCTGCAGACCTGACTGGCTTCTAACTCACAGGCCTGCCTGTCTCCTGAGTGCTGGGACTAAAGGTGTGCGCCACCACGCCTGACTCTAAGGCCTTTTTCTTTCTTTCTTTCTTTTTTTTTTTAAAGATTTGTTTTTATTTCATGTATGAGTGGTTCGCCTGAATGTACCTGTATGTGTACCTGGTGCCAAAGAGGATGTTAGACCTCCAGGAATGGATTTACAGATATTTGTAAACCATTATGTGGGTACTGGAATTAAACTCAGGTCCTCTGCAAAAGCAGCTCAAGCCATTCTTCCAGCCCCCAAAGAACACTTTCAAAGAACAGGTCTTATAATTGCAAAGAACTTTAAGTTCACAAAGCACTTTTCTCTTTTGTGCAGTGCTAAGATTAAACCCAGGGCTTCCCAAATGCTCAGACAGTACTCTGCCAAAGAGCTACATCCCTAAGCCAGTCAAAACCTTTTCTTTCTTTCTTTCCCCCATCTTTTTTTCTTTTGTTTTTTTAAGACAGGGTTTCTCTGTGTAGCTTTGGCCATCCTGAAACTCACTCTGTAGACCAGGCTGGCCTTGAATTCACAGAGATTAACCTGCCTCCGCCTGCCTCTGCCTCCCAAGTGCTGGGATTAAAGGCATGTGTCATCATTGTCTGGCTATTTTGTTTCTTGAGCCAGGGTCTCAAGCAGCCCTCACACTCTCTGTGTAGCTGAACTGCTGAATTTGACCTTTAACCCTCTGATCCTCCTGCCCCCATCTTCCAAGTGCTAGAATTATAGGCATGTACCACCATTCCTCATCAAAACATCTTCATTAATATAAATATAATCCTATTTTAGATAAAGAAAATAAAGTCCCAGAGAGGACAAATGACTTGTTATATATGATACTGGAAAGCCATGGAGCTGAAGAGATGGCTCAGCAGTTAAGAGCAGGACCTGTCCTTCCAGATAGTCTAGCTTTAATTCCCAGAACCCAGAACCCTCTGTAATTCCAGTTTCAGAGGATCTTCTGGCCTCTATGGCCACCATGTGGTGTACTAACATGTGTGCAAGGGAAACACCTACACACATGAAATAAAACAAAGAACTTAAAAAAAATTGATTTCTAACATTCTATTACTAACATATTAGTGTTACAATAGAATGCTTGTAGAAAATCTTTAAGAACAATACAATTAGAATTTAGTATCTAGATTTTTGTTTTGATTTGATTTTCTGAGACAGGGTTTCTCTGGGTAGCCCTAGCTGTTTTGAAAACTCAATTTGTAGACCAGGCTGGTCTAAAACTCAGAGGTCATATACCTGTCTCTAACTTTTTTTCTTTTAGTAGGAAAATTCAAATGAAAAACTGTAATTCCATCAATCCAACAGTGAATAAGAGTGTCAGTAAAGAACACCCATTTTCAGTTCAAAGTTAAACATAAACCAGTGGCTACAGACTGAATAGTATCCTCCAAAATTCCATACATTAAAGCCCTAATCATAGACCTTCAAACTGTGACTGTATCTAGAGATAGTATACAAAGAGACAATTAAGTCAAAAATGTGGTTATGAGGGTGAGCTCCAATCCAATGTGACTGGTGCCCTTATAAAAGGAGATCTGGATAGAGAATACAGAGCAGAAGCCATGGGAGGAAGGTGGGCACCTACAAGCCAAGGAGGAAGCCTCAGAAAAATGCAACTCTGCTAACTCCTTGATCTCACAACTGCAGCCGCTAGAGCTACGAAAGAGTTCTGTTGAGAGCTGGCAAGATGGCTCAGCAGGTAAGAGCACTGACTGCTCTTCCGAAGGTCCTGAGTTTGAATCCCAGCAACCATATGGTGACTCACAACCACCTGTAATGAGATCTGACGCCCTCTTCTGGTGTGTCTGAAGATAGCTACAGTCAAGTACTCCAGAGCAAGCGGGACTGGCAGAGGTCCTGAGTTCAATTCCTAGCAGCCACACACATGATGGCTCATGGCCATCTGTACAGCTACAGTGTACTCATACACACAAAATAAATAAATAAATCTTTAAAAAAAAAAAAAAAAAAGAGTTCTGTTGTTTAAACTGCTCAGGCTGTGGGACCTTGTATGGTGACCTAGAAAACTAATGTACCAGCCAAAACTACCCTCTAAGTCTTACCCACCATTCCGCATTTTATAAAGCTGCACATTTTTCTGGATATATTCTGCAAACTGTACAGTGTCTCCAGCCTCTCCAACACACAGGAGTAGGATTTTTTCACTCATCTTAAACATCTTGTCATGATCTGCTCAAAGGAAAAGAAATTCATATTAGGAACTGTGACCACAGAAACTAAAAGCTATTTATAAATGCAATTATAAACAGGTCTATTAAGTACTATAGTGAAGAATTTTGCCAGTCATTGTTATTATAAGACTTTAATAGTTTCACAAGTCAACAGGTTAACTACATATTTTATTAATGTTAATTTATATTGGAAATTATATATGACTGCATACATGTTGTATACAGACACACATGCACCTAGACACATAAAAATAAATAATTACAATTTGGGGCTATAGCTGTATCTCAGTGATATAGCATATGCTAAGTGTGTGTGAAGCCCAGAGTTCAATCTCTACTACTTAATTAATTAATTAAAAAATAAAATTTGCCGGACGGTGGTGGCGCACGCCTTTAATCCCAGCACTTAGGAGGCAGAGGCAGGCGGATTTCTGAGTTCGAGGCTAGCCTGGTCTACAGAGTGAGTTCCAGGACAGCTAAAGCTACACAGAGAAACCCTGTCTTGAAAAACCAAAAAAAAAAATAAATAAATAAAATTTAAGCTTGGCATGGGTCATATGCTTTAACCCAAGCAATCTGGTGTTGTAGGATATTTGATCACACTATGAACCCTGAGATTATGTTATTTACTGAAAAAAACCTGTTTCTAGTTGTGTGTGGCTCAGCCTTTAGAAAACACATTTATTCAAGGCCAGCCTGTACACATCTTTAATCCCAATGATTAGTTTGTAGAAGGAAGCACCCATGTTTGAAACTGATGCCTACTTGAGTGGCAGACAAAGGGACAAACCAGAGAAAGACTTGACAAAATAGAATATGCTGAACTCTCAAGAGAAGGGAGAGGAAAGAGAAACTACTTAGGAGAGCAGCACAGAAAGAGGGGGAGGAAGGAGAAGCAGTTTTACCTGGGCAGTTATAGAGACAGGTTGAAGAGAGAGCAAAGGTAAAGACAGAACAAGCCAGAGAATGAGAAGAACCCAGACGATTATAACAGACTGCCAGATTAGATTGTACAGAGGATAGAAGATCCCAGGACTAGGCCTAGGTTCGTTAGCAGACAGAGGCAGTAAGCCTCGGAGATGACAATTATATAAGGCAAATAAAAGATACTTTTACACTCTGGAAGCAAAGACAGGCCTATAAGCTTGAGGCCAGCTTATTCTACACAGTATGCTACAATGCTACAGGGCAGCCAGAGCTACATAGTGAGACTCTTTTTCAAAAGACAAAAACAAACAAGCAACAAAAACAATTTAAGAACATTTAAAATACAGAGAATGGGAAGGTGAGGAAAGCCGAAGGAATCTAGAGTATGATGATTATCTTGAGGTACAAGAGTTAAGTACAAAGTTCTGAAACATTACTACTAATACAAATGTTATATAAACATAAAAACAGTGAAAGAGTGAATTCTACAGTTAAATTTAAAGAACATTCTCAAGAGAGAAGAAAAAAAATCAGCTGAGAATCCAAATTACTTTATAGAGTAAATCAGCTGCATATCAAAAGAAAAACAGAAAATCAGTTGCCAAAGCAGACACTTTAAGGAATGAGGAGTGAACTATCTAAATTAGGAATGAAAACCATAATACTCTAGCCTTATCTAGCTAGAGCAGGCTTATTCAGATTAAACAGATAAATACTCAGGTTGTAACTGTTGCCTAGGGAAGGAAACACAGTATTTAGTCTGCAGCTTCAGAGAAAAGCTTTACTCTTCCTATCTTATCCCGACTTTCACTTTTCATTTTTCTAATAGTGCTGAATAATCTCCCCTGGGAGACATGTTTTCCTGTATGAAAGCTTTTGAAATGTCAAAGTCTCTTAATAGGATTTAAGAAACAAATACAACTATCAAATACTTTACAAGTGTTGGAGAGTTGTAGACAGTAATAATGTAGATATTTGGACTGGTGGTGGGCTTCCACATAAAATATGCCTATAGATAATGTTGAATTGCCCTAAAATTCCCAAGTAAACAAATTTTCATGTTACATATTCAAAGACTGTTAGTTTGCAAAGTTGGGCGGTGGTGGCACATGCCTTTAATCCTAACATTTGGAGGCAGAGACAGGTGGATTTCTGAGTTCGAGGCCAGCCTGGTCTACAGAGAGTTCCAGGACAGCCAGGCCTTGCCCCATCCCCCAACTCATTTCCCAGAACCCACACAGTGGACAGGCAGAAATGACTCCTTCAAGTTGTCCCCTGATGCCACACATGTGCCTCGACAAGTCTGTGTGCATATACACACTAAATACTGGAGCAAAAGTAATTTCTTACGGAGAATACGCTTTATGTCGCACCTCACAAAAAAAAGTTACGATTCAAGGCAGCAAACTATTAATTATTAAATCAATGTAAATCAGGCCTACTTATTTTAAGCAGTGAACATGTTCAGTGAATAGCAAAAAATAATGCCTCAAAACAAAACTGATGGATATTTATGGCCCTGGGTTGTACAAGAAGCTGCCTGTATAGTTCCAGGAAGTTCTTCACTTGACAATAAATTTACAAGATCCACAAACACACACAACCAAATGAATATCAACATGTAATGCCATGCAGTTAAACTGACCAGAACCCACTAGACATATGTTCTGGTCAGACACAGTGGGCTGATCACTACCCTCTGGTTAACCACTATGTAAAATAGTGACACTATCACTTACCAATGTCTAACTCACAGATAAGGAAAACTGTTACACTCAGTGTTGGACAATGCAGTCTATATCACATATTTTGTAAGATTCAGAATAGAAAGTTTCTGGAGACATCAGAGTAACTTAAAAGTCATTCTGTTGCTGGGCAGGCGGTAGTGGTGAACACCTTTAGTCCCAGACTAGGGAGGATGGGGCAGGAAGATCTCTGTGAGTTTGAGGCCAGCCTGTTCTACAGAGTGAGCTCTCAGACAGCCAAGGCTACACAGAGAAACCCTGACTCAGAGGGGGAAAGTCATTCTTTTTAGGCCAAGAGAAAAAAGGCATGAAATGTAGCACATTTACAACCAAACTGAGAGCTGCATTGGTTAGCTGTATAAACTGGCAGTTTTTGGAAAATCTCTTCTTCATAGTATCAACATACTTTCCCAAGTACCATGATGAAAAAAGTGACAACGGGCAGTGTGAGTCAGTGTGGTGCTGCATACCTAGCACTCCAGGTCTTGGAGGCTGTTACATGTATCAGTTTAGTCAGAGCTACATAGCAAGACTCCATTTCACAGAGCCCTAAGAGTATTTGCAAAAGTCTCCCTCAAAATTCCTACTGTTCCGCACTCTTGACTATCCAGATTCCCTCAGACAGTCGTAATCCCCTGCCCTAAGTTTTCCATGCCAGAAAAGGTTGTTAGTTGAATACAACTACTTCCAACTCTTTCTCAAGAACTCACTCAAATTCACTTTTTCCATACCATAATCTTTCTGTTCTCTTTGCCCATTTTAACGACTTACTTCTAAAACCACTGATTTAAAAACTAGCCTAAGACTTCTAACACATAAAAAACATCATGTTATTTATTTCCTGGTTTTTCTTCAATGTTTGCTTTTTTTGGAGAGGGAGGGAAGGAGGGTGGGTGTCTCATTATGTACTTCTACAATGTCCTTGAATTCATTACATAAACCAGGCTAATCTCCAACTAGATATCATCATTCCTCTGTCTATGTGATGGAATTATAGGGATACACTATGCCTGGCTCTCCTTGTCTTGGCTTTTTCTTCAGATTTCAGCTAAGAGGTTGCATCCCATGTAATATTTAGTACATATAAAGGCATAGAGCACATTCTCCTTTTCAAAGTCATTCATGTATTCACTGTGATGAAACAGAAAACCCATTTACTAGACGACCGCTCCATCTACACTTTTCATGCTAAAATCACTTGCTGTCAAAGGCCTTGCTATTCAAAGCAATGGACAAATTTACTCTCAAACTTAATCCTTTGGAGACTGGCTTACAAAGATAACTTCTAAAAAACTAATCATGAAGTCTCATAAAGTCTCTTGAGAAACAATTAATACCATAGATGTTTGATTTCAAGTTCAGAAAGAACAGAATGCAAGCAAAGTTCACAGCACTCTCTTATTTCCCCAGATGGGAGCTCCAGGCTCACACCAGATAGGTGCCTATTCTTTGTGAAAGCAGCAATGGCAATTGTGCTTTTTTTCAGCTCTGACAACAAACTTCAGGAAACTACAGATCTGATCATTTTTCTTCCTGGAATCTAGGATTAAGTGCTATTCACCTTCAAAGTTTCCCTTAATCTCTACAACCAGAATCTCTCTCTCATGATCGATCCCTAAAAACAGTCTCCTCTTCTTATTAACCCAAACCTTGACTGCTCTTGTCTTAACCCAGCAATCACTTTCTAGTTTGTGTTACAATTATTTGAACACATTATCTGGCTTTTACTGAATTACTAACTTTGTGTGTGTGTGACACACATGAGTGTTTGGGTGTACCTGCCTCACCCAGGACAGAGAAGGACATCAGGCCATCTTCCACCTTATTCTCAAGAAGCCCTTTGGGCTTAACTGACTGGTCAGTGAGCTCCCAGGATCTGTGTTTGCTGCTTCCAAGTACTGTTACAGGCACATAGCCATGCCTGTTTGTTTTTTTTCTTTTAAGTGAGTACTTGGAATTTAAGTTCTTCATGCTTGCATAGCAAGCACACTGACCTACTCAGCTAGCTTCCTAAATACATAGTATTCTTTTTTTCTTCCTCTTTTCAGTACCTAGCACTGTAAAGTACACACAGAGGCATGAAACTTGTCAAATGAACTTTTAATTCACTGAACAAAAGCTAAATACCTTTAAAACAGTAGCATGCCTATGATCAATCATGAAAACTCAGATTCTGTGGGTAAACTGTCACTAAAACACAAGTAGTGTAGTTGTTAAGGGTAAAAGATCATTTTGCACAATGTCTACTGACTTGTTTTTAGACTGCTGAGACTGGAACCTGGGGCCTTGCACATGGCAGAAACATGTGTTGCCACTAAACTGCATCCTCAGTCCCGTATTATACAGATTTGAACCTAGATTCTACCACCTGTAAACTTAGAAACTTTTTCTTTCATAATTTTAAAAATTACTTAGGGGCTCTCTTTTCTTCTGCACAGGTGCACATGTGCTGCAGAACAGGTGTACAGGTCAGAGGACAACCTGTAGGAGGTTAGGATAGGCTCTCTTTCCTCTGACATCTGGGTTCTGGGATCAAACTCCATTTGTCAAGCCTGCCCAAAAGCAAAAGCACATTTACTTATAATTATACATAGATACACTGTAGCTGATATCAGACGCACCAGAAGAGGGCATCAGATCTCATTATGGGTGGTTGTGAGTTACCACGTGGTTGCTAGGATTCGAACTCAGGACCTTTGGAAGAGCTCTTACCTGCTGAACTATCTCGCCAGCCCCCCAAAAGCACATTTACTACTGAGTTATTTCAACATCTCCTCAAGAAAGTTTTATACATATTATATACATACATATATATGTGTGTGTGTGCATGTGTGTTATATAATATATACATTATATATAAGTAATATATATCTTAGTTACACATATTCTGTCTCCAACTAACTCTGCAAAAAAGGCACATAGTTGAGCCAATCTTTTAACAAATTAAAATATTAACGCTGGGCACACTTGATATCTATATGCTTCGGTTTGTTAAGTATTTGTCCAATGCTAACTCGTTCACTCAATCCTCTCAACAAGTTTTGAGTTGGGTATTAGTAATCTGAGAGACATGTAAATCTGGGCGCGGAAAAATAACGTACAAAAAATCATAAAAGCAAATAAAGAGATGCCATCTCTGTTGCATTTAACTATTTAACTACAAGGAAAACCTAGCAGCCAGTGAAAGCCGGAAGAGGCTCTGAGCAGAGCCACTGAAGACAGCGGAAGCAGAGTGGAAATGCCAAACTCTGGGGAGTCCCGCTCTCCCCAAGATCCCACCTTAGGGCGCCCGCAAACTACGACCGAAACTTGCCAGAAATCCAGAGATCTGGGCACACACTTGAGCTCTTATAAACTGAATTCCCCACCCTCGGCAACTCTCACCTAGCAAGACTCATCTGGCCAAGCTAAAATCCAAAGCTAGGGTCTTAAGCTTGGCTGCCAGCTTCCCGGCTTCTAAATCCTTCAGTGCCGGAAGGACAGAGCTCGCTGAGCTCCATCTTCCAAGCTGCCCAGAGGAAGGCCCACTATACCTTTCACCAATTCTGCCGACTACCCCTACACCCAGACCGCCGGGCCTCCCCCTGCTTCGTCTCACCGTCCTTCATCTGGACAATATTGCTGGCGGCCACCCGGTCAGAAGCGACCAGGACATAGTCTGGGCCCTGAATGCCAATGAGGTACTCCATGGAGCCGGGAAGCGGGAGGCTGCAGGGTCCACACAGACAGAGGGACTTTCCGGGTACACGGCCTGACTAGTGAGACAGCACACCCGAAGTAAGCTGGGTGTGACGCAAGACGCGCGACCGCCCGGTCATTGGCGCAGCCCGATGACGTCAAGTCTCGCGAGAGAGCGGGCGCAAGCGTGGGTGCTTTTCGCACTGTGATTGCGGAGTGGGCTGGTCCAGAGGTGTGGTTTGGAAACGTAGCTTTGGGTTATGCAACGTTCCTTATCTACCAATTCGAACTTCAGAGTCTGTACGTAGATAAAACCGCACCCCGCGTACGAAGTGCCAGAACATGTGGGGGCTATAGAGGAGAAGGTTTCCAGGTTTCTGGTTTTCATTTCCTTGCTCGTTAAACAAACGGAACATCTTGCCTGCAAGCCAGATTGAAGAACAATTATCCTGAGCTGTAGAGTTCAGACCAGGGGAGCAATATAGGAAAACAAGTTTCAAAAGCAAAACAAAAACTACTTGGCAGTGGTTCCCTCTTGAAATCCTAGTACTGGGTCGGCTGAGGCGGAAAGCATGTCAGTCGAGCTTGACTACCAAAGTTCAATCCCTCGAACCCACGGTAGAAAGAACAGACTCCCCAAAGTTTTCCTCTGACCTTCACACTAGCGCGTTCATCTCCGCACCCCCACAAATAAAAAAAATTTTTTTTTAAGATTTAAACATTTTATTATAGTTCTGCTTCATTACACTTAAAATATTATTTTAAAAATTTATTTATTTATTTACATTCTAGCCACTGCCCCCACCCACAGTCCCTCATCCCAACAAATACAATTTTTTCTCTTTTTTAATTTTTGGTTGTTGCTGTTTGTTTGTTTGTTTGTTTTTCGAGACAGGGTTTCTCTGTATAGCCCTGGCTGTCCTGGAACTCACTTTGTAGACCAGGCTGGCCTCGAACTTAGAAATCCACCTGCCTCTGCTCCCAAGTGCTGGAATTAAAGGCATACGCCACCACTGCCGGGCAACAAATAAATTTTTAAATGTTCACTCTGTGTGTGTGTGTGTGTATGTGTGTGTGTGTGTGTGTGTGTGTGTGTGTGTGTGTGTGTGTGTGTGGTTTGTCCAGACAAGATTTCTCTGTGTAGCCTTGGCTGCTCTGAAACTCACTCTTGAATACTAGGCTGACCTCGAACTCAGAGATCCACCTGCCTCTGCCTTCTTAGAAGTCCTGGGATTAATGTCATGTGATACCACCACCCGGCCCTTTTTTTTTTTTTTGAGAGGAGGTGGGAGGTCTTACTACTACGTAGCCTTGGTTGTCCTAGAACTAATTTAACTGTGTTGAACAGACTGACCTCAAATTCACAGAGATCTGCCTGCCTCTGACTCACCAGTGCTAGAATTAAAGTCCTGGACTACCATGCCCTACATGAAATATTTTGGAAAGAGTAAGATAGGAAATTAGAAATGGAGAGATGGATCAGTGCTTAAGAACGCTGTCTGTTCCTCCAGAAGACCTGGGTTCAATTTCCAGCACCCACAAGGCATCTCGCAGACGGCTGTCAGTAACTCTGATATATCTCTGTTCTCTGAAGGCACTGCACACACTTGATGCACACAAATACATTCAGGCAAAAACCCCATAACACATAAAGTAAAAATAATTTTTTTTAACAATAGAAAGGGTAATAGAGGAGAGACTACAATTAAACTAGGTATAGAAATGTCTTAATGAAACTTGTGGCCTTGTACAATTAACATACTTGTGCTGGCTAGTCTTCTGTCAAAACTAGAGCTATGTGAAATGAGGGAACCCCTAATTGAGAAAGTGCCTCCATAAGATCCAACTATAAGGCTTTTCTTAGTTAGTGATTGACGAAGGAGGGCCCAACCCATTAAGGGTGGTGCTGTCCCTGAGTTGGTGGTCCTGGGTTCTATAAGAAAGCAGGCTGAGCAAGCCATGGGGAGCAAGCCAGTGAGCAGCACCCTCCCCACGCTCCCCGCTAAGGCCCCTGCATCAGCTCCAGCCACCAGGATCCTCACCTGTTTGAGTTCCTCCCCTGACTTCCTTCACTGATAAGCAGTGCTATGCAAGTGTAAGCAGTCTCCTCCTCAACTTGCCTATGGTCATGATGTTTCATCACAGCAATAAAACCCATACCTAAGACCATACTTTAATAATAAAAACTTTCTGCCAGTCAGTGTGGCACTCGC
Organism: Mastomys coucha; assembly: GCF_008632895.1. NCBI lineage: Eukaryota > Metazoa > Chordata > Mammalia > Rodentia > Muridae > Mastomys > Mastomys coucha. The sequence continues at coordinate 83,035,340 of NW_022196900.1, read as the reverse complement.
CTTTAATTCCAACAGTCCAAAGGCAGAGGCAGACAGAACTCTGAGTTTGAGGCCAGCCTGGTCTACAGAGCAAGTTCCAGGGCAGTCAAGGCTACACAGAGAAACCCTGTCTCAAAAAACAAACAAAATAGAGTTTACTAAATATACATTATCTAGCAAATGTATCCAAAGAAATGTCTGCAAAGTAACCCGAACATCTGTGCACAGACAGATGTTCTGTTGCACCACTGTGGAAGAGGATCAACTTCCATGTTTAAGTAGAGATGTTTTATATATGCTATTTGCACACAGTGACACACTACTCATCTATTCCAAAGAATGAAGTGGGGCTGGGGTGATGGCTCAGTCAGTAAAGTGTTTGTTTCACAAGCTTGAGGACCTCAGTTCAAAGCTCCAGAACCCACAGGCCTCACATAGTGCTATGTGCCTGTAGCCTCGTGATGGGGAAATGAGAGGTGCAGGCAAGGGGGCCCCTGAAAGCTCATGAACCAGCCAATCTGGCATGAATGGTGAAGTTCAAGGCCTCAAGAGATCCCACTTCAGAACAAAAGAGTAAGTGGAATGTGCCTAAGGACACATGCACGCACGCATGCACGCATGCGTGCTCTCTCTCTCTCTCTCTCTCTCTCTCTCTCTCTCTCTCACACACACACACACACACACACACACACTAAAAAAGAATGAAATCAATTGCCCTATAGCTCAAGCTAAATTTTACTGAACTGAAAATGAAATTGTTTTCCTCATTGTAGGGGGTGGCATTTTATCAAAACTGAATATTCATCTGTGAGTAGAAAATATTTAGGAATATTTCAAGATCAGTTATATGTGGTTATTTAGTGTGCGTGATTTAACAGGATGATTTTTCACCAGGCTGTGATGGCACATACCTTTAATCCCAGCACTTGGGAAGCAGAGGCAGGCAGATCTCTGAGATCAAGGCCAGTCTGTTCTACAGAGTGAGTTCCAGGACAGCCAGGGCTACACAGAGAAACCCTGTCTCGAAAAAACAAAACAAAACAAACAAACAAACAAAAAGGGGCAGTGTTTTTCCCTGAATTTGACAGATTCCTTCTGCTTCTCCATCCTGAATTCTGGGATGACAGGCACACTCGACTATGCCCAGATCATGTTCTAGTGTTTCTGTTTTGTTTGAATGTTTTACTATTCTCAAGTGACACTTGTATCTCTGCACGTTTTGGGGTGTCAAGTGTATGCTAGGGACTAGGACTTGGGCATTCCTTATTATGTTAAGCACACACTTTACCACTGAGTTACACCACAGCTAATTATTTGCAAGTAATTGCGTGAGACGTGGTCTTGTGTAGCTCAGAATAGCTTTGAACTCATCATGCAGCTGAAAGTGATTTTGAACTCTCCTGATCCTCCTACCTCTACCACACAAGTGCTGGGATAACAGGCAAATGCCATCACCCCAGGATTTAATTAAAAAGAAAACAGCCACCTCTATAGTCTATAAGCCTTGAAGCAATTCTGAAAAGGGAGAACTACCTCATGCTTAGGTTCTGGCACATACAATTGAGTCCTGATGTCACTTAATGACAAATGAAAAGTAAGTTGCAATTCTGTCTCCAAAGACAACTACGGGATCCCCTTGTCTCTGTAGAAATTCTAGTAATTACTTCAGTCTGCATGTTTCTTCCAGGTCTCTGCCCATAAGGGGACGTGGAGCCGGAGGAGGTTGGAGCAGCCAATCTATCATGGGATGCATGCCAGGGGCAAGTGAGGCCATTAAGCCAGCCATCTCTATGAACACAACTGCATCCATCATTCTCAAAGAATTCCTTTCTTAAGTATCAGCAGAAGAAAGCCCCAACTGAAAGTCCCCCCTCCCTCTGGGACACATGCCTTCAATTGTGTTCTTTAAATGCTAAAATTACACAGCTATGCTATATACAACCTACACACAAATGATGCAAAGTAAATCGATCAATATCTCTTCTTTCACCAAAGGTAACCACCCATCAAATGCCTGTATCTGTCATACTTTTCCTTTGCACATGCCAATACAAATTGACTCTTTCGCAGAAGAGACAGAACTTTGAATGGGAAATCTGATACAGGCACACAACATATATACGCATGTGTATTTATATATGTTATATATGCATGTATATGTGATGCATACATACCTGTATGAATATATGTAAAAACAATCTCTTTAGTGAACACTTCTATCTTCTCCAAAACTTTGGAAATCCCTTCTAGATTTCATTCCCTAAGATGCTTTACTTTCCTGTTAGTAAAGTAAAAAAAAGGTGGAGCTTTTTAAGACCTAAATTATGGTGACAGGAGAGATGGCTCAGTCAATAAAGTGCTTATGTTGAAAGCATGAATACAGCCAGGCAGTGATGGCGCACACCTTTAATTCCATCACTCGGGAGGCAGAGGCAGGCAGATTTCTGAGTTTGAGGCCAGCCTGGTCTACAGAGTTCCAGGATAGCCAGGGCTACACAGAGAACCCCTGTCTTGAAAAACCAAAAAAAAAAAAAAGAAAAGAAAAGAAAAGAAAGAGAGAAAGAAAGAAAGCATGAATACCTGATTTCAACTCCCAGAAACCATGTAAAAAATCTGGGTGTAGTGGGTGCGCTTGCTATCCTAGAACTGAGTGTGCAGAGATGGGTGGACCCCTGGGGCTCACTGTCCTGCCAGCCTGGCTCACTTTCTTACAGCTCTGCCACACTTCCTCCTCAGCAGTGAGAGTGTTTTGAAGATCTTGAGAACTAAGAAGAAATGGAGTGGATGTTTCCCCATGTTTTTTGCTGTGTATTATTTTCAAGACAGGGTTTCTCTGTGTAGCCCTGGGTACCCTGGAATTCACTCTGTAGACCAGGCTGACCTCAAACTCACAGAGATCTGCCTACTTTTGCCTCCTGCGTGCTGGGATCAAAGGTGTGCGCCACCACTGCCTGGCTGTGCTATGTATTGTGTACTTTATTTAATGCTTATGTTAATTGAGTTAACAGACTTTGTGATTATATTAGCAGGCCCCATGAGAACCTTCAAGGGGAAGGAGTTTGAGGGGCTGGGCAGTCATGCCTACAGGGCTAGAGTCCGCTGCATGCTCTTGGCACTTGGGAAATGTGACACACTGGTATCTAGAAAGCTGTGGGTCATGACCTGACAGAGACACTATGCTGCTTGATAGAGCTACAGCTGTTGTCACAGGGTCTTTAGGTGGTGAGAAAAAAAGACTGAGTAGCCAATAGGATTTGGTAGCCCTGCCCTGGCCCTTAGTGTAAGTTGCTCCCATGGTTGGGGTGTTGGGCAAAGCATGTCATCATTTGTAACAAGGAACTGCTCAGATGGCAACTTTGGTTTACCCAGTTTGTCTTAATGTCACCTCCTTGACTGGCCCTTCCCAGTGTAGGGGATGGTAGCATTTTCTTGTTAATCTATCTAGGAAAGAACACAGCCATAGGTCTTCAACTTCTAGGTACTGTTTCCAAGATCATGGCAGAGAACTCTTCTCCACAGCTTGCTGATAGATGTTAGAGCATTGTTGAGTTAATACACATGTTGGCTTTCATAGACCGATGTGCCCTCTCTCTCTCTCTCTCTCTCTCTCTCTC
>NW_022196900.1:83030183-83031690 GCF_008632895.1 Mastomys coucha | reverse complement strand
ACCACCACCACCCCAGTAAAAGCAACAAAAAACCTTTCAGTTAAGGGAAATACATCAGTTCTGGGGCTCTTTAGAAAGATTGTAAGAACCAATAGCTGTGGCTACATAGTGGTTGGTCTTAAACCACAGCATGGAACAGGCTCAGAAGACAGGTAAAACTGTCTGGGCTTCCAGTATTCCTCTAGGCTATGGTGGTAGTCATTGGTGATCTGAGGTTTTTTTGTTTGTTTGTTTTTGTTTTGTTTTGTTGTTTTGGAGGGGAGGCAGGTTTTTATTGCTCTTGTTTTAAACAACCTTTAAGTTTTTTTTTTTTTTAAGACAACATCTATGTATTTAAGGCTGGCCTTGAACTCTTAATCCTCCTGCCTCAGTCTCTAAAGTGCTATACAGACTATAAAAGCTGGCTGAGATTGTACAACTGCCCAAGTGTGATGTTCCAGAAACATTATGAGTTTCCTGTGCACCTTCTCAGGTTTTGTTCACCAATATTTCAGGCCAGATAATGCAGAGAAGTTGTCTGGCTGCCCAAGGGCCAGGACTCGCCATGCTTCTGAAATATCTTTAGGTTTCTAGCTTTATGGTAGTCAGGTGTTTGGAGAACTTTAGCATCACTTGGAGACTTCCAAAAGAAAATGCTGGGATGGAGAGATGATTCAGTGGTCAAGAGCCTGCCTTTGACCAGGCGGCACACACCTTTAATCCCAGCACTTGGAAGGCAGAGGCAGGCAGATTTCTGAGTTCGAGGCCAGCCTGGTCTACAGAGTGAGTTCCAGGACACCCAGGGCTACACAGAGAAACTCTGTCTTGAAACTGCTCCCCACCCCAAAAAGAGCCTGCTTTTACTGAAGTTCAGGGCTTCATTCCCAGTACCCACATGGTGTGTGACAACCATCTATAATTACAGTTTGTGATTTGCAGACTTACATGCAGGCAAAACACTCATACACACATTAAAAAAAAAACACACAGCACAGTTATCTTAGACATTGTCACATCATTGGTCTGGTGTACATCCTTGGCCAAGGTTGAACCCCTAACCTAGATGTAATAATATCTGAAGCAGACCCCAATGTTTTGGTTCTTCTAAATAGCTGCCAATTCTTTATCACAAAACTTCATAGCAGCTGGTTTCATTTTTTAAAAGGCGGTCTGGATGGATAGGAAAGGTTAGACACTGTTCTACATGCCTCGAATCTCAGCACTTGGGAGGCTGAGGCAGAAGAATCAGGAGTTCAATGTCATCCTTAGCTACTATGTGTGATAGAGGCCAGCCTGGGCTGTAGAGTACTCTGTCTCAAAAACCAAAAATAAAATAAAATAATAGGGAGAAAAGGAAAAAGAAAAAGAAAAGAAAAAGAAAAATCAGAAGGCCCCACTCATGAAGATAACAATCTTTTAAGAGAGGTAGACTCCACGTGGGCTAGGGTATATAAGATCAGAAATGTAAATGGAATCTTGATCCAGGAAGTAGTAGGTCCACTTTGTCCAGAGAGTCACCTTGGGTTTA
>NW_022196900.1:83024872-83027444 GCF_008632895.1 Mastomys coucha | reverse complement strand
CCTTGCTAAATCTGACTGGAGCCTGTCCTTCCTGCGATCCTGGTTGTGTCAGAACTCCTCAGAGTCAAACTGTATCTGGGATCCTGTGATTCTGGGATCCTGTGATCCTGTTCTTGTTAGATCACCTGGGAGTGGGGCTTTCTCTGGGTGTTGTGGGACTGGTTTCAGAGCTTGTGCCCAAAGTCTGCTCTGGATCCCAGCCCAGACAGACCGGAAGGAACCCGAGTCACTGGGCTTGTGAAGTTCCTGTGTGCCTGGTCCCGCTGGTCCCAGTTACTCCCAGTGTTGGGACAGATGTTGGTTCCTGCTCACCTCTGATCCTGGGTGTGTCAGAATGCCTGGGAGTGGAGCTTCCTTTGGGTGTTGTGGGGACTGGCTGCAGAGCTTGTGCCCAAGGTCTGCTCTGGACCCCAGCCCAGACAGACTGGAAGGAACCTGAGTCACTGGGCTGGTGGAGTTCCTATGTGCTTGGTCCCTCTGGTCCCAGTTACCTCCTTAGGGTTCTTTGTTGTTATTATGTTGCTTTGCTTTTGACAGGCTCCTCAATGCATTAGGGAACTGAGTATGACCTTCAACTCCTAATCCCCACCCTCTGCTTACTGAATGGCATCCCTAGCCTGGATGGTTTTTTGTTTGTTTGTTTGTTTGTTTTCCAAGCAAAGCCTTGCTGTGTAGCTCAGAATAGGTTCTGAGGTGGGTATTTCAAACATGGACACAACTAACAGTTGGGAGGACCTTTTTGGTTTTTGCTTGTTTGTTTGTTTGTTTGTTTCAAAACAGGGTTTCTCTGTGTAGCTCTGGCTGTACTGGAACTTACTCTGTAGACCAGGCTGGCCTCGAACTCAAAAATCCACCTGCCTCTGCCTCCCTAGTGCTGGAATTAAAGGCATATGCCACCACTGCCCGGCTGACTTTTTTGTTTTTTGAGATAGTGTTTCTCTGTGTAGCCCTGGCTGCCCTAGAACTTGCTCTGTAGACCAGGCTGGTCTTGAACTCACAGAGACCCACCTGCCTCTGACTCCTGAGTGCTGAGATTAAAGGCACGTGCCACCATTGACTGATATTGACAGAATTTGTGCAGGAATCTTTGTCCTCTGGAATAAAAATACTGTAGCAGAGGAGAACAAATAGAAGCCTCAGTTCTAATCAGTGTAGGATATGAAAAACACCAGTAGAGACAGTTAGGAATGAAACACAAATAGCAAAAAAATAAAAAACCAGAAAACAGCAAATTGCAGATGTGCATCAAAATTGCATATCCTAATGTAAGATAATTGAAGAGAAGTGGAGAAAGAGAGTGGCTCTGTTGTAATTAATAATAAACTGATACCATTTTCAACTTTTTGAAGGGTGCAATGTTGAGTGCTACTAGCACTTCATTTAGCTAAATGCTATGGTGCATTAAAACCATACAGATTAATACAAAAGACAGCAGACTACTGCAAAGAGCCGTGTAATGGCCACTGTTCCATCTCTGTGCTGGAGCAGAGCGCAATCTTTGGTGCAGCATTTGGAGCACTGATGGGGAAATGCACTGAGTCCATATCATTCAAAGACAGTCTGAAGCCATTTGTAACCCAAATGCAACCGGTGACACTACTGTCTCATTGCCTTATTAATTCTTCTACAAAAACTGGTCTAGACTCTTGCAGAAGCTGGTTCCTTAACCAAAAACCAAATCAATTTAAATAAGTGACGTATAACCTACTCGAGGCATGCAAAGTTGCTAAAAATAAGAGTAAATATGGCCACTTGTGTGCTTAAATGACCTGGTGCTGCTCCTGAAATAGCCAGCAGTAAGAGTGAAGACCCATAGTAAAAGAGACCCTATAGAAGCTAAAGAAAACTACTTAGCAGATATGAGTACTAGCAGGCTAAGTCTAAAATCCCCTGGTAAAATCTCTTTGCCTTATGAAATAAATTTGTTTGTTTGTTTTCAAGACAAGGTTTCTCTGTGCAACAGTCTTGGCTTTCCTGGAACTTGCACTATAGATGAGGTTGGTCTTGAACTCACAGAGATACACCTGCCTCTGGTTCCCAAGTACTGGGATTAAAGGCATGCACCACCATGCCTGGTTTACCTTGCACATTTATTTTGAAGATCATATTATAGGCATGACATGGAAATGTATGGTGCCTTCAGTTGTGTCATGTGATGTTTTTCTGGAAACTGTCTTATGAGAGGATGTTTTTGCTGAAGCAGACATAATGAGAACAAAACATCTTTGCAACTTTAATTTTTTCAAACCTTATTTTTAATGATGGTTCTTAAACTCTTTAACCTCCCTTGTAGCCCACCTCCCACCAGAGGTAGTGGAAAAGAAAGGATACGGGGGGAAGTGGGCCTGTTTAGAACGATTCTTTACAGCAACTCCTGTCTGTGTTGTCTGGAAATTGGCAGTTCAATTCACAGGTTAGCAGGCAGTGGCAGCTCAATCCACTCACAAACCCTTCATGGATACACCAGCAGTCCAGTTCAGTAGAGTTGGTTATCAACAGCAATGACACTGTCGCGACCACCCTCGACCAGCAAGAATGACGCAACACACTCTCGGGCTCTTCTCCTGCAGTT
>NW_022196900.1:83016672-83024861 GCF_008632895.1 Mastomys coucha | reverse complement strand
CTCAGCCCATAACCAAATAAGGAGTTGTTTACTTCAAGAGTGCTCACCATCAGACTGGCGGGGGGGGGAGGGGCGGCAGCCAGCGCCATCTTTGAGGTGTGGCGGTTCGCGGCTCTCCACATGACACAACCTAAGCAGAGACAGCCAGGCCTCGACCTTGGCTTAAGTCAGTAGGAGACACCAGCAGGAACACCAGGGGAAGTTCTTAGCTGTGTCTCTCTCAGGTAAGTGAAGTTCAGCAAAGAAGATGCGAGACCAACAAGTGTTGCACAGCTAGCTCTGTCTTTGTCACTCAGTTGAGTCCTATTTATACCCTCCAAACATCCTCCACGTATCTTCCATGTGTCTTGCCTCAGCACATGTATCCAACCAGCCCGAGTCCAAGGAGTCTTGACAAATTGAGCTCAACTATGAAATGTAAGGTAGAACATATACATGTGTGTTGTTAGCAAAGAATCCTTCATCATGTGTCCTTTCATGTGTTTGCTTTAGCAAAACATCCTCTCTCCTATATCTGCTTCAGTGAAACATTCCTTCACGAGTCTGCCTTAGTCTTTCACCTGTGTCCACTTCAGGAAAACACGCTTTCAGGTGCTTGCCCCAGCAAAACACCTTCCAACACAACTGACTCTCCAAAGAACCCTTAAAGTTTCCACTTCACCTCCTCCCACATGTTTTTCTGGAAGCTGCTTAGGGAAAGGGCATATGATGTTTTCCTAGAGTGAATGCTTGAGAGAACACATGATGTTTGGAAACAGTATAAATATAACCCAACAGACAATGGACGACACTATGTGGTATTGGTTCACCTTGCCACTCATTGCTGATCATCATTTGTCACGATTTCAGAAAGAAACACACCATAAAACTTCTAGTGGTGTTCCGGCAGTTTCTTGCCACTTCCAGACTTCTGCTAATTGGCTGAGCCTCATAGTTTCTTCTGGATCGAACTGTCATTGCTGATTCGTGAATGGTGTTTGCAAGTTGATCAAGCTACCCTGCTGATTCATGTGAATTGAACTACTAATATCTTGACAAAGCAGATTGAATTTGCCCCGAAAAACTATTTCTAAGCAGGGCCACATCCTCATTTGCCCTATCAACCTTTTCTTTCCACTACCTCTGGTGGGTAGTTGGCTAGAAGGGAGAATAAAGCATTTAAATACACTTATTAAAAAAGATTTTTGAAAAATATAAACCTACATAGATGTACAAAATCTTCCTTCATTTTTGTATCTAGATTAACACTGCAGGTGAAATGGGACAATTTATATTTGAGCTAAACAAAATTTAGTTTATCCAAGATAGTCAGGATATATATCCTTAACCATATATATAATATATATATATGTATATATATCTGTATGTGTGTGTGTGTGTGTGTGTGTATGTATACACACACACATATAGAGCATGCTTTTCAAAGCCTTCTTACATTTCCAATTATACTTATTTTTTCTCACAGTTGCTTGGTGCCTGTGGTGGAGGTTTCCTCCACAGCTTCATAGCTTCTGCCTTGACAGATTAATCAATATGCATCTCAAAGACTGAGTAGGGGCTGGAGAGATGGTTCAGTGGTTAAGAGCACTGACTGCTCTTCCAAAGGTCCTAAGTTCAATTCCTACCAACCACATGGTGGCTCACAACCATCTGTACAGCTATAGTGTACTCATATGCATAAAATAAATAAATAAATCTTTAAGAAAAAAAGACTGGGTAAAGTTATGTTGTTTGACACTTAAGTTCAATCTTTCCAATGAAACCCCAGCTTCAAGGCAAATAAATAATAATGGTAAAGATCTAGCTGATTCTTTTTATCTTTCCCACTGGCCTTGGCTGATTGAAAACCAAAGGAAACCAAGAAATTGAAATTCCCTATATATTTAGAGAAAGCTGTTATAGAAGGTCATGGTATAAGTTCATAGTTTATTCTCTGCCTGAGAATCCAAGTTCTATAGCCTTGCTAATAATTAAATGACAAGAACAATCTTTAAAATCTTTGTATTGGTTGGTCAACATTACACATGTGTGAACACACCAGCCATTTAGTCACAGCTCTGTCAGCTAATCAGATCACATTTCAATGGACACATTTCTGAATGCCAACCAAGTCTTATTTTAAGTGATCCCACTTTCTGAGACTCTGTCAGCCCACTCATGCCTGTGAAAACCTATGAATAGGTTCATGTTGAACATTAAATAAAGTTCATGTTGTTACCAAACTCTATGATCAGTGGTATGCCTTTCTTGGTGTATGGTGTCACCAACCAGTATATACGTAAGCAAGCAAGCAATTAGGCTTCATAGTTTTCTGTTTAGGTACTGAGTGATGGTCTCATCCTTTGACAGAGGAAAGATTTTTCAGCTCTGAGTGTGCGTAAAGCAAGAAAAGACTCTGGAACATTTTCATGCTCCCTTCTGGATAATAGTCATCCTTAACCAGAAGGCTTCATTTCCACTTTGGTTAGTAGCTGATTGACAGAAGAATACAAAAGATTGGGGCTGGAGAGATGGCTCAGAGGTTAAGAATCCTGGACTCTCTTCCAGAGTACCCAGGTTCAATTTCCAGGACCCAAAGGGTGTCTCCCAACCATCTGTAACTCATCTCAAGGGATCTGATGCCCTCTGCTGGTCCCCTCAGGCACTTCATACACATGATGTACAGACAGACACACAGATAAAACACCAATACACACAAAAGGAAAAAAAATAGTAATACAGAAGACCATCTTGCTCATGTCGGGAACTAATTCTGTGGTCCCATTTGTATCTTTAAAATCTCTCCTATAAAATCATATGAGATTACATTCTTTCCAGCTTTTTTTTTTTTTTTGTGGTTTTTAGAGACAGGGTTTCTCTGTATAGCCCTGGCTGTCCTGGAACTCACTCCACAGACCAAGCTGGCCTTGAACTCAGAAATCTGCCTGCCTCTGCTTCCCAAGTGCTGGGATTAAAGGTATGCACCACCACTGCCTGGCTTCTTTCCAGCCTTTTATTTCCTGTCCTACCCTGCTTGTCTCCTTTCTTCTAAAATTACTCCCTCAATACACCCCCTCAAGACTGAAGTTTGATTTCCAGCACCCACGTGGTGATTCACAGCCATCTGTAACTCTAGTCCTAGGGGATGTGATGCTTCTTCTGATCTTCAAGGGCATCCGAAATACATGCAGTGCAAATACAAGCACACATACAAACAGGCAAACTGGAGAACAAAATCCATAGATGAGTATTTTCTTTCTGTCATAGGGTACTATACACTACCTAGGCATTTTAAGAACTGTCTTTCCACTTCTAGTTGTAAGATAGCTCTTCTAGGGCAGTTCACAGCTTGACGGGAAGCCATCATTTGCCAGAACTGGGCTTGACTGAAAGGCCATCCCCAAGCCTTGTTATCTTCTGCCTCATGTACTCGTCCATTTGAGGATCGCTGTTTTCACTGGCCTTGCTTTCTAGGTTGGTCTTGATGTTCAACCACCAGTATTCAATAGCTATGCTTGGCTTGAATGTCACCCTCATCTCTCTCTTTTTTTCTTTGCATTTTTTTCAGTGCTGGAGGTCAAACTTAGGGCCATGAGCAGGCTACACGAGTACTCTATTGTGGAGCTACACCCCCAAACCCTTGCCTTCGTCTCTTTCGCAGCTGCTAACATAAGCTACCTGCCCCTCTAGTGTTGTGCTCTCAAGAATGCTGGTTCTTATTAGACCCACTCAGTGTAAACATTTACTTCATACTCAAGCTACTCATCCAATTTTACTTTATCTCAACGGTACCCCTGAGGCTGTCCAACTGAGTCAATATTCCAAGGCTGTGCTTTTTTAAAAATAATTATTTATTTTATGTATATGAGTACACTGTAGCTGTCTTCAGACACACCAGAAGAGGCCATCAGATCCCATTACAAATGGTTGTGAGCCATCATGCGGTTGCTGGGAATTGAACTCAGGTCCTCTGGAAGAGCAGTCAGTGCTCTTAACCACTGAGCCATCTCTCCAGTCCCCCAAGGCCGCTTTTTATCATCCATAGTCTATTTGTGATTAGATACCTAAAATCATAAAACCATTTTTTTTTTTTGGAGACAGTGTTTTTCTGTGTAGCCTTGGCTAATAAAACCATTTTTAACCCTTTAAGCTTCTTTCTTTCTTTCTTTCTTTCTTTCTTTCTTTCTTTCTTCCTTCCTTCCTTCCTTCCCTCCATTCCTCCTTCCTTCTTTTCTTCTTCTTCTTCTTCTTCTTCTTCTTCTTCTTCTTCTTCTTCTTCTTCTTCTTCTCCTTCTTCTTCTTCTGGTTTTTCAAGACAAGGTTTCTCTGTATAGCCCAGGCTGTCCTGGAATTCACTCTGTAGACCAGGCTGGCCTCAAACTTAGAAATCTACCTGCCTCTGCCCCCCAAGTGCTGGGATTAAAGGTGTGCCCTACCACTGCCTGGCCTCTTTTCTTCTTTTTTTAAAAAAGATAAGTTGAAGCCTTAGATTTATCAAAACTTACTTTAATTATGGTTCTTTAATGCTTCAACCTCCTTTTGAGCCCACCAGAGGTAGGGGAAAAGAAAGATTAATAGGAAAAGGGGATTATAGATCTGTTTAGAAATATTTCTTTGGGGGCAATTCCAATTTTCTTTGTCAGCAGTCCAGTCATTCATGAATCAGTAGAAGTGGCTTAATCCAGAAGAAACTGCAAAGGCCTGCCAATCAGCATGAGTACAGCAAGAAGCAGCCAGAATACCACCAGAAGTTTTTTTCACAAGCTTCTCTCTGTGAATTCATGTAAAGTGAAAACCAGCAAAGAGAGCAAGGCAAACCAATGCAAGAGTGTTGTCAGCCAAGACCAGTGTCAGCAAAACCCAGTGAAGACCAGCAAAGAGTTGCAAGGTGAACCAATGCAAGAGTCTTGTCCACTGTCTGTTGAGTTATATTTATTCTCTTTCCAAATATCATGTATTCTCTCAAGTGTCCACATCAGCAAAACACCACACGCCCTTTCACCAGGCAGCTTCCAGAAAAACACCACGTGTCTGTTCTCAGCAAAACATTCTCTCATAAGATAGTTTCCAGAAAAACATCACAGGACACAACTGTGAAATGAAACCAGAATTTCCCACCTCAACAAGTTCTTAGAATGCGGCTTTGGCTGGCCTGGAACTCATAAAGGTCCACCTGCCTCTGCCTCTGAGTGCTGGAATTAAAGGAGTGCACCACTATGCCCATCTTAAAATTATTTCTAAAATTTGCTGTGTGTTGAGCATTCTGTTTGCATGTACATAAGTGTCCCACATGCATGCAGTGACCATGGAAACTAGAAGGAGGCATCAGATCCCTTGAAACTGGATTGACAGGCAGTTGTGATTTACCACATGGGTGCTGAGAATTGAACCCTGCTTCTCTGTAAAAGCAGTAAGTGCTGCTGACTGCTCACCACCTTCCCCATCCCCTCCAAAGCCTCTTTGGAAGTACTTTTGTTCAGGAATTCCCACCAGCATCCTCCTTCCTTTCTTTAGAGCCATCCCTTTTCATATCTCTGGTCTTTGGGGTTTTTTGTTTTGTTAAAATTTTTTGGTTTTGTTTTTGTTTTTTGTTTTTTGTTTGTTTGTTTGTTTGTTTTTGAGACAGGGTTTTTCTCTGTGTAGCCCTGGCTGTCCTGGAACTCACTCTGTAGACCAGGCTGGCCTCAAACTCAGAAATCCACCTGTCTCTGCCTCCCAAGTGCTGGGATTAAAGGCATGTGCCACCACTGCCTGGCATCCTCCCCAACCTCTTTTTTCTGCTCCATCTGAACCAGGACAGGAATCCATCCAAATTCAAGTCCTTTTGAAGATTACATAATGACCTCTGTGTTTGTCAGGGATGTTCATCATGTTCCAAAAAGCTCAATGCCTCCAAGTTGAGTAGACAATGCAACAGGATGGTTCAAAGCTTATGTAATATCAGCAAATCAAACAAGCCTGAGTTTGAATCCTAGCCAGACCATATAGTAGCCGGGAGAACTGAGTAAGATGCTCCATGCTTTCCGGTCTCAGTTTCATTTTCTCTAAAATTGGGGTGTGATCCTGACACTACTTAAGCTCTTAGAGAGTTAGTGAAGATGAAGTTATACATAACAACACACTTAGCTCATTGCTTGGTATATTGTAATTATACAATACACATCTTCATCTTATCACCAGCATTCACTGTCTACAAAGGTCATTGTTGAACTTCTAGAGTTGTCCTACAGTTATGGAAGGGGCACCGCAAAAAGAGCTCTTCATCAGTGCCATTTGTCAGTGTGGAAGGTCCTAGGGAATATGTCAGAATGATACCCATTACAGAATAGGTTGATCCAGAAGTAGGTCAGACCATAGGGATGGAAGGGTACTAAACCAAAGTACAGAAAAGGAAAGGTAAGTTCTCAAAGCTGCCTCTTCTGGAGCAGCAGGACGAGGGAGAAGACCAAGGGTGGGTACAGGCATGTTTGGGGTAGTTGTGGATTAGATCACAAAAGAATGAAGCGCACTTCCGGTCCACTGTACATCTAGGTAATAAAAGGCAGTCTTAGAAGGCAGTGCCAGAACAGAGAAAGCCCTCTGATTTCAGACTCCCTCTCCATCATTGGCTTGCTTTCAGTTAGAAGGCTCTGGAATAAAGCTGTTCATAGGGAAAATCGCAGACAAAGACACTGCATTCACCTTATAACTGAGGAGTTGGGATATGACGATGTCCACTTGTAATCCCAGAACTCCAGAGGCTGAGGCCGAAGGATCACTCAGGAGCTCCGGGTCAGCCTGGATTACAGAGTGAGACACTACCTCAAAGACAAAACAAAACAAAACAAAACAAACAAAACAAAACAAAACAAAAAACTCCAAAAACTTTGAGTCTTATACTACAGGCATTAGCTTCTCCACCTGGAGAAGAGGGCCCCTCATTAGAAAACTGGCTCTTTGCCCACCTCCTGCCCCCTATCCCCCTGGGATATATGATTGGCTTAGAGTATAAACACCAGGGGTAACTAGTGTCTTTTCAGCAGTTTCTGGCATCCCAAAGGGCTTCCAGACAGATGATGCCTTCTTATTTCTTATATTTTCCTTAGGGGCCAGGGCAGTCACATCTGCTGATGGTCAACAACACAGTACTCTTCTGTAGGCCCCATAGGAACACAGCTCCCATAGAGCTGAACGGGTCCATGATGAATTCTGTGTCTTATGCTATCTGAAACTGACTGTGCAAATGCATCGCTGGCAAACAATTGTTATTTATCATCTGTAATTGTTTCAAACTCCTGCCCAGAGGCAGGGGAATGGGTCTAATGAATTCCGTTCACCTAGGAAGTCTGTAATAAGTCAGTGTCGTGATGCTGGGATTTTCAAGAAAAGTCACGGGAGACTTAGGAGACTTGTACATAAACATCAAAAGTGACACTTGTACCATCTGACTTCTGGTCCCCCAAGGAGATGAGAGAGTACCATGAAACCTGATGTGTTTCTACGATTTGAGGCATCCAAGGATCTCAGGACTTTGCTAATCCCTGTCTTATCTGTCTCCTTCCATTCTCATTTCAAATTCAACTTCAACCTGGAACCCAGTCCTCTCTATGCCACCCGCCACCCACTCAGGCTCTGAGCGAATGGAAATTGGTGAGGCTTCTTGCTCAGGGCCCTATAGTCGACCGGTTCCTGCCTTATAGTACCCCGCTTCCATATGCCTTCCCCTTGATAATATGAAGGACTTTAGATGGTAACAACAAGAGAAAGATGCCAATGTGTCCTGGATCTAGTGGCCAAGAACTGATGTTTGGATTGCTGACACTGGGCAGAAAGCCCAGCCTGAATCTGGCCCTCCTCACTGCTCATCCTTCAAGAACATTTGCTTCCCTTTGCTTCACTGATGCCTCTGCTCTGAGGAAGCGTGGCAAGACATCTTGCTGCTGGCACCTGCCACATTGTAGCATAACACCAACACTAATGGCAAAAATAATCACAGTGACAACAATGATGGCTTGGTCTACATGCAGAAGGCACTTGTCATCTCCTTGGGAGCCTCCCAGCCCCAGGCTTCACGATGATGATGTACTTGGCCCTTGGCCCACAGTACACACTGTCACAGTCACACACTGGCTTCCTCTGAATGGCTGACGTTATCATTCCTGTCGTGGCAATTGCAAATAACTCTTGGTTTATTCTTTTGGTTTTTCTTTTTCTTCTTCTTTTTTTTTTTT
>NW_022196900.1:83007085-83016419 GCF_008632895.1 Mastomys coucha | reverse complement strand
TCCCCCCTGCTCGCTACCCCACCCTGTCCCACTTACTGGCCCTGGCATCCTCCTACACTGGGGCACAGAACCCTCACAGGGCCAAGGGCCTCTCCTCCCACTGATGACCAACTTGGCCATCCTCTACTATACACATGCTGCTGGAGCAATCAACCCCACCACGTGTACTCCTTGGTTGGTGGTTTAGTCCCTGGGAGCTCTGAGGGTACTAGTTAGTTCATATTAATAGTTGTTCGTCCTAAGGGGCTGCAAACCCTTCAGCTCCTTTGGTCCTTTCTCTAGCTCCTTCATTTGGGGACCCTGTATTCAGTTCAATGGATGGCTGTGAGCCTCTACATCTGTGTTAGTCAGGTACTACTATCTGTCAGAGCCTCTCAGGAGACAGCTATATTAGGCTGGATTGTCCTTCCTTCACTCTCTGCTCCATAGTTAGTCTCTGCAAGTCATTCCATAGGTATCTTGTTCTCCCTTTTAAGAAGGAATGAAGTGTCCACATTTTGGTCTTCCTTCTTCTTGAGTTTCTTGTGGTTTGTGGATTGTACTTCTGAACTTCTGGGCTAATAACCATTTATCAGAGAGTGCATACCATGTGTGTTCTTTTGTGATTGGGTTACCTCACTCAGGATGATATTCTCCAGATCCATCCATTTCCCTAAGAATTTCATAAATTCATTGTTTTTAATAGCTGAGCAGTACTCTATTGTGTAGATGTACCACAGTTCCTGTATCCATTCCTCTGTTGAGGGACATTTGGGTTGTTTCCGGTTTCTGGCAATTATAAATAAGGCTGCTATGAACTATGAACATGGTGGAGTATGTGTCCTTTTTTTTGTTTTGTTTTGTTTTGTTTTTCAAGACAAGGTTTCTCTGTATAGCCCTGACTGTCCTGGAACTCACTCTGTAGGCCAGGCTGGTCTCGAACTCAGAAATACGCCTGTCTCTGTCTCCCAAGTGCTGGGATTAAAGGCGTGCACCACCACCACCACCCGGCAGGAGTATGTGTCCTTATTACATGCTGGAGCATCTTCTGGGTATATGCCCAGGAGTGGTATAGCTGGGTCCTCTGGTAGAACTATGTCCAATTTCCAGAGGAACTGCCAAACTGATTTCCAGTGTGGTTATACCAGCTTGCAATCCCACCAGCAATGAAGGAGTATTCCTCTTTCTCCACAACCTCTCCAGCCTAAGGTTTTTATCCACACATCAGGCTGGTCTGAAGTGGAATCTTTTGGTTTTTCTAGACAGGGTTTCTCTGTGTAGTCCTGGCTGTCCTGGAACTCACTCTATAGACCAGGCTGGTCTTGAACTCAGAAATCCACCTGCCTCTGCCTCCCAAGTGCTAGGATTAAAGGCATGCACCACCACTGCCCGGCTCTTCGTTTATTCTTGCAAAGCACATTTACTGAGGACAGAATGAATATCA
The DNA here is from genome assembly GCF_008632895.1 of Mastomys coucha. Lineage (NCBI taxonomy): Eukaryota > Metazoa > Chordata > Mammalia > Rodentia > Muridae > Mastomys > Mastomys coucha. The sequence goes on along the minus strand of NW_022196900.1, from coordinate 83,014,996 downwards.
GTTCCCGTCAAGGTTATAAAGGAGTTACACATTTAAAAAATACTTTCAAGAAATAGTTTAAGTGGTTGGGGATATAGTTCAGTGGCAATGCATTTCTCTGGCATGCACAAACCCTGGGTTCTACCCACAGCACCAAAAGGAAAAGAGGAAGCGGGAGAGGAAATGAAAGAGGGGGAGGAGGGAGAAGGGTGGGGGAGGGAGAGGAGGGAGAGGAGGAGGATGAGCGTGTGGAGGAGGCGAGGGATCAACACATACTATACAGACAGTTGTAAATGGTGGCTTCACGGTGACTAGAACAAACAGTGGTTCACTGAGTACTCAATGACTAAGTTTGGATTCAACGGAATGAATGAGTAAGAAAGAACGATCATACAAAGGGCTTAGGACCTGAGACAGGGAACAGAATAGCTTATTCAATGAACCAAGAAGGCTTCTAGGGAGGTAGTTGAGTTCTTTTTCTTTCTTTCCCTTACCTCCCACCCTCCTTCTTTCATTTTTGTAGAAATGGTCTCATGTAGTCCACTACAGACTGAGAATGACCTTGGGATGACCTTGAACTCCAGTTCCTCCTGCCTCCACTTCCCATGTGCTGGGATGATAGCCGAGGGCCACCACACCTGAGTCTAAACTCTGAAGGCTGAAAAGGCAGCACCCAATGCTGCCTGAACCCAGACACCGGGGTTGGAACAATCCCCTGTGCTTGAGGGAGCATTGCTGGGCCTCCGTGTTCCAGACCCTGGTCCCCATGAGACCTTTGTCCCCATGTATATAAGGAAACATTAGTAAAGTTTTTGCTATACAGCCAACTATCACATAAATGTCCAATAAATCAGTGTGACTGACCAGAAGATCCTCAGACTAGCAGGGTGGAAAGCTGAAGGCATGAGGAGGAGGGTTTTCCCAACAATGCACTGACATTTCAGCAGAATGGCTTCCTTGGGGAGCTGGGAAACAACACAAGAGAAGGATTTGTCAGGGTATCTGGTGGTTTGAGCTGTTCTTTTTTTAGGCCAACTTTTTATTTGTGAATCATTTCAGATTTACAGAAAGTTGCAAAGTACCGAGTGTTCTGATACACCCTTTACAAGATTCAACAAATGGTAATATCTTAAAGGGGCCACTGTGTTCAAAGTCAGACGTAATCGGACCATGCACTAGAAAGCTTGTTGTAGCAGTTGCAGAGGAGGAAAAGCAGGTGGAGGAGGAAGGGAGGGAAAATGAAGACATATGGACCAGGAAGAGGGGTGTCAGCACCATCCCAGTAGGCAAGATGAAGGACCATAGTCCAGACACGGTATAGATAGGATGGCATCAGTATGTGAAAACTCCTGAACAAATATGGATACCCTGGAAGAGAAAGGACCAAGAGGAGAGTCAGGGGCAGACCTCTGTTAGAGACAGAGGCTGATCATCTCTCCATGAAGAATGACCAGACATTTCTGTGAACAGGAATTTCTCTGAATAGTTCAGGAGACTGGCCAGCTTGGAATGTGACAGGCAATGGCCAGGCTTCTCTTCAGTGCCACAAGGCTGTGTTCTGTACATTCCCTAGCAGAGAGGAGCTTCCCTTCAGTTACTCTTGGTAGTTGGCTAGATACGATCAGCTGCCTGGCCTGCATCCAGGGATATGGGCCTAGATGAAACAGATTCATTCTAAGCCTTGAGGCATTACACACCTGTACCGAGAGGCATGGTAGATAGTCTGCCCGACGGCATCAACTAGACTGGCATAGAATCTCAGTGCTGCCACTTAATGACTGTGTGACCTTGGACAGACATCTTAACTTTTCTATGCCTCAGTTTCCTAACCTGTAAAAAGGGAAAGAGCTCATAGTAATACTAGCCTTGCAAAAGGGATTTAGGATTCTATCTTTTTGTTAACATGCAAAGTGAATTATCACAGTCCCTAGGACATTGGTAAGTCCTATTGTGTTTAAATAGTTTGATTAGTTTGCTTAAATTTGCTTTGATTATTTAACACTACTGTGGTTCTCAGTTTATATATCTGAAGAAATTATCTCAATAGGTAACATACAGAGATTTTGTACTGTCCCCAGTATATGATTAGATATACTGTATTAACCCAGGAAGGTATTAACCTAGCATGGTTGCTGGAACAGGTGATTCAATACAGCTTTTGAGACAGTCTCACATAGCCAAGGCTGACCTCTTTCTGACTATGCTGAATGACCTTGATTTCTACTTCTCCTGTCTCTTTCTCCCAGGTGCTTGGATTACAGATGTTTGCTTTCACATCAGGTTTACAGCATCCTGGGGAACGAATCCAGCCAGATGGCCTCCTATTCAGTGTTTCATATTTGATCCTTCTCAGTGTGTCAGTAGTAACCTTATATGGTCAAACACTGTATAGAAAATAAGCAAACAAACAAAAAAGCACCAGTTACAGTACTAGCATCTATTCTATATAGATGATTGGGAACAGCAGTGACGGAAAGCCTGCCTTATGGACGCTGTGTGTAGTGGGGTAAGGGGAAGCTGGTTGAACCCTGTCATGTACACAAGAAGCACAGCTGATTTGCCCTGCAACTGGAAAACCATCAGTGTGATTTCCCCTGTGGGTCTTCATTCCCTCCTAGGGTTCCCCCCTACCCTCTCTCTCCTGGTATGGATGGAACCACAGGCCCTGTGTGTGCTAAGCTAGGCCATTACCTGTGAGCTGTATTCACCCATTCCCACCCTCCATTCTTATGGCTTGAAAGGAACACTCCAGACTGTTTTATTTTGATTGCAGAGAGGACAGGGTCACTCTTGGTGGCCCATGATGGCCTCAGACCCATAATAACCTTCCTCCTTTAGGCTCCCAAATACGGAGACTCTAGTGGTAGGCCACACTGCCTGGCTTCTCAGGAATTCTTGCCTCCATATATTCCCACACCTTGGTTCCAGTTTCCTCCAGCAAACCAGTTTTCCTTTGTTTCATACACGCTAATGTGGATAGCCCTACAAATGTCTACCCTCCCACCTCAGAGCACATGGAGTCGGAAGGAAGCTGTAGCCAGCCTTGGCCAAGAATCTCCTAGTCCATTGAGTCACCAATGGGCAGGGGCATAGGAAAATGAGTGGCGTCTCTACAGCATGATCCTTCTTCCTGGCACCAGAGCTCCTTCCTGAAGTTAGATTAAACTGATGAGCATCGTCAAAATATCTGTCAATGTGTGACGGAAGCCCAAACTCCCTATGTAGCTCAGGATAGCCTTGAACTCACCATCCTCCTGCCTCAGCCTCCTGAGTGATAGCATTATAGGCAGTGTCACTGCTGGGATGCTGTCTTACATGTAGGAGGACACAGATGTTTGCCCAGAGCCTTAGAAACACCCTTTCATCAAGGTGCTTGAATGCCTTAGTTTCTGCTGCTTCTGTGCTGTTTCTAGGATTCTGAGGCTGCTACCAGGCAGTCTGACCATGCCAAGGGATCAAGTGCACACATGCGCATGTGTGTCTGTGCATGTGTGCCTGTGCTTGTGCGTGTGTGTGTGTGTGTGTGTGTGTGTGTGTGTGTGTGTGCATGTGATGATACAAGTCAAGGAAAAAAAAATTCCTCCAAGTCTATGTAGTGAGAGCTGCCCACCTTGCACATCTGACCCTAAAGATGGGGCTGAGGTGAGACGAAAGGGCTGGGCTTGGAGCAGGAAGAACCTCTGATCCTGGCAGTGGACACCTGTGCTTATATTTATATTAGCCACAGCTTGTAGAATTTGTCTAGCCTTGCAATCACTACATACAGTTGAGACCTGTAGAAACCCCATGGAGCTGACATCTTTATCCCCCTTACTCAGATGAGAAAATTGAGGTTAGAAGAGGTGAAAATTGAGGTTAGAGGTAACAGAGGGAAAAAAGGCGACATGATTGGTCCAACGTCACACAATTAGCTGCTGATCAAAGAGTGGAACTTAGGCCTGTTACACTTCCCCCAGCTCCCTGTATTTCTCTAACAGGAAAAGCTTTAGGAGTGAGATTGTGTCTAGTAGAGAATCTAGAGGCGGGCGGAACTCACAGGTACCTAGAGGTACAGAGTTAACCAGTTTCTCAGTCCCTGGAGGAGAGACGGCTTGATGAGGCTGGTTGGGGACTTCAGAGAATGAGGAATCGATCCACCATTCCATGTGAGAATGGATTGTAGCCCCAGCCTGTGTGTGTCAATGGATCTGATTAGCACTTGCGTGAGTCTCCAGCTATCGATTGGCAGGTGAGAATCGTTCTGGGACCAGCAGGGAGTCAGTCCCCTCTGTTCCCAGTCCTGCCAGTTCACCCCCTCCACAGAGGCATCTTCCTCTCACTACATCCCTGCCCCTGGAGGTCTCCAGATTCCTCCAACCCCCAGACCTAACGAGAGTCATGGCTCCTGTAGATGCTGCTGACTAAGGAGGGACACATGGCTGGCACGGAACTCATTCAGCCACGCCAGGTTCAGCCCTTAAAGGAGCCAGTGGAAATGGATGGGTACATCACCTCAGAGCCTAAACCACACAAAGGGACAGGCAAGGGCTCTGCGAACATTTGTATCATGTGACCTTGAATAAATCATTTGTTTTGCAAGCCTCAGCTCCTCAGCATGCAAATAATAGTAGTAGTAATAATAATAATAATAACAACAACAACAACAACAACAATAACTTCTTCCCCAGACTGTCTGTCCTTGATAAGGAAGTATATGTGAAAGTCCTCTGCAGCTCCTAGCACATATGGCCTAACAGGTCAGATGGAAATTGAATCTGCAGCTCTCCTGAGGATGCGCTCACTGTGAGAAACCCTCTCTAGTTGACTCTGCTTCTGCCTCTATTCTCTTCATTTGAATGTCACACATAAGTGACAGATAGTAACTGCCTCTGCATTTGGCCAGTGGAGCTATTCTGCCTTCAAGGAACTTCAACCCATAATATTGGGTTTTCTTTGGGGACATTCAACTGTCAAATAAAGAAACAAGACAGTTTCAGCTTCTCCTGCCCTAAGAGTTCCTTGAGCCTGGAGGCTGCATCCAAAGGTTGACATGTGCTATCTAGAAGAGGGTGTTTGAGGCATTTTTCTGCCTGCCAGGATGGGGCCAGTGGCCAGGGGTTGTGACCTCTTTCATTATCCCCAACTGTAGCAGGTCTATGTGGCAGGGGTGCTTTCTTTCTGGTTTCTTTCCTGTCCTTCCAAGGCCGGAGCTCTGCAGGGCTCACAGTAGCTCTACCCCTCCCTTCTCTTCCCTTTCCCTCTCCCCACCCCTCTCTGGCTTTAGCTGGCCTGGAACTCACTATGTAGAACAGGCTGGCCTTGAACTCACAGAGATCTGCCTGCCTTTACCTTCCAGGTGCTGGGGTTAAATGATGTGTCAGCATACCCAGCTCGCCTTTACTTTAGAAAAACAGAAACGAGGCTATTCAAGTCATCTATTTCTTCTTGAGTGAGCTTGAGTGATTCAAGAAAATTATTTTCAGCCAGCCGGGCGGTGGTGGCGCACGCCTTTGATCCCAGCACTTGGAAGGCAGAGGCAGGTGGATTTCTGAGTTCTAAGTTTGAGGCCAGCCTGGTCTGCAGAGTGAGTTCCAGGACAGCCAGGGCTACACAGAGAAACCCTGTGTCTTGAAAAACAAAACAAAAGAAAAGAAAAACAACAACAACAACAACAAAGAAGATTCTTTTCATTCAAGTTTTCCAATACATTGACACAGCTTCTTCACAGTATGTCCTTTCAGTTATTTGTTCTTAAGACAGAGTCTCATGGAGCCCAGGCAGGACTGGAACTTGTTATGTAGCCAAGGATAGCTTTGAACATCTGGTCCTCCTGCTTCCACCTCCCTAGTGAGTGGTTGCAGGCATATACCATGATGCCTAGCTTATGAAGTGCTGGGGTTCCTGTATGCTAGGCATGTGCTCTGTCAGCTGAGCTGTACCCCAGCTCTCTTTTCCTTTCCATTTCTATCAGCCTCTTTTAGATCGACAGCTCCTCTCTGCTTCCTGATATTAATTTTGGTAACTTGTACCAGCCTGATCAGAAGTAAATTTAATTAAATTGTGCATGTTTTTCTTATTTCTGCCTCCACCTTCCAGCACAGAACATTGTAGTTTCACTGTGGCAAATTGCCCAACAGGCTCCAGGCCCTGTGTTCCCACTACAGTACATTCTGCACATCTCCGCCAAAGGAAGCATCTAAAAAGGACTTTTAGTGTCTCCCCATTTCTTCTGAATAATTTCCAGCCCCCTCCATTTTCCTTTAATGCCCACTCCCACCATCTGACAAGCCATCATGGCTTCACAGTCATTGCCCACTCTTCCCCTGCACGAACTCACCACATTTCAGGTACACGGGTCCACTCTTCACTTACATCAAAGGAATTACTTTTAACTCCATGCTTTTTTTTTTTTTAAGTTTTTTAAAAAAGATTTATTTATTTATTTTATCTATGTGAGTATACCATTGCTCTCTCCAGGCGCACCAGAAGAGGGCATCAGATCCCATTACAGATGGTTGTGAGCCACCATGTGGTTGCTGGGAATTGAACTCAGGACCTCTGGAAGAGCAGTCAGTGCTTTTAACCGCTGAGCCATCTCTCCAGCCTTAACTCCATGCTTCTAAAACTCCAACTCTGATGAAGTAAGAAGACCTGATTTGGAGAATGTGGACAAGCTTGGAAAGGTCGGTATCCCTGCTTATTTTAGGTCAACTTGATGCAAGCTAGGATCTTTGGGGAGGGGACTCTCAATTGAGAAAATGCCTCCATAGATTTGCCTATAGTTAAGTCTTTAGTGCATTCTCTTTATTAATGATTGATGGGGATAGGCCCAGCTCATTGGGGGTGGTGTCATCCCTGGGCAGGTAGTTCTGATGACATAAGAAAGCAGGCTGAGGCTGGTTGATGGTATACAGCTTTAATCCCAGCACTCAGCAGGCAGAGGCAGGTGGATCTCTTGAGTTTGAGGCCAGTCTGGACTACAGAGTGAGTTCCAGGATAGCCAGGGCAATTATACAGAGAGAGCCTGTCTCAAAAAGGGAAAAAAAAAGAAAAGGAAAGGAAAAAGGAAAAAGGAGAAAGGGAAAGAGGGGATGAGGGGAGGGAGGGAAGGAAGAAAGGAAGCCCCACCATGAGATCTAGCCAGTAAGCAGGACTCCTCCATGGCTTCTGTTTCAGTACCTACTTCACAATTCCCGTCCTGAAGTTTCCTTCGTGTTGAACTATGACCGTAAGCTGAGATCAACCATTTTCTGCCCACATTGCTTTTGGTGATAGTGTTTTAGCACAGCAGTAGAAACCTCAGAGAGAAGACGGGTGGTAACTTGTGGACTGAATGGGCTCAGTACTTGAGCTGCAAAATGGGATAAACAATTTCTCACGTTGCGGTGACCCTCCTCCCCCAACCATAAGATTCTTTTGTTGCTACGTCATAACTATAATTTTGCTACTGTTATGGATCATAATATAAATATCTGATATGCAGGATATCTGATATATGAAACACAGGTTGAGAATCACTGGGATAAACACTTAATTTGCAGAACCTTTTGTTATTCTCCTTCTCTATGTCTCTCTCTGTCTCTATCTCTGTCTCTGTGTGTGTGTGTGTGTGTGTGTGTGTGTGTGTGTGTGTGTGTGTGTTACATGTGCACACTTTTGTGTACGTGAGGAGTCCAGGGAAGGATCTTGACTCTTTATCATATTCTTTTGAGATTGGGTCTCTCACTGAACCTGGAGGTAGGCTGCCAGCCAGCAATCCTCAGAGCTCTCCCTGACTCTGCACCCCACAGTGATAGGGTTATGGGCATGCACAACCACACATGGGTTTTTACCTGGGCTCAGAGGATTTGAAGTCAGTTCCTCATGCTTGTACAGCAAACACTCTTACCCACCACACTACCTCATCAGCCCATTTGTTTGTTTATTTGTTTGGCTGTTTTTGTTGTTATTATT
>NW_022196900.1:82981702-83007075 GCF_008632895.1 Mastomys coucha | reverse complement strand
CTTTTTTGTTTCTGAGAAAGGGTTTATCTATGTATCCCTGCCTGTCCTGGAACTCACTTTGTAGACCAGGCTGGCCTTGAACTCAGAAATCTGCCTGCTTCTGCCTCCTAAGTGCTGGGATTATAGGCATGTGTGCCACCACACTTAGCCTTTGGGTTTTTTTTTTTTTTTTTTTTTTGGTTTTGTATTAAAGTCCAGACTGACCTTGAATTTATGACAATCTTCTTGTCCTCACCTCTGGAGGATTACAGACGTGAGATGCCATGCACGTCTCAAACTCATTCTGTGAGTGTGGATGGATTGCATAAATCAACCATTGGTGTTATGATAGAGGAGAGACCTGCATCTCAGGGAGACTTTCAAGCCATTCACACAGTGTTTGGCTGTCGGTTTTTGGTTGTTTTTTTGTTTGTTTGTTTGTTTGTTTTGAGACAGGGTTTCTCTGTATAGTCCTGGCTGTCTTGGAACTCACTCTGTAGACCAGGCTGGCCTTGAACTCAGAAATCTACCTGCTTCTGCCTCCCAAATGCTGGGATTAAAGGCATGCCCCACCACCACCCAGCTCTTTTGTTATTTTTTAGATTTATTTATTTTATTTTATACATAAAATATTTTTTCAAATGTGTACCTGTGTGTACATGTGTGTTCTCAGAGGTCCGAGGGCTGCGTTAGATCTCTGGAATTGGAGCTGTCATATGGGTGTTGGGAACTGAACCCAGATCCTCTGCAAGAACAACAAATGCTTTTAACTGCTAAGATATCTCTCCAACCTCTGTCTGTTCTCTGTGTAGCCTGGGTTAACCTCCAGCTCACGAAGATCCACCTGCCTATGCCTTCTGAGTGCCGGGCTTAAAGGTCTGCTCCACCATGCCTGGCCATTCCACTGATTTTAACTCAAACTTCACTCTCACCCTCTGTGGTTGTGAGTGAGTGTGCATTTACAATGTCTGACCTCTCCCTAGTCCTGTGCCCCCAGTTGGCTGCCTTCTCTTTGACATCCTTGGTACAGAGCTATTTCCATTTTCTCAACTCCTACATCCACTGGCCATCTTCCAGGAAGAAATACGACGATGGGGATGAGGATGAGGATGATGATGGTGGTCATGGTGATGATTATATAAGGTATGTTGAGAGAGCAGACATTCACGTGTTTATTCCACCTGCTATATAGTTAATCATAAAAAAATTTAAAGCAGACTCTTAGCTACTCCACTATATTGCCTATCAAATGAGACAGAACCTCAAGGGTCCTTCAGCCCACTAAGTATGAAAGGGGACTACACATGTGAATATATTCTGTAGTGGAGTCTATATATATTTGCCAAAACACCTCCCTTCCTCTCCTCTGTTCTCTGATTTCTTCCATTTTCAAGGCACAGCACAGGCTTACCTCTTCCTGAGAGAAGTCTTTGATGGTCCAGCACATGGGAATGTCTCTGAGAGCCCTTTCCTTGGTCTTATGAAGCGCTGTTTTCTTCTACTGTGGTCACAAAGCTGAAATTCACACAACAGACACGCATGTACACATACACAGACACACACATAGACACAGATACACACACACAGACACACAGACACAGATATACACATACACACACATACACAGACACACACATAGACACAGACACACACAGATATACACATACACACACATACACAGAGATACACACACATAAACACAGATACACAGACACACACATCACACATGCACAATCTTTCCTCCTTCACAGATACACAGACACACAGACACACACATCACACATGCACAATCTTTCCTCCTTCTTCCTACAGGACACATGGACTTATGTAAACAAAGATAGAGTTTAGGAGCAGCAGTGAGATTTGTTTTGTTTTGTTGTGGGGCATTTTTTTATTTGTTTGTTTGTTTGTTTGGGGGTGGTGTTGAGACAGGTTCTCACTATGTAGCCTTGGCTGGCCTAGAACTAGCTATGTAAACCAGGCAGGCCTTGAATTCACTAAGATCCACTTGCTTCTGCCTCCTGAGTGCTGGTAATAAAACCATATATCACACACAGCCAGGAGTGATATATTTATTTATTTATGTTTTGTTGTTTTTTTTTAAAGATTTATTTATTTATTATATGTAAATACACTGTAGCTATCTTCAGATGCACCAGAAGAGGGTGTCAGATCTCATTATGGGTGGTTGTGGGCCACCATGTGGTTGCTGGGATTTGAACTCATGACCTTCTGAAGAGCAGTCAGTGCTCTTCCCCACTGAGCCATCTCACCAGCCCTGTTTTTTTTTTTTTTTTTTCCTCAAGACAGGATTATCACTGTATAGCTCTGGCAATCCTACAACTCACTCTGTAGACCAGGCTGGCCTTGAACTCACAAAAGACTTGCCTTCCTTTGCCTCCCAAATGCTGGAATTAAAGGCATGCACCACTATGCCCACCTTAGACATGAGTTTAAAATATAGTGTGGCTTCTGATGCCCTGTCTAATCTGTGGCTGTGGCCCTCAGACAGAGCCTGCTTTTCCCTCCTGCATCTTCTCTCCCAGACCTCTCTGCTGGGTGGTGGGGCAAGTGGCCACGGCGACATGAGCACTTGTGTTAATGCTCAGGGGCTTCGCCCTTCACTATTATCATTAATTTAATTTTTTTATTTCTGTGTATACGGTGTGTGTTTGTGTGTGTGTGTGCATAATTGTGTGTGTGTGCGTGATTATGTGTGTGAGTAGATGTGCACTCTTGCTGAGCACGCTGTTGAGGTCAGAAGAGAGCCTTACACATTCCTCCTTGCCTCCACCTCTCATTTGAGAAGTGTCTCTTTTCGGTTGCTTACCGTTGAATATGCAAAGCCTGGTGTCCTGCAAGCTTCCAAAGTTCACCTTAGGACACTGGCATTGCAGATGTGTGCTATTGCACTGTGGCTTTTCTGGGGGCTGGAAAGATGGCTCAGTGGTTAAGAGCACTGGCTGCTTTTGCCAAGGACCCAAATTCACTTGTTTAGTTCTCATGTTAGTCAGTTTCCAACTGACTCCAGTTTACACACACACACACACACACAAGTGAATTTTAAAAAATAATAAAATTATATTGCTCAAGTCATTTTCTATTTCTACATACTTTTAGTTACACTTATAACGCATATTCTTTTGTTTCTACCAGAACCTGCCTTGATCCAACAATGCTTGGGCTGGGCTCTGATCCCCTCAACACAGTTCTTGACATTCTTTTCCACGGGCCTGAGCCCCTTTCTTGTCAGTACTGAGAGCTCTCCCAGAATGGACTAATGAATGGGTGTGAAGGCCAGCCCATATGCTTGTCACTTCTTCCTTGGGCTACTTTCCACCCCTCCTTCGGATTTGGGGACAGAGTTACTTCCTCCTCCCCAGTTTGAAATCCCACTAAAGTCCCAGCAGGCAACTGCTTTCAAGTCAAGCCCAGAACTCTCCAGGAGGCCCAGTGTGGTCTCAGCCCAAGCTGCCTGGTAGAGTAAGGCCAGGTGGCCACGCGAGCTACGGAGCTACGTCCTTCTCCGATTTTAACTTCTCTCTTCTTATCTGCCCTTTCATCCTTCTCTTCTTTTTTAAAAGTCTAATTCTGAGCAGCCGGCTCCGTTCAGCCTGACTGGTTTGTTATGGCGTATAATCTGCACCAGGATTAATTACCTAATTACTGACAAACGTCCGCTGGCAAGATTCCGCTCCGGCTTGTCAGCTTGAAGTGTTTAATTATTTTAATCATTTACTTTCATCTTCAAAATGTATGCTGCCAAGGGAGTTGCAGGGCATCTTTTAATTATGATTTGGGGTTTTGGCTGGGCTGTGTTATGTTCCTGGGGATAGGGAACATTATTTTGTACCGTTCCACCAAAGCCTGAACACCCTCCGACTCCTGGTGTCTGGCTCCCTGTTCCAGAGCGGGGAGGTAGGAAACTCTCAGGCCACCTCTCATCTCACTCCTGAATCCCCCAGAACATGATGTGTGGTGGCATGGAACGGGGATTTGTACCTCAGGACTACTTATTATGTGCTAGACTACATGATATGTGTTTGTTATGAACAGTGATCACATTTGTGAGCAGAAAGAATGTCAAAGCTCCTGACAATTGGACCGAGCATCTTACTACCACCACTGTGGAGAAGCAAGGAAGGGGCTCATTTCATTTATTTTCATGGTATAACTTATTTTCAAATGTTTCATCGCCGTATGTTAACTGTGTATGATAACGATCCGATTATTGTATTTATATGTGTGCACACTGCATTTGATCAGCCTCGCTCACTGTTACCATCCTGTGTCCCCTCCCACTGGCTCCTCCCCTCTCCACTAGCCCCGTTTCAGGTTTCATGTCTTTTTTCTTTTTCCTTCTTATTTTTTTTTATGATCCAATGAGTTTTTTTTTTTGTTTGTTTTGTTTTGTTTTGTTTTGTTTTTTGAGACAGGGTTTCTCTGTATAGCCTTGGCTGTCCTGGAACTCACTCTTGTAGACCAGGCCTTGAACTCAGAAATCCTCCTGCCTCCCAAGTGCTGGGATTAAAGGAGTGCGCCACCACTGCCCAGCCTCCAGTGAGTTTTCTTAGACTGCTTACAAAAGCATAGACACCTTAGCAGTGGCTAATTACTGAAGAAAATGTGTCACACTCTTTCTTGCATTTATTATGTGTTTATAGTTAAAAACAAAGACAAAACGGGATCTTGCTGGGCTTGGTGGCACAAGCCTTTAGTCCCAGCATTTGGGAGACAGAGACAGAAGGATCTCTGTGAGTTCAAGGCCAACCAGGGCTACTCAGAGAAACCCTGTCTCAAAACAAAACAAAACAAAACAAAACAAAACCCCAACAAAACAAGACCTTGTGTAACCCAGGCAGACTTCAAACTTGACACACAGCCAAGGAAGACCCTGAACTTCTGATCTTCCTGCCTCTATCTCCTGTGTGCTAGGATGTTCATGTGGTGCTAGAGAGGAAACTCAGGGTTCCGTGCATGCTAAGTCACTGAGCTACGTCCCCAGCCCTCGGGATGTAATTCTGATACTATAAATGAGGTTCTCTTAAATTCAAATCTCTGTAAATTGTCGTACATAGGTCTACATAAATGGATGTGCTCTGGGGAACTTACCACTGCCCACACCAATCAGTGTCTCCCTGAAATAGCCACAGCTATTCACTCCTCTCACTATGGATTTACTAAGGATTTCTATCCTCTTACTATGGATTTACTGAGTGCACTTTTCACATACACTGAATTCCATGGAATGGTGTCTTTTCTCCAACGTTTTTGTCTATGAGCAGAAACACCCTCTAATGCAGCGAATAAACATCCTCTGGCCAGTTGGTGCGTGACTTTTCCTGGAGAGCCTCTTTCTGTTCACTTCAGATAGAGGAGCAGGCCAAAGAAACAAGTCAGTCCAAATCCACGTTGGTGAGCCAGCGAGTTTACCCAAACAGAGAGGACATACATAGGTAGCTCATCTGCACCATCAAAGCCTAGCTTAGCATTGGGGAAGACCCACAGAGCTTCCTTTGTAGGCAGTCTCCCAGTTAGCTTTCCACCTCTTACAGTCTCTACTCCTTCCTCAACCATCCATCTTCAAGTAGGCGGAGTCGGGCCGGAGGCAAGGGTCTCGCCACACCTCCCCCACCGAGCAGGGCTCCACACTACCGCTGAGCCGGGTCTAGCTCCTTTTATAAACGCTGCCCTGAAATTTATTTTATTTTAACCTTTCTTCCTCGTTCCTTCCCCTTATACATCCCCTCTTCTCCCTATTTCTGCTCTTTTTTTTTTTTTTTTTTTGGTTTTTCGAGACAGGGTTTCTCTGTATATCCCTGGCTGTCCTGGAACTTACTCTGTAGACCAGGCTGGCCTCGAACTTGGAAATCCCGCCTGCTTCTGCCTCCCAAGTGCTTGGATTAAAGGATATCTATTGTCTGGCCCTTTGGTGGTTTTTGTTTATTTGTTTAAAGATTTATTTATTTATTTTATGTATATGAGTACACTGTGGTTCATCTTCAGACACAGCAGAAGAGGGCATTGGATCCCATTACAGATGGTTGTGGGCCACCATGTAGTTACTGGGAATTGAACCCAGGACCTCTGGAAGAGCAGTCAGTGCTCTTAATTGCTGAGCTGTTTCTCCAGCCCTCTTTGGGTTTTTTGTTTGTTTATTCTTTTAAAATATTTATTTATTTATTATATGCAAGTACACTATAGCTCTCTTAAGATACTCCAGGAGAGGGAGTCAGATCTCATTACGGATGGTTGTGAGCCACCATGTGGTTGCTGGGCTTTGAACTCAGGTCCTTCAGAAGAGCAGTCAGTGCTCTTAACCGCTGAGCCATCTTTCCAGCCCTGTTTTTTTGTTTGTTTGTTTGTTTGTTTTGTTTTTGTAGTTATTGTTTTTATTTAAGGATGTTTTTCCATTTCTTATATTGCTAATGTGGAGGGTATTGCTGAAGTGTTTGAGATTTATGAACAAATTTTAAATAAGGACTCTGGAGAGACGGCTCCTTAGGAGCATTAACTGCTCTTGCAGACGACCCAAATTTGATGCCCAGTACCCACACTCAGTGGCTCACAATTGCCTATAACTGCAGCTTCAGGAAATGTGATAACTCTGGCCTTCTCAGGCAGCTGCAGTCAAATGCATATACTCACACAGACACACACACAATTTTAAAAAAGAGAGAGAGAGAGAGAGAGAGAACTGGGTATTGGTGGCACAAGCTTTTAATCCCAGCATTGGGGAGGCAGAAGCAGGTAGATCTCTGAGTTCAAGGCCAGCCTGGTCTACAAAGTGAGTTCTGGGATAGCCAGAGCTACACAGAGAAACTGTCTTGAAAAGCAGAAACAAAATAAAACAAACAAAAAAACAAACAACATCAAAACCAATTTTTTTCTGCCCACTATTAAAAACAAGGATGAGGGCTGGAGAGATTGCTCAAATGGTGGCTCACAACCATCTGTAATGAGATCTGATGCCCTCTTCTGGTGTGTCTAAACACAGCTACAGTGTACTCACATACATAAAACAAACAAACAAACAAACAAACAAACAAACAAGAATAAAAGGTTAAAGTCAGAGACAGACGGGCCTGTGTCCCTCAGAGAAGACATGTCTGGGGCTGGCAAGATGTTTGCGACGCAAGCCTAACTACCTGAGTCATACCCCTAGAACTCACAGTAGAAGAGGAGAAGCAACTCTGAAAGATGTCTTTTGATCTCCACATTCTTATCTGAACATGCACACACACACACACACACACACACACACACACACACACACCAGCGCATTTGTGCACACCCAACAAGAACAGAAGGAAGAGGGGAGATTCCTAACCCCTCTGACCTCACGATGTTACCTTACCCAGAGATAGGCTCAGCACAGAGGCAACCAAGTTAAAATAAAGTCATTTCGGGGGGGTGCTTAATCAAATATGATTGATGTCCTTATAAAAAAGGTGAACTTTGGACACAGCCCCCCCCATATGGAATGAGAAAGAGAGACAGAGACAGAGGTGAGACAGAGACAGAGAGACAGATAGAGAACAGCAGGCAAAGATGAAGACAGAGATGAGCCTATAACATACATCTATAAACATAAATCTATAAACCCAACACTGTAGATTACCAACAAGCCACCAGAGGCCCTGGAAAGGGAACAAAACCAAGGGAAGCCCTGTGAAGGACCTCTTTGCACACAAAATCATGACGGAACAAATCCTTGTCCCTTTAACTCCTCAGTGTGTGGGGTCTTGTACAAACATTAAGAAGCCAGCTACATTCCCTAAAGGGAGTTCAGCTTGGTTCTGCGGAATCTGTGCCACAGCATTGACAGCAGCCTCTGCAGGATCCTTGGTGTGGGAGCCACTGAGGATTAAGCCAGCCCCAGGCTGGGAGTGACAGAGGTGACAACTTAGAACAGGGAGACTAAGGAGATAAGAAAGATCAACTTAATGAGCATTGTCATTAATAAGGCATTAAATAGCCAGGGGCTCCTAGCATGGCCGGCACCAGTGCAAGGCAAGCTGAAGGGTGTCGGGAGCCAGGTCATGCCAGGCCTTAATGTGTTCTGGTTTGTCTTTTGGATGGGTCCCTCCACAGAGCCGAAGGTGGAGAATCCCCTCCCATTCTCTGGACCTGGGACCTAAGCCTGCTCACGACACCACATTCCCTAATACACAGTTCATGTGGGAGTTTACTGCCATGTGCACCTGTCCCTAACTGGGCTAGACTTGGCCTTGTGGCAGGCTCAGCAAGCCACTCTGATTGTGTTTCTCTTTCTTACAGCCAGCCACTCCTGGTCACCTTCTGGGTAAACAGTGTGCTTACCGCTCTGAAAAAGACATAGAAAGTCTCCTGCCTCAATTCTACAAAACCTCCTTTATCTAGGACCCTGACTGTTCCCTGTTAACCCCTGCCCCCGCCACCTCTCGTTCCACCTCCTCTAAGAAGCCTGTCTGTCCTTCAGCTCAGAGCCAGATCTGCCAGAGTTCAAAAGCCCTGCCTAAGGACCAGCTTCCTCCCCTACAGACACTGGTTCACGCTGTCAGTGCTTGGGGGCGGAGGGGGTATCTATGTGGAGTACAGACCTTCTCTTAGTCTTGGTCTCCTATAACTAAACCTAGCTAATGATCCTGTGGGATGAGGGGCATGGGCCAGTCATAGAGCAGTGTGGGTCTGTGTCTGGATGGCCTCATAGTGACGTAAAGAATGGTGGGGAAAAAAAAAACAGGACCTGGATCTGGCCCCAGTTCTGCCTTTAATGAAAGCTACTTCCCTCTAGGCCCCAACTTCCTTGCCTGAGGAATAAAGTGTCATTTCTACTTTATAAAACTATAGAGTAGGAGGGAGATGAAGCTCGGTTGTTAGAGTGCTCATCTAGCATAGACAGCCCTGAGTTCAAAACCCAGCCCAGCCTAAACAGTACGGTGGTACATGCTGTAATCCCAGTGCTTAAGATGGTCAGAAAATACAAGATCATCCTAGGCTACATAATGAGGTCAGCCTGGGCTATATAAAACCCTGTCCCCACCAAAAAAATGAATTAAACACATACATACATGTATACATAAAGATTTTAATGTAAATATAAACATTAGAGGGCTGGAGCGATGGCTCAGTGGTTAAGAGCACTGACTGCTCTTCCAGAGGTCCTGAGTTCAATTCCCATCAACCACATGGTGGCTTACAATCATCTGTAATGAGATCTGATGTCCTCTTCTGGTGTGTCTGAAGACAGCTACAGAGTACTCATATATATAAAATAAATAAAATCTTTTTTAAAAAATCTTAAAAAAATAAACATTAGAGACTGAGGTAGAGTTCAATAGTAAAGTCTGGGCTTAGCATGCCTGAAGTCCTGGGTTCAATCCCTAGCACCAATAAGTGAATACCCAAATTAAAATGTAAACCAGTGAGTTCTAAACGAACGTGACATCAATACAAATGCATTTAACCTTGGCTCTGGGGATCTCCCACCATAACACGTTCCCCCGTTTCTTGTTTATCACCTTTTAAAAATAATCTCCAGGAACTGTGGACCTCAGGCTTCGCTTCCTAGAAGAGGGCTCTGCTCTGTCTGAGTCAACAGAGCGGCACTTGGCTGTGCTGCACTGGCTGCCCAGGTTTCCAAACTTCTCTGGGCCTGTTTTCTCATGTGCAGAGAAGGATATCACAGCCCTAATGGTGACATGAAAAAGTGTCATGGCGTGTGGGTACAGGGACTGGCATAAAGGGAGGGCCCAGTTAGGAGGCAATGTTAGATACAGAGACTGGGTGAGGATTTTAAATTTTTATTTGTGTGTGTGTGTGTGTGTGTGTGTGTGTGTGTGTGTGTGTTTGTTTGTTTGTTTAGGAAGAATCTCACTATAGAAGCTTGGCTGGCTTGGAATTCACTCTATAGACCAGGCTGGCCTTGAACTCATAAAGATCCCTTGCCTCTGCCTTCCAAGCACTGAGATCAAAGACATGTACCACCAGCTTGAATGAAGATTTTTCTGTTAGTTTCCATGTGGCTATCAGACACTTGAGAAGAGTTGGAATAAAGGGAGATGTAGGCTAGGCACTAGCATTGTCTTTCTCTCTCCCTCCTTCCCTTTTTCTTTCCCTCCCTCCCTCCCTTCCTTCCTTCTTTCCTTCCTTCTATCTCAGTCTCCATCTATATTGACAAAAAAAGAATTTATGCCCAGCCTTTTTGAATCAGGGTTTCCTATATCCCAGGCTGGCCTCAAACTGACAAAAAAAGAATCTTTATGCCCAGCCTTTTTGAATCAGGGTTTCCTATATCCCAGGCTGGCCTCAAACTCACCACGTAGCTGAGGATGACCTTGCACTTCAATCCTCTGGCCTCTGTCTTGCTGATGATGAGATAACAGGTATAATGAGATAACATAACAGGTATGTTGAGAACATAATGCCCTGTTCACGGGGTGCTGACAACTGAACCCAGGTCCTCTGCAAGTGCCGCAAGCATGCTGGGCAATGATGGAGATCCAGAGGCGGAGGCAGGTGGATCTCTGAGTTCAAGGCTAGCCTGGTCAACAGAGTGAGTTCATAGACAGTCAGGGTTATACAGAGAAACTCTGTCTCAAAAAGCAAAAACAAAACAAACAAGCCAAAAAGAGCAGCGAGTGTTCTTAGGCACCGGGCCATCTCCATCTCTGCACGCCTCCTTCTCTACAGCGAGGGTTAAGTGAGGGTTAAGCAGGCAGAGCCACCACCACCAATGGAAGTCTGCTCATGTTTGTTCTCATCCCCACCTCCTCTGCCTCCCATCTCACAAGTGTTCCCAGCTAATTGCTCACAGGTGCTCACATCCTACAGCTCCCAGCTCTTCTGGAAACCTGTTCTGTCGACTATCCTTCCTCCCCCACCTCTCCCCTGTCTGTGTTTTTAGATTCTTGCTCTCTACTAGAACACCCCCTTCTCCACGCATACAAATATGGTCGAATCTTCTGGGCAACATTGCCTTCCACCATCCTCCTACCCTCCCTCCCTCCCTCCCTCCCTCCCTCTCTTTCTCTCTCTCTCCTTCCATTCATTGTCTTAAGAGCGTCTCCCCCTCCTTCCCATCCTTTCCTCATTTCCTAAATCACTACAATCTGTCCCTTGCCACCCCAGGACACTCACAACAACTCATCAAGGGCACAAGCCTTTAATTTGGGAACTGACCGATTAGTCCTACAGAGGGATGCCCAGCAGTATTGACTGCTGTTGAAGGTGCTCTTCTTGAAACTCTGCCCTGCCGACTCCATTATCTTCTCTCTTGACAAATATTGACTCTTCTTGCTTTTCTGGTTACCTAAGGGGTGAGGGCTGGGGACTGAAGCAGGGCCTGGGATATGCTAGGCAAGCACCTTACCATGTACCCAATCTTGTCCCATCTCTCTTTTTATTATTACATTTGTTTATTTAGTGGAAGGGACACACATGGGGAGCTCAGAGGACAATGTTCAGGAATCAGGTTTCTCCTTCCATCATGTGTGTCCTGGGTTTCAAACTCAAATTGTCAGGCATGTCAACAAAACCCCTTACCCACTGAGCCAGCACTGGTCCCTCTGGTCCCTGTTCTTTTTTTTTTTTTTTTTTTTTAAAGACTTTTTATTTATTTTATGTATATGAGTACACTGTAGCTGTCTTCAGACACACCAGATCCCACTACAGATGGTTGTGACTCACCATGTGGTTGCTGGGAATTGAACTCAGAACCTCTGGAAGAGCATGCAGTGCTCCTAACCACTAAGCCATCTCTCCAGCCCCATCAGGTCCCTGTTCTTTTTTTTTTTTTTTCGAGACAGGGTTTCTCTGTGTAGCCCTGGCTGTCCTGGAACTCACTCTGTAGACCAGGCTGGCCTCAAACTCAGAAATCTGCCTGCCTCTGCCTCCCAAGTGCTGGGATTAAAGGGGTGCGCCACCACCGCCCGGCCAGGTCCCTGTTCTTAATGGCCTCTTCTTTTGCTCAGTTCTTACGGTTCCCATGTCTAATCAATATTAATTAAGGAGTTTCTAATTCTTACTATTCTCAAAATGAAGAGAACCCTCTTTCTCTACAACTGGGAAATCTCAACTTTGATCTGAATTTAAACAACTTGCAGCCAGACAGTGATGGCACACACACCTTCAATCCCAGCACTCATAAGCATATCTCTGAGTTGGAGGCCAGGCAGGCCTATAGGTGAGTTCTGAGACAGCCAGGGCTACATAGAGAAACCATGTCTCAAAAAACAAACAGACAAAATAAATAAATAAATAAATAAATAAATAAATAAATAAATGATAGACAACCCCCTTCTACCTGACCTGTATCCACTCTTTTCCAACTCACTATACCCATCTCATGTAAATAATCTTTTCAAAATACAAATATGGCCAGGCGTGGTGGCACAAGGTAACAGGAAACCTCGGAATTCTAAGACTAGCTTGGGTTACAAAGCAAATTTAAGACAACCTAGGCCTCCCTGGGCACTTGAACCTGATACTATCTGCCAAGATAACCTCCTCTACCCTTATTTCCTGTCCACACCCAACTTCTTGTCCTTCAGGTCTGAACTCACCCTTTTCCTCCTTAAAGCCATCACCCCATCTACCTCCCATCACCCATCACCCCATCTACCACATTACCCATCACCACCCATCACCCCATCTACCACCCATCATTCCACTGGTTTGTACACTTAATGAGGGAGACTAAGTATAACTTCCAGAGCTTCAAAGAAAATGCTCCCCCAACCCCGCAGGGTGGTGGTGGCGCACGCATTAATCTCAGCGCTTGGGAGGCAGAGACAGGCAGATTTCTGAGTTGGAGGCCAGCCTGGTCTACAGAGTGAGTTCCAGGACAGCCAAGGCTACACAGAGAAACCCTGTCTCGAAAAAAACCAATAAAAAAAAAAAAAAGAAGAAGAAGAAAATGCTCCTCCCACCCAGATACTTCCTAGAGAAGGGAAGAAACTAGAGGAAGGAGACTGTGCGTGTGGTCCTACTGGTTTAAAGATTTGAAGCTCCTGAAAGAGCCAAGGTTCACTAAACACAGTGATGTCATTAAAAAAAGTAAGGAAGGGGCTCCGAGAGTAAAGGTGTTTGCAGCAGGCTTGAGATTCATCCCAGGGAGCCACACAGGGTAAGTAGAGAACTAATTCCTGAAAGTTGTCCTCTGCCCTCCACATGTGTGCCATGGCATTTCTACGCCCATACACATAATAGGTGAATAAACAAAGATATAATAGAATGAAAAGCAGGTTTTTAGTAAAAGCTATGAGAAGTTCCCCTCCCCTCTCTCTCTCTCTCTCTCTCTCTCTCTCTCTCTCTCTCTGTGTGTGTGTGTGTGTGTGTGTTTGTGTGTGTCTGTTTTATGAGACAATGAAGAAGCTTCCCATGTAGTCCAGGCTAGCCTCACATTGCTATGCAGCTGAATTCCTGATTCTCCTGCTTCTACGGTCGTGCGTTGGGATTATGGCTTTGCTCTCCCATGCCTACTTCCTGAAGTGCTGGAGGTCAAACCCAGGCTTTGATGCATGCTAGGGAAACACTCTACCTACTGAGCTATGTCCCTGGCCCTCCCACCAATATCTTGTTGTTTTTGTAGCATTTTGGTTTTTCGGTACTGAGCGGTGAGCACAGGGCCTTGAGCATGTAAAGCAATCTACCTACCAACTGCTACACCTCTATGCTTTAACTAAAGTGTCTCACAGGCCATAAAGAACTTGTAAATTGCCAGTTGGTGGTGGCATATCTCTTTAATCCCAGCACTGGGGAGACAGAAGCAGGTAGATCTCTGAGTTAGAGGCCAGCCTGGTCTACAGACTGAGTTCCAGGACAGCCAGAGCTACACAGATAAACCCTGTCTCAGAAACAAAACAAAACAAAACAAAAACAACAAAAACATCTAAAAAGGTTGGTTGGAAAGCCAGAATGACCAGAATAATTGCTTAAACCACAGTTATCCTCACAGGCACCACAGGCCCCCAGTAAAGTGTGTTGTATATTCCTGACCACAGTCCTCGCTCAATGTAAGTGGTCATATCCCCACTTTGCAGATGAGGCAAATTCAGAAAAGTTGAGTGGTTTGCTTGAACTCTCATAGCAAATGACTGGTAGGCAAAGGTCAGACCCAACTCGGAACCCAACGACCTCTCTTGATCTTGATGTTCCTATGCCCGACTTTGCAACTGGGATGGACTGGAGGGACAGAGCCTCCCGTGCCCAAGGAGCCAGGGAAACCATGAATAGTTCCCACACTTAATGTCGCCATGGCACCCATCCTGTGTGTGCTGACAGTTTGACAACTTGCACGGCAGCTGGTTTGCTTGGAGGAGATCTCCGTTAATTAAAGTAGCTCAAAGGGAGAACAGCCTGAACCATGTTGTTGGGTAATTAATGCAAAAGAGGGCCCAGGCGGCCAGAATGCTCAAGAGCTACCTGCCAGAACCAAGTGCCGCAGTTCACCATCCCCAGCCCCCAGCGACTGCTCTGTTCCTCTAGCCACAAGCCGCTGCCGTCTGATGACTTCATGGATAAGAGAACAAGTTGTCCTCTGGGCCAGATCTTGGATCACTCGTCTGGTTCCCCCAGGCTCTTTAAACTGTCCATCTTGCCTGGGAGATATCTGGTAAGCCTGCGCTAATGCATCCGGGACACAGTGCTTGGGGAATAAGAAGTACGCGTTCCCAGCTACCTCTGCCCTATCAGGCTGTCTGTCAAAAGGTGTTGCACATCTTCCAGGACAAGATCTCAAACCAACCTGTTTCAGTATCCAGCACAATGCCATGAAATGAATGTGGCCCCAAGAGCAGCATCCGCCAAGGGCTTCCATTTGCCTCCCTTTCTGGACCTTCATCTCACCAACTAGGGGGTTTCATTTCTTTCTTGTCCTTTTTTCCATTTCATTATTACCATAACCCCAGCAGTGCAATGAGAAAGAAAGTTCTCCATTTTGCAAATGAATCCATTTTGCAAATGAATCCGCTGAAGTTCTGAGCCATGAAGCCGCTTGTCAAGGACAATAGAAGTTTCCCTTCTCTCTCCAGAGGCTGTGCTTCAGCTAGGATTTCAGCCATCTGTATCACACTCTTGTCTTTCTGGGTCTCATTTCTTCTTTCTCCTTTTGGAGGTGTCTTAGTGTGTTTCTCAGGCTGGTCTCACATCCTTGAATCATACTAACTCATGAGGCTCTGCTTCTCAAGTGCAGGGACTACAGGTGTGGACCACACTGCCTCTCATCTTGCTTTTCTGTTTTTAATAAACTTCTCTTGGGAGGCAGTGGTAGATGAACCTCTGAGTTTGAGGCCAGCCTGGCTACACAGAGAAATTCTGTCTCTATACAAACACACACACACACACACACACACACACACACACATACAGACATGCACACACACATATATGTGTGGATATACATATATGAATTTATACACACACTTATATGAATTTGATGTTGTGCATATAAACCCATGCTTGGCAAGTGTTCTATCTCTCAGTTACATAAATTTTCATCACTGTATATTTGACTTTTGATCTAGGAAATACCTCCCCCCATCCCCTCCATAAGTTCTGGTTTCCCTCTTCTCCATTCAAACTGTGAGTACCTGTTTGCTTGTTTTTCTTTTAAAAAATATGGAACATGGTGCTGGAGAGATGGCTCAGCAGTTAAGAGCACAACTGCTCTTCCAGAGGTCCTGAGTTCAATTCCCAGCAACCACATGGTGGCTCACAACCATCCGTAATGATATCTGACTCCCTCTTCTGGTGTGCATGAAGACACCTACAGTGTACTCATATAAATAAAATAAACTAAAAAAAAAAAATATGGAACACTTCATGAATTTGCATGTCATCCCTGTGCAGGGGCCATGCTAATCTTCTCTGTATCATTCCAATTTTAGTATATGTGCTGCCAAAGCGAGCACCAAACTGTGAGTACTTGTAATGTGGCCCCTTCAAGAGACCCTTTCCTTGCCTTAGTGCCTTGGCCAGTATCTACTTCCCAAAGCCAGGAGGGCCCCTCAGGAAGAACCACCCTCAGCATCAGATGCTCAGAGTTTTGCTTTGTAAACTTCCAGAGTCTGCTCATCCGCGTACTCTTCCCATCAACTTCCAACGGTACCTGTTGCTCACTTAGACAGTTACCCCGAGTCTCACCAATGGTATTCGAAGGTCCCACTCACTGTAATGTCCCTAGGCAGATGGCCTTGGCCTATGTAAAGAAGACAGCTCAGCGTAAGCTGCCTGCTGAGCAAGCATTCTCCTCCACAGTTTCTGCTGCACTTCTTGGCTGCAGAGTGAGTCCCTCGGTTGTCCTTTACTCTGTGGGCCATAACAAGCTGTCCTGCCTTCAGGTTCCTGCCTTGGCAGGGCCATCAGTGGTGGTCTGTGATCTGGAATGGTGAGCTGAAATAGACCCTCTCCTCCTAAAGTTGTTTTCTGTCAGCGTGTTTCTATCACAGCAACAGAAATGAAATGAGGGCAGATGCCATAAATATATATATTTTTTAATTCAACACCTTTTCATCATAGAAACTCTCAGCAAACTAGAAATGGAAGGAAATGACCTCAGCATATTGAAGCCTATACATGAAAATGTCCATAGTTATATCACACTTAATGGTGGTACTGGTATATCCGTAGGAGGCATCTCTGGTTGCCGGTGTGGCTCATTGGTAGAACGCTGGCTTAGGATTCCTAAGGAGCTGGGTCCAATGTTCCCCAAAGAGAAAAAAAGGTCCATAAAGGTGAGAGGAGGCAAGAGAGTAGGGCTCTGCCTCTGTCTTTACATTTGCCAGTCCTCCTGGGCAAGACCACACAGTGTGGCTGGAAGGGAAAAACCCAGAGTTCTTCCCCAGCAGAGTAGATCAGAAAGGTGGGCAGGAACAGCTGGAAAGACTGATGCCCTCCTCTTTGAATTGAATTCTAGGCCCTGCACCCTCAATTCTTTCCTTCCTCTATCTCCTCCTGCTGCAATCTGGGTGCTCCAGTTGGATGGGGAGGGTCATTTGTAAAGCAGCTCTCCCTTGTCCCTGTCAGCCCCAAGTGCAGATTTGGAGAGCTGGTTCTGGGGTGGGGGCAAGTGACTGCTGGGATATTGGGTGACACATGCAGCTGAAGCCTGTGGGGGGAGGGGAAGGGAGAGATAGAGCCTCCCTCATCCCCACCCCCAGGGCATGGAAGCTGCAGAGGTGTCAGAGATGGTGACTTAATGACAAGCCTGGGGGGTCTACCTGCACAGATGAGCAGGCTGGGAGGTGGGAGCTGTGGAGAAATTGGAAAAGGGACACAATCATTTTTCAATGCACATCTACACGCGCGCGCGCGCGCGCACACACACACACACACACACACACACTTAATAAAGAGCCAGAGGCTTCCTTTGCTATGGCTCTCTACAGAGGACCCATGGGAGAGAGGTTGTAAAGAGGCAGAGAGGGGAAGGCACAGGGATGCTAGCTCCCCTGGGTTTTGCCACTGTCTGCAGGATAGCCTGCGGGGACATTGCCAGCCTTGCTGGCCACAACCACCTAGTGTGTAGGGGCGAGGGGTGGGATTGAGGGGAGACTGAGAAACAAAAGGGAGGAGAAGGGCTGGAAAGCTGCCTTGCACTCCAGCAGGTATTTAGGCATCTCAGCTCAGCCCCTCAGAAGAGACCTGACTGTAGCCTGGGAAGAATTATCAGTGCCCTGCTCCTAGCACCCATAGGAATTTAAAGAGACAGACCACCTGCCTGGCCTAGGCGTGGTAGCACACACCTATAACCTCAGCTACCCCAGAGGCTAAGACAGCGAGATGAAGAGTCCTGCTGGCCAGCTTGGCAGAGAACAAGATAGGAGTAAAGCTCCCTGGCAGAGAGTCTGTGCAGCATGTGAGGCCCTGGGCTCCATCTTCAGTATGAAAGGAAAGATGAGTGGAGGACAACTCATCAAGCCCAGCTTCTGTGCGGATGACTGTAGCAAGTAACAGAGGGCCAGGCTGGCTTGAACCACTGGGTCGGGAGGGACTGGGTGTCTAGGAGCATTTTAGAACCTGACACCAGCTCTCTCGTCCCGTACCAAAATTCTTATCAGTTTGGGAGAGCGGAGGAGCTCCTGGGCAGGGGTGGAAAACCTACCCTTTGGCTTTAGCTGATGTTCACACCTGTTCACACATCACCTGAGACTCCGGTGCAGGACCACAGGAACCTTCGAGGACCTATTCAAATGATGTGATAAGTACAGTATCTATCCTGGGTGAACATTGAAGCCCAGGCATCTCTCACTTCTTTCTGAAGATTCTGGAAGATGTTTTCCTGTTCCTTAGATCCCCCAACTGCTACTCAAGGTGCTCGGTATGGCTGTGCAGGCCATGGACTGCACACTTCTAGGGTGTTGGTTACAAAGTCCTGCCATGAGATAGCCACCATTTTTGTACTTCTTTCCAGTCACCATTAGCCATCAAGATCATTAGCTCAAGGTCAGAGTCTTCCTTTCCAAAAAGTACTGGTGACCTAAATCAAAGAGTCACGTGTAGCTGCAGCACCCGATTTAAGCTTCCATCCTTTTTATCTGTAAACTCTTGAATTTTTGTTTCTGGAGTGAACTTGACGAGATCATGTCAATGACAACAATCAAATGTTTAAATTATGACTTCTATAACATGACATCTCCAGCACCATTAATTTACCTCCTGAGCACTATGGCTGCCAGGGTCCTCTCTGTGAGCTCTTTACCCTGCAGATGAGCCTCTGAACTTGACTCATACAGTTAGTTATTAATTCTGATTGGTCCATCTGCACACAGTGATGTGTGCTCACATCTGAAGAGGTCGTGGCGGTCGTGTATGAGTGCGCGTGGGTTGTGGGTTCCAATGTTTGTTGTCTTCCTCTAACTGTCACCTCATTGTTCTTTGAGATAGGGCCTTTCCCCAAACCGGAAGATTGCTGATCTAGCAAGACTCCCTGGCCAATGAATTCCGGGCATCCTTCTGTCTCTGCCTCCCCAGCACTGAGATTACAAGAACATGCCACCCTACGGTCAGCTTTTTAGATGAGTGCTAGTGATTAGGACGCAGGTCCTCATACTTACCCAGAAAGCACTGAGAACCTTCTTTTAAGGTGTATCTCAGTGGCATTGAAAACATCGCACCGTTGTGCAAACATCTCTACCCTCCACTCTAGAACTTTTTCACCCACCACTAGATGAAACTTTGCCCATTCCTGGATAGTTCCTCCTTCTCCTCCTTCTCCTCCTCCTCCTCTTCCTCCTCCTCCTCCTCCTCAGTCTTTGGCAAGCCCGTTGTGCTTTCTGTGTTTAAATATGGCTACCAAAGCATCTCACGTGGAGAGATCTCAACAGTGTTTGTCATCTGGTGCATACTTGATTTCATACAACATACTTTCTTCAAAGTTCAGTTGTAATTCAGTGACCCAGAATCTTCTCCTTTTTAGAGCTGAATAATACTCCGTCATATTGCTGTATGTCTGTTCATCCATTCGTCTGATGACGGGCATCTGGACAGCTTCCACAGTTAGGCATTGTAAATAATACTGCAATAAACACACCTATGTTCTTACTTTCAAACTCTTTGGGGTATAGCCCAAAGGTGGGATGATTGGGTTGTAAGATAACTGCTTTATTTTCTGAGCAATGGGCACACTTTCCCATGTGACTTCACATTCTTGGAAGAGATGCACCTGGTTCTGGTTTCTCCACATTCTGGCAGCCTTCGTCAGGTGTCCTCCACAGCTCCCAACTAAATAATTTGTCCTACATCCAGCCAATAATGGTGATATTACATTGTCTAAGATCTCTTGAGTATATTCCAATCTCTTTCTTCCTGAGTGCTTCTGGCCTGGTTTAAGCCCTCCCAACTTCATTACACCATTATGGCTCAGGGACCTTCCAGCAGTTTCAGTGAAAAGAGCTACATGGTTCAGAAAGATACTGTACGGAAGATTTATGGGGCTGGCAATATGGTCCAGTGGGTAAAGTGCACAAACATAAGGATCTGAGTTCAGGTCCCCAGAGCCCATGTAAAAGCCAGGTAAAACACCACATGCCAGTAACTCCAGTGCTGCGGGGCTCAGAGGAGGATCCCAGGGGTAGCTGGGCAGCCTGCCCAGCCAGTCAGTGAGCTCGGTGAGCCCCAGTTCAGTGAGAGACCCTGTCTCCAAAACTAAAGTGGAAAGTGACCAAGGAAGGCGCCCATGTTGTGGTGACATTTGCCCTCCACGCACAAAATACATACACACGTATACCACATGAAAAAGAAGACCAAAAGATGTCCAATCTGATTGAGAATGAGACATAAATCGTTTTAATAATAAACCTGGTTAATTACAATAATAAAATTTGTTAATTTTAATATATATTTATTTGAATTATAATCCTTCTGCAATTATGTCTAATAATTTTCTGTTTATCAAATTTTGAGGTGTATTGTATAAAATGGCTTAATGGATGTTCTCAAGGGCCATAACGATCTTTTGATTCAGGAACTCTGAGTTTGGAAATCTATCACAAAGAGTTTGAAATACGAGGAAAAAGATGTTGTATTCACTATGGAAAAAAAATTAGGTGAATATTTTAGTACATACATGTACTTCCAGCACTCAAGAAATAGAGGCAGAAGACTGGCCACGAGTTCAAGGCCAACCTGGTATACATCACAGGACTTTAATGTCAAAAACAAAACCCCCAAACCACAACAGAAAACCCTACCCTGGCTGGTTTTGTCTTAGATTCTTCAAAACCACAGCCCGTTTTCTTTCTTTCTGTGCATATTGATGCATGTATGTCAGTATGAGGTTGTTGGATCTGCTGGAACTGGAATTAGAGACAGTTGCAAATTGACATGTGGGTTTTAGAAATTAAACCCTAATCCTCTAGAAGAACAGCCAGTGTCCTTAACCACTGAGCCATCTCTCCAGCTTCACAGCCTCCATTTCTATCCAGCTAGTTATGAGGGCCCAGCTTCTCCATGTGCTTGATAACACTTCCCTTTTGTTTTTGATCATAGACACTCATTGGTGTGCAGTGGTAACCCTCATGGCTTAATTGTGTTTTTCTGGCTAGTGACTTTTACCATTATTCTTTTGTTTTTTGTTTTGTTGTTGTTGTTAGTTTTTTGGTGTGTATGTGTGTGTATGTGTATGTGTGTGGGTGTATGTGTGTGTATGTGTGTGTATGTGTATGTATTTTAAGACAGGATCATTCAGTGTAGCCCTGGCTATTCTATAAATTGTAGGCCAGGCTGGCCACAAACAGAGATCTTCATGTCTCTGCCTCTCGAATGCTGGAATTAAAGCTGTGCACCACCACACCCTTCATACTCATTTTTAACAAAACTAATTTTTTTTTTAAAAGTCACTGGCCAGTGTGGCATCTTTTTTTTTAAGATTTATTTATTTATTTTATGAGTATGAGTACACTGTAGCTGTACAGATGGCTATGAGCCATCATGTGGCTGCTGGGAATTGAACTCAGGACCTCTGTTTGCTCTGGCCCTGCTCACTCCAGCCCCGCTCGCTCTGGCTTAATACACTGTAGCTGTCTTCAGACGCACCAGGTGTGGTGTTCCCTTCGGAAGCACATATACTAAAATTGGAATGATACAGAGAAGATTAGCATGGCCCCTGTACAAGGATGACACGAAAATTTGTGAAGTGTTCCATATTTTTACCAAAAAAAAAAAAAAAAAAAAAGAACCAGGTGTGGTGGTGCGCTCAAACCAGGGAGAGGGATATGGTTCAGGAGTCCAAGAACAGGCTGAGCTATAATGAGTTTGAGGCCAACCTACATGAGTGACGCAGAAGAGGGTGTCAGATATCATTAGGGATGGTTGTGAGCCACCATGTGGTTGCTAGAATCTGAACTCAGGACCTTTGGAAGAGCAGTCAGTGCTCTTACCCGCTGAGCCATCTCGCCAGCCCAACAAAACTAATTTTTAAACAACATCAAGTTGAAATTCTGATAATAAAAATTACTCATGTTTCGGTACATGGTGCCATACACCTTTGATCCCAACACTAGGGAGGCAGAGGTAGGTGGATCTCCCTGAGTTCAAGGCCATCCTGGTCTACAGAGTGAGTTCCAGGACAGCCAGGACTACACAGAGAAATCGTGTCTTGAAATCCAAATTAAGACAAACAAACAAAATTATTCATGTGTATTGAGTTTTTTTTTTAATTATTTAAAATTTAAATCACACCCAGATAGCACCATCTAGAGGTAACACTGTAAATACTTCCAAGTTTCCTTGAATTCTTTTCTGCCCTTCTAGACTGAGTTCAAGTTATATAACATTTGCAAATTTGCTTTGTTTCTCCCCACTTCGAAATGGAGCTTTAAACATTAGAGGATGGGACAATTTCCTTAACCACTCTGCCACTGACAGATGTGTGGCTGGTCTTATTTAATGTGACAAATAATGCAATAAGAACCAGGTGTGGTGTTCCCTTCGGAAGCACATATACTAAAATTGGAATGATACAGAGAAGATTAGCATGGCCCCTGTACAAGGATGACACGAAAATTCGTGAAGTGTTCCATATTTTTACCAAAAAAAAAAAAAAAAAAAAAAAAAAAAAGAACCAGGTGTGGTGGTGCGCTCAAACCAGGGAGAGGGATGTGGTTCAGGAGTCCAAGAACAGGCTGAGCTATAATGAGTTTGAGGCCAACCTACATGAGACGCTTTCTCAAACAAACAAAAAACCAAAAATAGCCGGGCAGTGGTAGCGCACACCTTTAGTCCCAGCACTTGGGAGACAGAGGTAGGCAGATTTCTGAGTTCGAGGCTAGCCTGGTCTACAGAGTGAGTTCCAGGACAGCCAGGGCTATACAGAGAAACCCTGTCTTGAAAAACCAAAAAAAGAAAAAATAATAATAATAATAGTAATAATAATAAAAAAAACTGCATTGGTTTGACGTCACCTCTTTGTTCTCCTAGTAAGGTTTAGATCTTTGAGGACATAGAACTTGCCTTCTAGTCCATAAATATGCACAGTTATTACATGTCAATTAAAAAATAATAAAGAGGCAGGTCACAGTGGCTCATGCCTTTAATGTAGTACTAGGTAGATAGAGGCAGAGAAGCAAAAGCAGATGGAATTCTGTGAGTTCAAGGCCAGCCTAATCTTGAAAAGTGAATTTCAAGACAGCTAATACTACACAAAGAAACCCTGTCTCAAAAGCCCAAACCAAAACAAAAGAACAAAACAAAAAACCAAAAACAAGAACAACAAAATAATAATAAAAATAAAGGAGGGCTAGGGCTAACGCTCAGGGGAGAGAACCTCCAGACACGTGACATGGCATGCATACATGTGCATGTGCACACAATAACAGTAAATAAAAACGTAAAAACAAGCTGGGCAGTGGTGGCGCACACCTTTAATCCTAGCACTTGGGAGGCAGAGGCAGGTGGATCTAATTTTTAATCAACATAAAGTTGAAATTCTGATTATAAAAATTACTCATGTGTCGGTACATGGTGGCACATGCCTTTGATCCCAGCACTCGGAGGCAGAGGCAGATGGATCTCCCTGAGTTCAAGGCTATCCTGGTCTACAGAGTGAGTTCCAGGACAGCCAGGGCTACACAGAGAAACCCTGTCTCGTAAAATCAAAAATGTAAAAACAATACAGATTTTACTAGTGGAAAAAAGTGGATCTCAAGTGCTTCTCCAGCTTTACAGACCCTCTTCTCTAGTGCTGCTCCCCATTCTCAAACAATGCAGGAGGCTTATGTGCCAGAATTGAAACAAAATACAAGCCAGCTACAACCCTGTCACTAGCAAGACAGGCAACACTTGTTAAGCATTCAGACTCTGAGCTGGCATGCATACTTGCTAATGCCTATCATCCCAAGCCTTGGGAGGCTAAGGCAGGAGACAGCATTGTCCCAGGACAGTGCTGAGAACACAGTAAACTTCAACACGCGTTATGAAGTGAGTACTGCGCTAAGCACTGGGCACATGCCAATGCATTTACTTAATCCTTCTAGCTTCCCCGTGAGGTCTGTGACATTATTCTCTATTTTATAGTTGAGACAGGTGAAGCAGAGAAATTTCCTTTAAAGGGCAGTGGCAGAATTTGGATTCAGGTAGCCTGCTCTGGAGTCTAAACTCACTTACATACTTAATTAACTTAAGCAGATTCTTACTCTGTAGACATAGCTGGCCATGCTCTGTCTCCCTCTTGTGTCTTTCCACCTGTCTGTCCTCGGCCCTCCTCACTCTAAGTCTCTGCTTAAACACTATTGTCTGCTAGAAAGTCTGTCCCAGGTCCTCAGCTAAACTCGGTTGGCCACTACACACATCTCTGACATGTACTATATTTCTTATAATTGTTCTTTTTGAAAAAAGAAAAGAGAAGATGATTGAAAAACATTGTGGGCTGGGCGGTGGTGGCACACGCCTTTAATCCCAGCACTTGGGTGGCCAGGCAGATGCAGAGGCAGATTTCCTAGTTCGAGGCCAGCCTGGTCTACAGAGTGAGTTCCAGGACAGCCAGGGCTACACAGAGAAACCCTGTCTCAAAAAAAACAAAAACAAAAACAAAAAACAAAAAACAAAAAAAACAAAAACAAAAAACAAAAAACAAAACCAAACAAAACAAAAAAAGCAAAATAAGAAAAAAACACTGTGTGCTGTCTGTCTAGTGTGATGTCAACCTGATGGGAGCTACAGTCATCTGAAAGAATGGAACCTTTGTTGAGGAAAAAAGAGTTCTCTGTATGATCTGCTGCTGTAGACAAGCCTGTTAGCTTTTTCTTAATGAGTGATCGATGGGGAAGGCCCAGCCAATGGTCCTGGATTTTAAGAAAGCAGCCTGAGCAAGCCATGGGGAAACATCACTCCTTCATGGCCTCTGTATCAGCTCCTGCCTCCAGGTTCTCATCCTGTTTGAGTTAGTTCCCATCCTGACTTCTTCCAATGATGAACACTTCTAGAAGTGTAAGTCAAATAAACCCTTTCCTCCCCAGGTCGCTTTTAGTTATGGTGTTTCATCACAGCAATAGTAACCTTGACTAAGAGATATTGCATGCATGTGTGAAATTCTCAAAGAATAAATACAAATATTCTATATTTAAAAATGATGGGGGATTGGGGTTGGAGAGATGGGTCAGTGGTTAAGAGCACTGACTGCTCTTCCAGACATCCTGAGTTCAATTCTCAGCAACCACATGGTAGCTCACAACCATCTGTAATGGGTTCTGATACCCTCTTCTGGTGTGTCTGAAGACAGCTACAGTGTAGTCATATATATAAATAAATCTTTTTTAAAAAATGATGGGGGATGACCAGGTATAGTCGTAGCCACTTTTAATCCTAGCACTTCCAGAGGCAGAAGGATTTCTGTGAGTTTGAGGCCAGCCTGGTCTACACAATGAGTTTCAGGACAGCAAGAGCTACATAGTGAGACCCTGTACCAAATTTAAAAA
>NW_022196900.1:82980460-82981639 GCF_008632895.1 Mastomys coucha | reverse complement strand
CCCTGGCTGTCCTGGAACTCACTCTGTAGATCAGGCTGGCCTTGAACTCAGAAATCTGCCTGTCTCTGACTCCTAAGTGCTGGAATTAAAGGACGTGCTGCCACTGCCCGGCGAGGGTCACTTTCTTAACACCCAATTGTGGCACACAGTGGCCCTTAACTCCATTACAGGTGATACACGCCCCCTTTTCTGGCTCTGGCTCCAAAGGCCACAGGCATACACGCGATGCACACATACACACTTGCAGAAAAACACACGAACACATTTTTAAAAAAAAAAAATATATATATACATATATATATTAAAAGATGGCTCAGTGGCTTGCTGCTTTTCTAAAGGACAGGAATTCAGTTCCCAGCACCAGGCTAGGCAGCTTCAGCTCCCCAGATTTAATGCCCTCTCTGGTCTCTGTGGTCACCTGCACGCACAGACACACACACAGGCACACACATAAATAAAAATAAATAAACCTTTTTAACATGACATTTAAAGGAAAAAAAGAAAAAGAAAAGTTCCTTATTATGGTAAACTTCAAAGAGTATTTTCATCACCCGGCTTCAACAATTATCAGCCCACAGCCAATCTGGTTTCCCCAATTACTTTTCCTCCTCTTAGATTATTTTTAAGCAAATAATCTTTTTATTTCATCTGCAAATGTTTCACTCAGAAAGTGTCTCTAAAAAAGTTATAAGGATTTTAGGGTTGGTGTGGTGGCTCATTTTAATCCCAGTACTCAAGGAGCAGAAGCAGAAGGCTTTCGGGTCGTCATTGGCTACCTAGTGAGTTCAAGGCAAACCTGGACTCTCTGTAACAGAGGCTGGGCTTGACCTTCTGACCCTCTTTCCTTTATCTCCAGAATACTGAGATTGAAGGTGTGTGCCATCATACCCTGCTCAGTAATTATCATTATTTTAAAAGGTTAATTATGGGGCTGGAGAGATGGCTCAGCGGGTAAGAGCACTGACTGCTCTTCTGAAGGTCCTGAGTTGAAATCCCAATAACCACATGGTGGCTCACAACCACCTGTAATGAGATCTGACACCCTCTTCTGGTATGTCTGAAGTCAGCTACAGTGTACTTATGTATAATAGTAAATAAATCTTTGGGCCAGAGCAAGCAGGGACTGAGCAAGTGGGACTGACTGGAGGGAACAGGGTTGACCAGAGCGAGCAGAGATCC
>NW_022196900.1:82975643-82980450 GCF_008632895.1 Mastomys coucha | reverse complement strand
ACAATTCCCAACAACCACATGAAGGCTCACAACCATCTGTACAGGTACAGTGTACTCATGCACATAAAATAAATAAACAGCCGGGTGGTAGTGGTGGCGCACACCTTTAATCCCAGCACTTGGGAGGCAGAGGCAATATCAAAATCTGTTGTCTTTATGACACAAATGGGTTTCTGAGTTCGAGGCCAGCCTGGTCTACAGAGTGAGTTCCAGGACAGCCAGGGCTACTCAGATAAACCCTGTCTTGAAAAACCAAAAATCTTTTTTAAAAAAATGTTTTAAAAAAAAGGTTAATTATAATTGTTTCCTTACCTTTCTTTTTTAGGGGGGAGGTAAGATGGGGAGATTGTTTCAAGACATGGTTTCTGTGTAATCTTAGCAATCCTGGAAATCACTCCAGACCAGGCTGGCCTTGAACTCACAGAGATCAGCCTCCCTCTGCTTCCAGAGTGCTGGGATTACAGGTACGTACCACCACCTCCCAATTTATAATTTTTTTCTTTTTTTTAAGTTTTTACATTGAAAAGTTGCAAGCTTACAAATAAGTTGACCCCAGTTTCTTACCTAATTCACTCAGTTGTTAGCATTTTGCCCCATCTGTTTTCTGTACTGTTGGCAATTCTTCTAGGCTCAACAGCTTCCTAGTAACAGCTTACATCTCCACTGGCCAGGTACAAGTCGGGAGCCAGGAGAATAAGACAACTAGTTACCATATTCACTCTCTCCATCTCCTGTTCGCTTTCTCTCTCTCTCTTTCTCCCTCTCCCTCCCCCTCTCTCCCTCCCTTCTTCCCTTCCTCCATTTCCTATTCTCTCTCTCTCCCCTCTCCCTCCCCATCTCCCTCTCCCCTCCCACACACACACCCCTTTAAGACAGGGTATTTTTTCTCTGTGTAGTGCCTGCTGCCTTGGCACCAGTATTTCGGAAGAGTACCCACCAGGTGCTTCCTTCCCAACCAGATCATAAATGTGGGTTTACCTGGTTTCCTCCTGGCACCACATCGCTCAGGCTCAACATCTTTGGCAAGAATGTTACCCATTTGTGTCATAAAGACAACAGATTTTGATATTGGATTAAGGCGTTGTTAACCCAGTCCCTTAAGTGTGTGTGTACTGGATAAAGAGCGAGATCAGATCTGTCCTCTCCCTCTCTCTATTTCCCCAAGCATATATAACAGCTTTAAACTGGAGAAGTACAGCCACCTAAGTGGGCCTTCCCTCCATCCGGCTCCGGAGGAACTAACTGAGATCTCCCAAGGGAACAAGCTTGGGACAGGACAGTCTCCCAAGCTGGTCCCGCCTGGGACGCCCCTTCCTTTCTGAGACTCTCTGCTGCTGGAGTTCGCCCCCACCACGGTTTCAAAGGAAACAGCCACCCCAGAAAGAAGGCCAGCAAAGCGCCTTAGCTGTCCCGAGCCCAGGGGCTGGGGGAGAGGAGTGGGAGGCCCTATTTGCATTTTTTCCATTAACAAGCTGGAGTTGAGCTCACTCGCCTGGGGAGATAATTTGAGAGGAAAATCTCTGCATATTTTATTTAAAAGCACGGCCCGTTAGGCGGGTAATAATGCAGAGTGTGGCGATTAGGTGAGGCCTGCAGGGGGCAGGGGGTTGGGGTCCTTCTACCGACTCCACGTTTCATTTCCTCCTCTGTCCCGAGAACCAGCCTCCTTAAAGGAGCTTAGGTAGACGAAGACCAAAATGGCAGTGCCAAGAGCAGGAAGAAGGGTGGAAAGAGTAGGACAATGGGAAAGGACAATGTCCCAAACTGAGACTCCCAGCTCTAGATGAGTAACGAACCCCGGGAGGGCTCAATGGGGGCGTGGCTTTTTAAAAATTTTAGCCATGGCCTGGTGGGCAGAGGCAGGATTTCTGTAAATTCAAGGCCAGCATGGTTTTTACAAAGAAAGTTCCTGGACAGCCAGGACTGCTGCTGCCCAGAGAAAACACAAATGAAACCAAAGTAAAACATGATATGTTAAAGCAGGGTAATAATGGTGGCACACATCTTTAATCCCAGCACTTGGGAGGGAGATGCAGGCGAATCTCCGTGAGTTTGAGACCAGCCTGGTCTATATAGTGAGTTCCCGACTGCTGAGACTACATAGAAGTAACTAACCTGTCTCAAAAGCAAAGCAAAGCAAAACAAAAAGAAATGTTTAGTTCTCTAGTATAAGTGGGTACACATATGAGTTCCAGGACAGCCAGGGCTATGTAGTGAGACCCTGTCTCAAATAAATAAACAAAGAACAAAACATTGGATTGTCCTAGAGGGACTGTCAAACTCTGAGTACACATATAGATATTATTCAATTTTAATTTTATTTCTTTGTGTGTGTATGTGTATGCACGCGTGCGCGCGCTCAAGAAAGAGTGCATTCACACACATGCATGTGGAAACTCTCATACCACACTCGTGGAAGTAAGCAAATAATTTTAGGAACTGCTTTACTCCCTGTTGGGGTTCGGGTCGCGGCGGACGCGTCTGCAGACACCAGGCACAAACAGCTCCACGTGTAAGAGGTTTAATTAAGGGGGAGTGGGGACCGCGGCGCAGGAAGAGGGGGGAGAGAAGAAAAGAGAGAGATGGAGAAGAGTACATATATATATATATATATATATATATATATACATATATAAATATATATATATATATATGTATGTATGTCACGTCGTAGTAGGTCTAGGTAAAGGTGGGAGCTGAACCCAATGGATTCTGGGAATATGGTGGCCGTTGCCTTGGCGACAGGTCTGTGGACCCGCCCATATCTGCTGCAGTTTCTGGATGCTAACACTCCCTCCACCATGTGGGGCCCAAGGATTGAACTCAGGGCATTAGGCTTGTCAGCAGGCACTTTTCTTTACCCATGGAGCCATCTTTTGATGGCTGGGCTATTATTAGAATGGAGAGCAGAGCTTTGGGCTGCTATAATAGTAGATGCCCGAGGATAGGTTTTCTTCCCTGGGAGGGGTACCAAGGCCATGGTCTCCCTTACCATTCCTGCCTCTCTGGATGATGGACTCATTCAGAGGCCAGCCTCCACAGTCCACACTACTTGTCCTTGGCTATAGCTTTTCCACTGAAAGGTGGAGGCCCAGTTATTTCACAGCCAAATACCAGAAGTGGAAACATCATTTAAAGAAATGGCAAATACTGAGGGCTTGAGGAAATGTTGCTCGGCAGTGGTGGTGCACGCCTTTAATCCCAGCAATTGGGAGGCAGAGGCAGGCAGATTTGAGTTTGAGGCCAGCCTGGTCTACAGAGTGAGTTCCAGGACAGCCAGGGCTACACAGAGAAACCCTGTCTTAAGAAACCATACACACACACAAAAGTTCAAAGTCATCCTCAGCTACATTACAAAAAGGCAAGGTAATAAGTAGAAGATTCCCTAGGATAATTTGTCTTTCTCCAATTAGCCTTAAAAGTCTTTCCTTTGGGCTGGAGAGATGGCTCAGAGGTTAAGAGCACTGTCTGTTCTTCCAGAGGTCCGGAGTTCAATTCCCAGCACCCACATGGTGGCTCACAACCATCTGTAATGAGATCTGGTACCTTCTTCTGGGCTGGAGGTATACATGCAGACAGAACTATGTATACATAATAAGCATATCTTTAAAAAAAAAAGTCTTTCCTTCTAGCAACCTCTGTCTTCTCCTGTGTCAGATACAAAGCTATTCTGACATCCCCTTTGAAAAATGCACTCACACAAGCTGGGTGGTGGTGGCGCATGCCTTTAATCCCAGGACTTGGGAGGCAGAGGCAGGAGGATTTCTGAGTTTGAGGCCAGCCTGGTCTACAGAGTGAGTTCCAGGACAGCCAGGGCTACACAGAGAAACCAAAAAAAAAAAAAAAAAAAAAAAAAAAAAAAAAAAAAAAAAAAAAAAAAAAAAAGAAAGAAAGAAAGAAAGAAAGAAAGAAAAATGCACACACACTAGCATGCACACATATACTTACATACAAATCAGCTGGAAGATGTCATTAGGAATTAAGGGAAAATAAGTGTCCCATACTAAAGAAGTTCCACTCTGGAGCTCAAGGTGGTGATTATACCTGAGGTGTGGAAATAGCCAAGAAGTCTACTCTATCTGGGTGGGTGAGTCTGAGAACGAGGAGGGGTTAAGGGTAGGCTGGTGTATGGTCCTGCAAGGCTGAATGAGGACTTCACATATCCCAGGCATAGGAACTAGCACCATACAGCATCTTGTCTTCCCCACAGGAGGAAGACAGCAGCTGGAGCAGGAAGCAGACACCTGCGGTCATGCCCTGCCTCCTCTTTCTTCCTAAGTTCCTACATTCCAGGACGATGATCTTGAAGTTAGGGGATGCTTTCAGAGTTTGGATGGGCCTGTTTCTCTGGCAGGAGGTTCATGGCCTTGACTCTCCTTGGTATGAGGGGATGAAAATGACGTCTGTGAATGTGTCTCCGCTCCCTCGGAAGACATTTCCATCTGCTTACCTATGAGATCGGGCATAGAGAAACTTGCCCACAGGGACGAGATGCTGGCCATTTCTTCCCATCCTTTCCATTTGCTGTTCCTTATCTCCCTTCCCTCTCTCTCCTTATGCTGTCCTGAGAGTACTTCCCTTCACAGCCACCCCACTTTGGGAAATAACAAAGATGCCCCTTGGGAATAAATTAGGGAATAAAATCGCCACATCTTGTTAATTCAATTTTTATTTGCCTTAAATTATTAATAACCACAAAAAATAAGATTACCATTTCAGAGGCTGACAGCATTTGCTTGGTGGTAGAGTTCAATTCCAAGTGAGTACACATGTATAAACACACACACACACATACACACACACACAC
>NW_022196900.1:82957466-82975633 GCF_008632895.1 Mastomys coucha | reverse complement strand
ACACACACACACACACACACACACTGACCCAACTATATAAAAGAAGTCATAAGGAACTTCAAGAGATTGACCTATTTAATTTCATATTAATTTTTTGTTTTGTTTTGTTTTGTTTTTCGAGACATGGTTTCTCTGTGTAGCCCTGGCTGTCCTGGAACTCACTCTGTAGACCACTCAGAAATCTGCCTGCCTCTGCCTCCCAAGTGCTGGGATTAAAGGCATGCGCCACCATTGCCTGGATATAATATATATGTATATATACATATATACATACATATATACACACACACATATATATGTGTATATGTACATATATATACATATATATTAACATAATGTGTGTACATATATATATATATATATATATATTTTTTTTTTTTTTTTTTTTTTTTTTTTTTGGTTTTTCAAGACAGGGTTTCTCTGTATAGCCCTGGCTGTCCTAGAACTCACTTTGTAGACCAGGCTGGCCTCGAACTCAGATATCTGCCTGCCTCTGCCTCCCAAGTGCTGGGATTAAAGGCGTGCGCCACCACCGCCCAGCTTATATATATTTTTTTAATGGTTTTCTGAGACAGGGTTTCTCTGTGTATCCCTGGCTGTCCTGGAACTCTCTCTGTAGTCCAGGCTGGCCTCAAACTCAGAAATCCGCCTGCTTTTGTCTCCCTAGTGCTGGCATTAAAGGTGTGTGACACCAAGTGGTATTTGCTCTTTTACATCCCGTTAATAGGTAAGAACCCTAGGGTTCTGAAACACTAGGTGAATTTACTCTGGAGGTAGTTTTCTTAGGGATTCAATGGGAAAAGAAAGGTTGTTGGGACCAGGAACAGTAGAGTCAAAGTTTGGACAGAGGCACTGAGGGTGAAAGAGAATGGCCTGGGCTTGGGGGAAACTATTGGGAACAACAGGTTCAGATCAGCATGGGCTCTGGATAGGAGGAAAGGGAGATGGTTATACAGGGGGCTTGGAGGGTAGATGTGAGGACTTATGGAGTTTGAGATGGTAAAGGCACAGATTGTACATACAAATGTCCAAATGACCTGGGTTTGAGTCTTGCTTCTTCCTTCTACCAACCGTGTGAGTTGCCCAACACCCCTATTTGTTTGTTTGTTTGTTTGTTTGAATCCATAAATGGGGATAATATAGCATCCGCCTTGGAGAATGTTAGGAGGATAAGTGGGTGAAGACCCAGAAGCCTCTAGGAACATTGGCTGTCCTGGCACAGAGCAAACGCTTTATGCCTATGCTCTGGGCCCCACCCCCTTAGTCTCTGTCTTGTTTGTTGTCGGGGACGATCAACAGAGAAGGAGCCAGGAAACATGGTACTGAGAGCGGCATGAACCAGAGCAGCCTGTGAGCATAGGAGAAAGGCAGGGGTAAGGATAAGAATGGGGAATGGGAAGTCAAGGATCATGGTACTACACAGGGCCTGGGATGGGCCTGAGAATTCCCTTCAGAAAGACTGGGCTGAGGGGTCTGGATGGGACTGCATAGGGTTGAGATGACATGGGGAAGGGCGTGAACATATGTGGTCATAAAAACGTGGAAAACTGATGGTAACACAGGAGGACCAAAGGAAGCATGGTACTAGAAGAGAGACAGCAGCAAGATTAAACACTGAGGAGTCACGGATTGAAGGGAGGAGTTTAGAGATCCACCCAGGTTCCTTAGGATAACTTTTAATTTTTTTCAGATTTACTTTAGTTGCATGAATATGCACCATGTGAATGATGTCTGGGAATTACAGATAGTTGTGAGCCACTGAGTGGGTGCTAGGAATAGAACTTGGGTCCTGCCAGGTGGGAACGGCGCACTATTTTAATTCCAGAACTTGGAAGGCAGAGGCAGGCAGATCTCTCTGAGTTTGAAGCCAGCCTGGTCTATAGATTGAGTTGCAGGACAGCCAGAGCTACACAGAGAAATCCTGTCTTGAAAAACAAAAACAAAAACCAAAAGCAATTAAAAGAAAAAAACAAACAAACAAACCCTGGGTCCTCTGCAAGAACAACAAATACTCTTAATAGCTAAACCATTTCTCCAGCCCCAAAGGTATTTTTTATTTCAGGTTAGACCATAATTCCAGTACATGAACCATAGAGATATTTCCAAAGGTTTTCCATAACATTCTTTGCCAATTTTACTGGCTCCAAGCCCTGCAGGATATGGACTGGCCCCCATTTGCATGATGTGAACCTTGGACTGTGTTGTTGGGGTACAGGATCCCATAGAACTAAAATCAGTAGATACTATGCAGGGTCTTTCCCTTTGCTTGTTTTTGTACATGTGTGGAACATGTGGGGGGGGGTTTGGGGGAGCTGTGCATTCCCATGATTACCCGCAGAGAATCCTAGGTGTGCTGTCTATCATTCCATCCTAGTCCCTTAAGACAGGGTCTCTTACTGAACCTGGAACTAGGTTGGCAGCCGAAAGCCCTGAGATCCTCCTGTCTTTGTCCTCCCCCACACCCCCACCCTTCGTCCCCGAGGTGTAAAGGTTATAGGCATGTGTGGCCAGTGAGATTGAGAAACTGTGGTCTAGGGTGGCCTAGGGTGGATAAGAAAGCAAACTGAGCAAGGCAGGAGAAACAAGCCAGTAATCGAGGAGTGTTCCTTCATGGCTTCAGCTTCTGTCTTGTGTTCCTGCCCTGACTTCCCTCAGTGACGAAATCTTTTGTTTGTTTGTTTGGTTGGTTTGGTTTTTCCAGACAGGGTTTCTCTGTGTAGCCCTGGCTGTCCTGGAACTCACTCTGTAGACTAGGCTGGCCTCAAACTCAAAAATCTGCCTGCCTCTGCCTCCCAAGTGCCGGGATTAAAGGTGTGCGTCACCACCGCCTGGCATAGTGATAGAAACTCTTGATACCTGGCAGTATAAGATGAAATAAATCCTTTCTTCCTGAAGTTGATTTTGGTCATGGTTTTAACATAGCAATAGAGACCCTAAGTAAGACACAAGTCGGTCTAGCTCACAAGAATGAGCACCCAGGGGCTGTACAGATCAAGCCCCATTTCATGCCGGCTCCAAAAGACTCCTCTGGGCTGGGAGCGTAGCTCAGTGGTAGAGCACTCGAAGCTTGCTCAAGTGCCTGGATTTTCTCTAGCACCTGAAAGAGGTTCTAGTTCAGAACCCCTGGTTCTGAAGCCCTCAGGGACCGGAGCGCCTACATCTCTGGGACAAATCCCCTCCATGTTTCTTAGGACACCTCTTTCCCTGTCAAGCGTCTTCATCCTCCAGGTTGTGTTTAACATCTGGTGAACTATTTCCTGCCGGCCTTTTAATTCCCTTTCCCCATCCCAGGCACAAAATTAGTTTTTCTAGTGTCGAAACATCTCATACCTTTGTGTTTCTCAACTCTGGTGTCTGGAACACTGAATCTACAAAATGATTCATGAACAAAGTCCTCTTCGTAAGCTACCTTGTCATACACCCCGAGGAACTTAACATGTGGCACAATAAAGGTCCTGAAAAGGTCTGCAGGGGAAATGCCTCTTTAGCATCTTTAACCCTACTGTCTCCCACAGCTCTTGAAATTACAGAACTTTTTCCAGAACACCTACTGGTGCAGACTTCTGTTAGCACTGTCACGTGCCTTGCCACTGCTGTTCCCCTTGTCTGGGTCTCCTGCTAGACTGTGAAGTCCCTGAGGGCTGGAACTGTGTCAGAATTACCTGGTTCCCAGCGCCTAGCATGGAGTCAGGCATGTAGTTGTCTTAGATGCTTATCTAAGTAGAACATTTCCCCATCTGTAACAAAAACAAGGTTTCAGTGAATTCCCCAGGGCAGCTCCTGGCAGTGCCATGAAGGAGGTACCTGGTCACAGTCTTGGTGGAAACATGGGGACTCGAATCTGCTTTCAGAAGGTTTCTGGACCCTCTGCGAATGTGAGATATCCTTAGGAATCTTGGACGACGAGGCCCCCAGCATCCGTGGGCATCCAAGCCTGAAGGAGTAGCCTCGGTGGGTACAATAGCTAAGGGAAGGGAACCTGAGGAAAAAAAAAACAGAACTGCTTTAGCCTAAGAGACACAGTGTCCTGTGTCGCAGACACACTTCAGCAAGGCTGGGCCAGCACACAACTTTAGAGGAGCCATCCCCTGTACTGTAATTGTCTGGAACTTGGGGCTCTGAGAG
The DNA here is from genome assembly GCF_008632895.1 of Mastomys coucha. NCBI lineage: Eukaryota > Metazoa > Chordata > Mammalia > Rodentia > Muridae > Mastomys > Mastomys coucha. The sequence goes on along the minus strand of NW_022196900.1, from coordinate 82,971,508 downwards.
ACAGTTCTGTGAAAACTAAAGCTAGCCTGCATTATTCCATTCCCTCTGCAGAAGTCTCAGGAAGGTGGTTTTGTTCCTGTTTGTTGTTTGTTTGTAGATAGGGTATTCATGTAGCCCAGGCTAGGCCAGAAGTTGCTATGTAGTTGAGGATAATCTTGAACCTCTGACTTTCCTGCCTGCATCTCCTAGTGCTGGGATTACAGCATGTAGCACAACACTGATTATTGTATGCAGTTTGGGGACTTGAATCCAGGGCCTCAGATAAGCTATGCCCCCAGCATTTCGGAAGGCTGTTGAGAAAGGTTTTATGGACTTGTGTGAACATCAGAACCTGAGAAAATTATGTTGATGGTGTAAAGGGACTCATGAGGCCATGCCAGCACACTAAGTAACTGAAGCCAATGGAGGAGAACTGAGGCATGGTCCTAAATCCAAGGGGAGTTGTGGCCATGTTTGTCCTGTAGAAGCCCATGCTGGAGTCAGGCTGTGCCTGAGGGACACAGAAACAGGACGAGCTGGGGTCAGTTGGGTGAAGAGCTCAGAGGGCAGACTGATACTCAAGTAGGGGTGGGAGTAGTTTGAGGGCGACAGAGGTTTGGGGGTCCTGAAGATAGGTGAGTACAAAGGCCACAGAGATGAGGAGTTAGCTCCTCCGATGGTTAAGAGTTCTGGGGACAGCCTAAGAGGATACAAAGTCTAGGAGGAGTTCCTAGCCCAAGCTGTTTAACAAAAATGCTAGGTTCCCACTCGTTTGGTTAACTCACACCTATGAATCCAGTCCCACTCGTGTTTCTGCTTGGGGGGCTTTTGTCCCACGCACCCCTTCACAGCAGGGAAGGATGCACCCCGCAGCCCTCTCTCAAGCTCCACCTTCCGGCAAACCCTGGGGTTAATTCTTCCCTCCCCCAGAGCAGGGGTGTCGCCCTGCTTTGTGCGCCCAGGTGCTGGAGGCGAGAGCCAGGGGACAGCTGAGGTGAGGAGGATGACAGGGGCGGCGAGGACCAGGCACAAAGAGAGGAGAGGGCTCTGGCTGCAGCTGTCTCGCGAGGGGCCGAGACAAAGGGCCTGCTGGCGGCCAAGCCGAGCCGTTTTCATGCTTGTTGGGATTAGGCGCAGGGAAAGGCGCTCGGTACCGTGATGATCAAGAGCCCGGTGCAGCCCGACGCGTGGGGCGGCTGGCGCCACCACCCCTGGCTTTGTGAGAGCGCCGCCCGCTCTGGGAGGCCACCCCTTTGTCTGCGCCCTGCCGGGGGACCCCCAAACGTCAGCTGAGCGTACCCCAACCACACCCTCGCTGGTCCTTAATGACTGGACGGGTCCCCAGGGTTCCAGCCCCTTCCCAGACTCTAACTCGCCAGACCTCAAAACAATGCAACGAACACTCCCAAGCCACTCTGGTCCCATTCGCCTGCCAGTTGCTCAACCCAAGGTATCTTTTCCTCACATTTATGGGTGAAGTAACACACAGATTGGGAGATGAACTAGCTTTAAGGCTAAGGGCTTGGTGGGAAGGAGTAGGATTGGGGAGGTAGGAAGATCTAGGAAGTTCTAGGATAGGTCAAAGTCTACCTGGAGAATCCTTCAGGCCTGGAACAAATTGCAGTCTTATTCCTGAGGGGTTGGTGGGTCGTGCAGAAAGGTCTGAGTCCTGAGTGAGCAATGGTGCAGGTGTGTTCCTACACACCTGGCACTTATCTGCCAACCCTTATGGGTATGGAGATGTGTATCAGCATATATGTGAAGTCTGGCTCAGATCCCAGAGCAACACCAATGTCTTTCTGTCCTTTCTGACCGGAAGCATCCCTTAGCCTCACTGGGCTGGTCTTGAGAGCCTGCAGCAATGTAGGTTAGTTTGTTTTTGTTGTTGTTGCTTGTTTTGTTTTTAAAGACCAGATCTCATTGGTCCTAGGCTAAACCTTGCTATGTAACTGAGGATAACCTTGGAATTTCTAATCCTCCTGCCTTTACCTCCTGAGTAGGATTACAGGCATTTGCCCACACTGCACCTGCTTTTATGAGGTGTTCAGGATCATACCTAGGGTCTGTGCAAGCTAGTCAAGTCCTCTACCAATACACAGACACACACACACACACACACACACACACACACACACACACACACGACAACTGTAATTACAGGAAGTTGTGAGTTTCCAAGAGAGTGCTGGGAACTGAATCCCGGTCCTCTGCAAGAACAAGTGCTCTTAACTGCTAAGCCATTTCTCCCTCCCTAGCAATACTTCTTAATACACAGCACAACTGCTCAGCTACAACCCCTGCCTCTGATGATCCCCGCTGATCATTCTGTGGGGCCTGACCTACTTGGGGCCTATCCTGGTTAGTTGGGTCTTTGTTTTGTTTTTTCTTTTTAAAGATTTATTTATTTATTTTATGCATATGAGTACACTGTAGTTGTCTTCAGACACACCAGAAGAGTTGTGAGCTATCATGTGGGTGCTAGGAATTGAACTCAGGTCCTCTGGAAGAGCAGTCAGTACTCTTAACCGCTGAGCCATCTCTCCAGCCCTTGTTTTTTTTCTGTTGTCAGCTTACACGAACCTAGACATATCTGGGAAGGAAAAGGCCTCTATAAGATCAGCCTGTAGACTAGTTTGTGGGGGGTGTTGTTTTGATTAATGATTTATGTGGGAGTGGCCCTGCCCATTTTCGGATAGTGCCACCCCTGGGTAAATGGTTCTAGAGGGTATAAGAAAGCAGGTTAAGGGTTGGAGAGATGGCTCAGTGATTAAGAGCACCGACTGCTCTTCCTGAGGTCCTGAGTTCACTTCCCAGCAACCACATGGTGGCTCACAACCATCTGTAATGGGATCTGATACCCTCTGCTGGTGTGTCTGAAGAGAGCAATGGTATACTCATATACATAAAATAAATAACTCTTTAAAAAAATAAAGAAAGAAAGAAAGGAAGAAAGAAAGAAGCAGATTAAGCAAGCCATAGGGAATTAGCCAGTAAGCAGCGCTCCTCCATGGCCTCTGCATCAGCTCTGGCCTCCAGGTGCCTGCCCTGCTTATTTCCTACTGAAACTTTCCTGGATGATGGGTTGTGATCATGACACATATGCCAAATAAACTCTTTCCTTTCCAATATGCTTTTAGTCATGGTGTTTTATCACAATGATAGAAACCCTAAGACCGGGACCTTAGTAAGAAAGTCCTGAATGAATGAAACCCTCCCCCTCTCTCCATAGGTAGGGCTACATACCCCTTGGCAGTCTCTTGATGCTCCAGGTCTGGGCCTGCAGTCTGCTATCGGGGTCAATACCATCTCATGTTATTCCTAAGCAAGACTCTTCACATAGCATCCAAAACCTGGGTTGGACATCCTTGCTGTGGTCATAGAATGTCGTTGTTGAGGAGGGTAAGAAGGTGGCAATGACTCTCGGCCTGAACCTTTCCAAGCGCACAAGCCTCTCCTTATTCCCTTCCAATTAACACACGCTTCCAGATTAAGAAATTTCCGGCTGAGACGTGCTGGGAGGATTGCTGTCCCCTTCCCAGAGTGGCTTCTACATTAGGCTCCAGAACACACATCTCACTTATATTTGCAGGCCAGAGGTATGCAAGGCCAGGGGCAGGGTGGGACCCTGAAGGAGTCCTGAGAGTAGGGATTTAATCTTAATGCCTACAGAACATCATAGGGTCCATCTGGTCAATCTTCATAACCGCCACAGGTAAGGAAATTAAGTCTACTCCAGGTCTGCTCAATACGAAGTGTGGAGTAGCCCCAGAAGTAGCTTCAGCCCCTCCCACCTGATGGTCCTGCCTCCTGGCCCCTAACTCCGCTTTAATGGTTGTGGCTTTGGCCAGTCCTCTTTTCAAACCTACCTCCACGCTAATAACTGGGCATATCCCTAGACTCAAAATAACCAGGAAAGTCCTGTACCATGCGCTGTACCTCACGGTTTCCTCAGCTTGGTCCTCACCTTCCGCTCAGCTCAAAGTGTTGGTTTGATTAGGCTTGCCTCACAGGAAGTGGCACTTAGGAAGTATGGCCTTATGGGAGGAGTTGTGGCCCCGTTAGAGGAAGTGTATCACTGCAGAGGCGGGGCTTTGAGGTCTGACGCGCATGCTCAGGCTCCACCCAGTATGGAAGGAGGGTCTCCTGGCTCATCCAGATCAAGATGTAGGACTCTTGGCTCCTCCAGCACCATTTCTTCCTGCCCACTTGCCATGCTTCCTGCTACGATGATAAAGGACTGAACCTCGGAAACTGTAAGCCAGCCCCAATTAAATGTTTGCCCTTATAAGAGTTGCCTTGGTCATGGTGTCTCTTCACAGGAACCAAACCCTAAGTAAGACGGCCCCCTAGCTCCCACTTTATACGCTTTCATTCCTGAATGGGGGCTCAAACCCAGCATCTCTCTCATGCTAACCACCTCTCAGCCTTCAAAGAACTTTTCAAAGTTTTTATTGTTTTTACAATTGTTTGTTGATGTATGTGCATGAGGTTGTGGGCATGTGTGCCACACGTGAGGCGATCAGAAACCATCTTGTGGGAGTTAGTTTTTCTTGTTCCATCACATAGGGCCTGGGGATCCAACATGCCATCAGGCTTGGTTCCAAGAGCTCCTTCCTATCACAGCCCCGGAAAACTCTTCATGGAAAGGAATATTACATTTGTCTGTTTTTATTTTGAAACAGTGTCTTACCCAACTCCAACTCCAGGCTAGTCTTAAACTTCTGATCCTCTTGCCCCAACTTCCCAAATTGAGATTAGAAGCTCCCAAGTTGGGATGCTTCAGGTGTTACGTTTGGTTTGCTTTGGGTGTGTGTGTGTTTGTGTGGATGGTTTTCTAGTAAGGGTCTCACTTGGAGAACCCTGGCTGTCGTGGAACTTGCTGTGTAGACCAGGCTGTGATCTTCCTCACAGAACTCCCATGACTCTGTTTCTCCAATGCTGGGATTAAAGGCAGGCTGGGGTGCACATTGGACAACCAAGATCCAAGTTTTAGATTCAACTTCCTTAATGAAAAAGCTAGGTATAGGGCTGATGAGGTGGTTCAGCAGGTAAAGGCTGGCCTTGATCTCCTGATCTTCCTGCCTCTACCTCCCAAGTACTAGCATTACTAGATATTTACTCCCAAGCCTGAATTTAATATTTTTTTTTGCAATGTTGGAGACTAATCCTGGGGCTGTGCACATGCTAAATAAGTACTTTTCAGCTACATGTTTAGTGCCAGGATTTTTGAATAATTAAGAAATAACCATATATAAACCATAGTAGAAGACAATCATCTAAATTGCTCTCCGCTGATATCTCAATCAGGCATGGTATTAAATATTATGGCTGGCTGATATCTCAATCAGGCATGGTATTAAATATGGCTGGGGCACAGCTCATCGGGCAGAGTACTTGTCTCAAATATGCAGGTTCTGGGTTCAATCTGTAGCACTGCAATAAGGTAAAATAAAACTACATCTGTGTCAGAGCCATGTAAAGACCCCGTGTTTTTGTTTTGTTTTTGAGACAGGGTCCCCCGCACCCCTATCCCCGCCACACCGTAGAATGGTGTTTTGCTTGCATGCATGTCTATATGAGGTGTCAGGTCTTCTGGAACTGGGGTTACAGACAGTTATGTGCTGCCCTGTGGGTGCTTAGAATTGAACCAGGTCCTCTGGAAGAGCAACCATGCTCTTAAACATGGAGCCATTTTTACAGTGCCCAGAGTTTCTCTGTGTAGCTCTGGCCATCCTGGTACTCACTGTAGACTAGGCTGGCTTCAAAACTCAAGAGATCGCCTGCCTCCGCCTACCAAGCGCTGAGATTGAAGGCTTGTGCCACCACTGCCCGGTAGGACCCTTGGCCTTTTGCAGTCAAGGCACCTTTCAGAGCAGGGGTGTATGGTATATGCCCTCAGAATCTGTTCAAATACAAGTGTGACTCAGGACCAGGACAATCATATGTGGTGCTATTACAGCAGCAGCCAAATCTCCACGGTCAGTCGGTCTGGGAGGCCCTGACACTGCTAGGCAAAGTCTGATTTTTTTTATCCCCAGTATCTCCCAGGCTTCTAGTACTTGGCCCCAGTTTAAAAGTGGAATTCAGTGTGAAAGAGACCACCAAGCAACAGATAGACCAAAAACACATCCTGGAATGATTTAATTCACCGCCTTAGTTTATTTATGCTGCATTGGTCCAGAGGCCAGGTTCACATTTACCATGCAAGTACTATAAAAGTCCCCAGGGCCCACATGTCACCTACCCTCCCATCAAGGAGGGAACTGTTTGGAGATGGTGCAGAAGAGTCCCCACTGTGCAGGTGGGGAGACTGAAGCCAGACACAGCATCCGTGCTGTCCCTGTCACGTGCTGCCACTGGTCCTCTGACTCATTGCTTCACCTACTGGGGTCCTGCATTACCTTGGCATCCGGAACCAAAACAAGCAGCTCCACAATCTTAACTACTGATCTACCCAATATGCATTCATCTTCGCAGCATGAAGCCTTCCCCAGGGCCCACCAATCCCTGTTCAAAGGGGCTATGTATCCTAAGAGCTTCAGGAGGCTGGACTGGCCCTGTCCTCTGACTGATTAGAAAGCTGAGCTCTGGCTCCTCCAGACAGTCTGACTCAGAGAAATGAACCAAACCAATTGGACATTGACTGCTGCTAAAGCTCGGTAAGCAGGGCGAGGGGGAGGTGAAGAGAAGGGGGTCCCCCAACTTCCCACAGCCTTAGCATATATGATCTGTGACCTGCATGCTTATACGCACAGTCACATTCAACAGACTTAACTCAGTATGGCTTTTAGCCTCTCCTCAGAGTAGAGCAGGATGGTGTGTTTTGGAATTCTCCTGTTCTTCACAGAGTTCTACCAGGTCATTCTCTCCCACCACCACCTCCCACAGAGCCAAAGAAGGGGTTCAAAATAACAGTTTGCTTGTTTGTTCCTTTCTCTCTCTCTCTTTCTTTCTTTCTTTTTTTTTCTTCTTTCTTTTTTTTTTTTGGTTTTTCGAGACAAGGTTTCTCTGTGTAGTCCTGGCTGTCCTGGAACTCTGAAGACCAGGCTGGCCTCAAACTCAGAAATCCGCCTGCCTCTGCCCCCAAGTGCTGGGATTAAAGGTGTGAGCCATGACACCCGGCTCCTTCTTTCTTTCTTTTTCTTTCTTTTTTTGTTTTGTTTTGTTTGGGTTTCTCTGTGTAGCCCTGGCTGTCTTTGAACTCACTCTGTAGACCAGGCTGTTCTGGAACTCAGAGATCCAGTTGCCTCTGCCTCTCGAGTGCTGGGATCAAAGGTGTGTGCCACCAGGGCCCTGCTAAGAGGACAGTTTCTTATATCTCTCTTTATCTCCACTCTCACCCCTGCCACAGCCTCCACCACTGTGCCAGTTCCTTCCCTTGATGTCAATTCCCTAAAAACTGTCCTGTGCACAAGAAGGCCAGTGCAGGCAATAAATCTGATTCAGGGCTGGGTGTGCAGCTCAGTGTTAGGACATTTGCCTAGCATGCACAGGGCTCTGGGCTCAATCCCTTGTACTGAAATAAGCAGAACAAACAAAAAGCAACCACACCAAATAAACTCTTAGAAGAAGCCAACATTAGGGACAGCGGTCTTAGAGCAAGGTTGGAGGGGAAGGGATAGGAAAGGTAGCCTGGGAAACTCCAAGAGAACAGATCAGCCACAGCCCTCAGATATATGACAGCGAGAGAGGCTTCCTTCTCCAGGAAGCTGTGAAGTGAGACTCAGTAGAGGATAAGGCTGGGGTAGACTTTGGGAACACAGGAGATGGGTGGATGCCCTGCAGGTACAATTGAACATATATTTACACACACCTGCCCTTACATCTCTGCAAATATACATGTTCCTAGAACATGCTTCTTATGCCAGCACTGGAACATGTGAGTCTCAACACACAGAGGTTCACTCACATCCAACACAAGCCTGTACATTTAAACTGATACACATGCATATATATCTTTTGCCTCTACATTCGGGAATATATATATATATACATACATGTACATATATGTATATATATATATATATGTATATATATATACATACACACACACACACATGCATACATAAACACACATGCGACATATAACACATACAAGTTCATTCACCCATGCTTTACATACCTGCCTACATGTTAGCATATACGTATTCACTCGTGCTTACTTGCACACATGCCAACTAATATTCACACACTTCCTTGTGCATAACCACACATAAGCCTGCAATATACACACTTGTGCACACCCTTAGCCCTGATCCTGGTGCCTGCAAGGTGCTTCCCTCTGTTGCAGACAGCGGATAAGTTCCTTCCGGTTATCTAGGATGGTGTCGAAGCTATCTTGCAGTCGGGCCTGCTGGTCAACCAACTGGTGCTGCAGAGCTCGGATCCACTGGAGTAGTGCCAATCGACGGTACATCACCAAATGCACATGGTGTTTCTCCTTCTCCTGTTCTTTGTAGCGCTCCTGAGCCTGCAGCTGCTGCACAGCCTGGGCTACGGAGGGCAGAAGGGGATCCAAAGGGCTTGGACCTCGAGGGGTGCCACAGACAGATTCTGGACTGCTGCTAAAGCTGTCGATGCTCAAGGAACTGCTGGCATAGCCAATATCCTCCAGAGGAGAGCAGACACTGCTGGCACCGCTCAACTTCTCTGGCTCAGCACCAGGGATCTCCGCACCCTCCGGGGGGCTGCGGACTCCAGCCTCAGAGTGCCCAGTGGCTTGGAAGATCTGGTTATCAGAGGGCGACTCAGAGGAGCTCCTTATCAGAATAGGATCTGCTTTGCCTGGCACACCATGCCAGTTCTTATTGGCATCCTTAGCACTCTCTACAAAGTTGGAGTTATTGTCTGGTTGGAGGTCAGGCTGACATACTCCAGGAGGCAGGCTCCCCAGGTACTGGGCCCCCTCTGCTAGTCCTGGCTGGATGGCAGCAAACATCTGGACTGTGAAGGAGAAGCAGAAGAGTTAGTCACAGCAGGACTGGATGGAATGGCAACCTTGAGCCCAGGAACCTCTTCATGGTGCCCCTCCCTTCTCTCTGATTATTCGGTCTGTCTTCCTCACAGGATTTTCCCTTTAAGGCTGACCATCTCTTCATTCTACAAACCTCTCCTTCATCCTGTTGTAGTTTCAAGAACCATCGTGTGTAGGTAACTCTCAGATCTGTGTCCAGCCCAGATTCAACCCCCACTCAACCCTGTGACCTAACACTAGTTCTTCAGACTCTACACACCCACAGAGCTCTTCCAGGGTCCTCAGGCAGGACAACTCTGCCATCTGAGGACAAGTCTATCTAGCCAGATGCCTAGAGGTGCTCTGGATTACTGACCCTCCTCTCATGCCCATCTCACTGCCCACATTTTGACAAACTCTCCTTTGGCTCTGGCCATTTTGACCACCGTGATTGCCACAGCCTTTCCACTGACCCTCCTCCAATTAAAAATATAAATTTAGGGGCTGGAAAGATGGCTCAGCTGTTAAGAGCACTGGCTGCTCTTCCAGAGGACCCATGTTCCATTCCCTGCAACTCAAGTCAGGTGGTTTTCAGCTGCCTGCATCGACAGCTTCATACCAAGTCCCTCTGGCCTCTCTGTTCACCCATATGCAGGTGTGCATACATTTGCATACATACACAGGCACACACACAGATATGTTAATAATTTTTTTTTTAAAAAAGATGTCCAGTTAAAAAACAACAGATAGCAGGGCGGTGGTGGTGCATGCCTTTAATCCCAGCACTTGGGAGGCAGAGGCAGGCAGATTTCCGAGTTCGAGGCCAGCCTGGTCTACAGAGTGAGTTCCAGGACAGCCAAGGCTATACAGAGAAACCCTGTCTCGAAAAACCAAAAAAAAAAAAATAAAAATAAAATAAATAACAACAGATAATAATTTTAAAAGGAACATGTCTACATCTACATAGATGTATAGATATAGACAGATATATTTCATAAGACCACAGAAAACCATAAACATTTCCATGATGACTCATAACTAGCAAAATTACAGTTATGAAATAGGAACAAAAGCTGAGTGATGGTAGCATACACCTTTAATCCTGGCGCTTGGGAAGCAGAGGCAGGTGGATCTCATGAGTTCAAGACCAAGTTGATCTACAGAGCAAGTTTCAGGACAGCCATAGCTATACAGAGAAACCCTGTCTGGAAAAGCAAAAACAAAAACAAACAAAAAAAGAAGTAGCAACAAAAACTAATTTTCTGGTTGGGGGTCACCACAACACAAGGAGAAGGTTGAGAACCACTGCTCTAGCGCATGCCCAGCAATAGGAGGTGTTAGTAATTACCTGCAGAGAGTTAATAAGAGGGACTACCGTGGGATGGCTGTTCTTGGGAAGACATGGTAATAGTACCAGAAGGCGGTTACTGCAGAGGACCCAGGGCATGAAGAGCTGGCCTCTTTCTCCTCCTCCACACTAAGGAACCCCCCCGCCTCCTGAATCCGCTGAAGCCTCTCTTTTAAGCCCACCAGTGCTCCTGGTACCTGTTCACCATGCCGAGCTTGCTCCATCCTGATCCCTCCCTCTCTTTTCTTCCTTAATAATCGCTTTTGAGTTTGAACTGACAGGAGGTTCTACTGACCACATTTCTATGACCAAAAGAACTGAGGCCTCATGAGTGAGACATACTACTAAGTCAATCAAGCAGCCACTAGGAAGGTTCCCCTACTGGTGGCAGGGACCCTCCCCACACCCAGCAGAGAATGGGCAGAAGTCACAAAGAGAGGCTGAGGTTGGGACATATGTTTCATCCCTTTGACTTGTGAGAAAAAGCCTGAAGACACCCCTGTCACTCTCTCTCTCTCTCTCTCTCTCTCTCTCTCTCCCTCTCTTCCTCTCTTCTTCTCTCCCTCTCTCCCTCTCCCTCTCCCTCTCCCTCTCTCTCTCTCTCTCTCTCTCTCTCTCTCTCTCTCTCTCTCTCTCTCTCTCTCTCTCTCTCTCTATCTCTATCTCTATCTCTTAAATATTTTCCTAAATCTGGCCAGGCTCACAAAAGAAGCTGGGGTGGGGTGGGGTAGTAGTGGGGCTAACGATCCAGGTTCAAAAAGTCACTGAAATGAGTGCAGACATTCCAAGATCAGGATTTCCTCCAAGTTAACCGACAGTGTAGGGGTAAGGGGGGGGGGGGCGGCTGTTGCATGGGGATTGACAGACTCGCAGGGGACAGAGCACTGTGACCCTAATCTCTGCAGAGGCAGCTCCCCAACCCGTTTTCCGGTGGCTGGGCCCTAAGCCCTCCATCAGGTCCCGGACTCACGGCCTAGAGGCGCCCGCTCCTGCGGGGCTTGCTACGGTTCCTCGGGTCCTGCTCGCTGCAGGGTGGGGGGTCCTGGACCTGCGCGTGCACGGGTGGTGGCGCGGCTGCCGGGTCCCGGCACAGCGCCCCAGCCCCAGCCCCGACTGAGGAGTCCAGCGGCGTCTGCGCAGCTGGGCGGAGCGGTCAGACCCACGTGGGCCGGCTCGGTTCTCCGCGCAGGAACTGCCTCCTCCCGCGGCTTGACCCGAGAGCCTTCTAGGTCCGGTGTCATCTCCTAACCACCCTGGCCAGGCGCCACGGATCCATCGTTCTCCTTGCTACAGACATGGCGACGAAATGCCTCCTTCCTGGGTTTCCCAGTGGCTCGGAAATTGGCTGTGGTGTGAGTCCGGTCTTCCTGCAGCGCCCACTGCGGCCCTTTCCGTGCACCAGTTCGGCGTCTTTTCTGCCAAGAAATTTCTGTTCATCCCCACTTACTCTATTTTAGGATATTTGAGCACCTTTCTGACTCCTAGACCTGGTTTTTTGTTTTTGTTTTTTTTTTTCAAAGATCCCTTCACTGTACTGTACCTACTTGATTAAATGCACTTAGTGACAGCGATACGGATTTTACTGTTTTGTTTGCTGTTTTGAGACAGTCTCATTATGTAGCCCTGGCTGCCCTGAAAAGCACTATGTAGACCAGGCTGGCTTCCATTGCAGTGAGATCTGACTGCCTCTGCCTCCCAAGTGCTGAGATTAAAGACATGTTCCATCATGGCCTGCCAGTTTTCTTTAAGATTTTATTTTTTACTTATGTATACGTGTTTTTGTCTCTCTGTGTATGTGAACTAAGAATGAAACCTCACTTTAGGTAACTCACAGTTCTTCCTTTAGACATGAAATTAAAAGACAAAAGTGAAGATTTCAGACTATGGCTGCTACAATCATATTTCTCGATTTCCACTGTCAAGTGGAAGAAGCCAGTCGATGTACTAGGATAAAATGGTACTGGCACACAGGAACTCAGACAAAGACACAAGGCTGGCAAATGTCCCAGTCTCTGCTTCCTAAATTTCTAGTTTTGATGGCTTCCCGTGAAATTCATATCTTGCCGTACCCAACCTGAGTGGAATTTATCTCACTGGTAATCAAAAGATTCTTGAATTAATACACTTGCCCGATGGCGTAACCCTAGATTCTGATCACTCACTGCTATCCTGTAGTTGCTTCCTCTGAACTGAAGCATTAGAGAGAGGGTTGTGAGATTTGGAAGGTTCCTGAGAGCCCTCTTCAAGGAAGTGAGTGATGTGAGGGGTTGCTGGGGCAACAGAGACTCTCCAGGGAAGCTGAAGTTGTCCGAGTTGTGCTAGAAGCTCCAGGGATGCAGATTCTGTGAGTGGTCACCCAGCTGGATTCAGGTTTTCAGTGACCTAGCTGCCTCTGAGCTGTCGATGGCCCTGTGAGTGAGCCTTGGCCACAAACAACACTGGTCAACTCATTGGTTCACCAAGTAGACTTTGATGGGACTGTTCCTTCAGTCTGACATCACTGCCCTCTCTAGTGAGAGTGATGTCTGTTCGTGTCTCCCCAGAAAGGGACTGCCTAACCCTCAGTAAACAGTAGCAGTGTATTTGCCCTTGATAGTCACCATCAGAAGAACAGGTCCTGTAATCCACCATCCTGTAGAAGTTGAAAGGATCTGAAACGTAAAGAAACCATCTCTGTTCCTGGCTAGAAACGTTCTTCCCTAGATGGCCAAACTTCCTGACCCGTAGAACTTAGAATCTCAGAAACAACAAGAGTTTTCAACTGCATATGGTACCGAACCCTTCCGCTACATACATACACACACACATACATACGTACATACATACATACATACACACACACATACATACATACATACGTACGTACATACATACATACATATGAATTATAAGTTAAGTACTTGCAGCTGCAGCCATTGAGAAGGAAGGCAGAGGCAGGAGCCTGGGCAACATGGTAGACAGCTTTATCCATCAAGGTCAGAGAGCCTTGCTGTTCTGCTGTTTCTGCAAGAGGACAATTGTTTGTTACTGGTACCCATGTAGCAGCACACAACTGTAATTCCAGTTCCAGAGGGACAGATCTCTTCTCCTGGCCTCTACATGTACACCATGCAAGCACTCAGTCATACACATAAAATAAAAGTAAATATATCTTTATTAAAAAAGATTGTAGATGGGGCTGGAGAACTAGCTCAATAGGAAGAGTAAAAGTAAATGTACTTGTTGATCTTGCAAAGGAGCTGGGCTCATTTCCCAGCACCCACATGGGGGCTCGTGGAGTCCATAATTACTGTTCTAGGGGATCTGACACTCTCTTCTGGTCTTCACCAGCATCAGGCACGTATGTAATATACATGCTTACACATAGATAAACACGCATACTCACGAAATAAAATTTAAAATTGTGTATCAGTTATGATTGTTGATTTGAAGACTATATTATAGTTTGCATCATCACACCCCAACCTGCTACAGCTCACGCAATAATTCTATTGTTCTCTGTAGACTGACCAAACTGACCTTAAATTCGAAATTCTTCTACAGCCTCTGGAGTAGCTAGGATGACAGATCCGTGTCACCAGCCCTGGCTTCCATCATCCTATAAATCTAGTTGGACTGAGCTTGATGCTATATACCCTTAATCCCAGCACTTTGGAGGCAGAGGTAGAGGCAGATGGATCTCTGTGAGTTCAAGGCCAACCTGGTCCACAGAGCAAGTTCCAGATCAGCCAGGGCTGCACAGAGAGACTCAGTCTCAAAAAA
>NW_022196900.1:82954566-82957456 GCF_008632895.1 Mastomys coucha | reverse complement strand
CCGCAACAAAACAAAACCCCCTAAAACAAAAAATAAAACCCTGCCAGTTGCTTCCAAATGACATAGTAATACATAAGCCAGGTAGATTCCAAGAGCTGCAGACAGTGGCCTCTTGGTCAGAGGTGATGCTGGCAGGAGACATTCCAGCATTGTATAAATGATGCATACAGCCGGGCAGTGGTGGCGCATACCTTTAATGCCAGCACTTGGGAGGCAGAGGCAGGAGGATTTCTGAGTTTGAGGCCAGCCTGGTCTACAGAGTGAATTCCAGGACAGCCAGGGCTACACAGAGAAACCTTGTCTCAGGAAAAAAAAAAAAAAAAAAAAGCTTCATACAGTGATTCTGGCTGTTCCATAATTTTCAGAAACATGAGGTTGTGGAGACAGAAAGGCTCTGGAAGCCAAGGCTATCTATGTCTGGAGACAGAGAAGAAAACTGTTATTGGATCACCAGCAGCTTCTCCAGTCAGGACGCTGGGGGATCAATCACCCCAAATATAGATGTGTCTTTTACTGTGTTCACCCCTCTCCCTGTACATGGCAGAGACACAGAAACGATAAGCTACCCAGGGCTCAGCTGCGGGCCAGGCCATCATGAAGGCCTAGAAGGGACCATCACAAATATTAGCAAACAGGATGAGGACCTGGCTCAGCGCATAGAGTGTCTGCTTACTGCCCAAGTGTGAGGACCTAGGTGTATGTCCCCAGTACCCACATAGAAGCCAGGCAATGAAGTCATGCACCTATAACCACTAGCCCAGAGGAGGCAGAGACGATCCCTGGGGCTCACTGCCCATCTCTCAGTGTAGCTGACATCAGCTAAGTCCGGGTTCTTGAGAGACTCAAAAAATAAGGTGAAGGTGCAGGAGAGGTGGCTCAGCAGGTAAGAGCACTTGTTGCTCTTGCAGAGGATTATGGTTCATAGTTCCCAGAACCCACATGCTGGCTTACAACCATATGTACCTCCAGTTCCAGGGGATCCAATGGCTTCTAATCACTCCCAGGCACTAGGTATACATTTGATGCATAAACATACTTACAAGCAAAACACTCACACACATAAAATAAATCTAAAAAAACAAAAACAAAAACATGATAAGGTACAGAGGAACATAGGAAGACACTCAAAGTCAATCTCTGGTCTCCCTGCGCGTGCATGCGTGTCCGTGCGTGTGTGCGTGCGTGCGTGTGTGTGTGTGTGTGTGTGTGTGTGTGTGTGTGTGTACAGAGACGAACACACCCACATGGGCACACCCATACATTAGCAAAGGGCAAATGACAGGCAAGAGAGGTCAGCAGTGAGTAGCTAGAGGAGAGGAAGTTCCCCAGGCGACAAGGACAAAGATGAGGGCTCCTAGTGAGCGGGTAGTTTCTCAGTGGATTTGCCCAGGAGGAGAGGGTGGATGGGAATCTAAGTCTCTGACTTCAGCAACCTTGCTCCTTCCCACCCATCTGCTCGAAAGCAGTTTCCAGACAAAAAAACGCTCTGCTTAGTCCTGCGGTAGGAGTGCAGGACAGAATCAAGCACAGTCTCTATGACGTCCCCGTTTAGAAAGGGAAACAGAGAATAGTAGATGCCATAGTTCGATAGACCCAGCAGCAGAGCGGCTGGAGGGCAGTGTGAGCACAGGAAGGGGAGAGGGGGTGAGGGTGAGGGGCTTCCAGAGACTGGGCTTGACTGAATGGAAGTCACCAACACACAGCGGGCCTTGGAGACGGCATGTTCCGAGAGCACTAAGAAAAATGGAGTATGCCAGAGTGGCTGGAACGTGGGGGCGAAGCGGAGGTGGGACATTCGGTTGAAAACTCAGGCCAGGATTCAGCCTGTGGCTGCAGTTGATAACTGGGGAAGTCCCTAAGATGCACTGGAGAACATTCTACTCATGAAGGATGTACTACTTGCATTCACTTTCTTCTCTTTTCCTGATATCACCCGTCCACCTTCTCAGGCATCTTTGAGAACTTGGACAAATCATTTCAACCTTTTACAGTAAATTAAAGCTAATGTGCCTTTAGAACAGTTGGAGAGAAGTTATTTGTGAACTTTGTTACTTGTGCTTCAAAACATAGGCACAACACAGAAGGCCCTTTAACTTAAGCCCGAGAGCCCTAGGGAAGATTAGAAGGAGATTGCACTCCAGAATTGGCTGTTCTCGGGCAAGGAAGGTCCAGGGAGCCTGTGACCTAGTTTTGTTCATCCCTTTCCTCCACCTCTTAAAGGTAAAGGCCACCTTAGACTATCTCAAAGGGACCCTGTGACTTGGGTTAAAAAGGTCGGCTGTTTTCTCAGATAGGAAGTGAGGGTGACATACTTCCAAACCAGAAGTCTTACACTTGTTTTTTTTTTTTTTTTTTTTTTTTTTTTTTTTTTTTTTTTTTTTGGTTTTGTTTGTTGTCTTAGGGGCAGAAAGAAAGTGTTTTTTGTTTTGTTTTGTTTTGTTTTGTTTTTCCCAAGACAGGGTTTCTCTGTGTGGCCCTGGCTGGCCTCAAACTCAGAAATCCTCCTGCCTCTGCCTCCCAAGTGCTGGAATTAAAGGTGTATGCCACCACTGCCTAGCAGAAAGAAAGTTTTTAGTGTTGGGAATTTAACTCAGGGCTGCAAAGATGGCTCAGCTATTAAAGGCTAGGGTCCCAATCAAAAACTCAGAGCCTCTTACATGCTAAGCAGGACCTCTGCCATTGAGCTGTGGTCCCCCCACCCCTGCTGCTGCAGGCTTCCCAAGTACTGAGACTATAGATGTGAGCCACTATGATGTCTGGGAGTCACTCTATTTTCTGTGAACAAAAATTATATTTCTAGCTGGGGGTGGTGGTAGATGCCTTCAGTCACAGCACTGGGGAGGCAGAGGCAGGCAGATCTCTGAGTTCGAGGTGAGCCTGGTCTAAAGAG
>NW_022196900.1:82954075-82954556 GCF_008632895.1 Mastomys coucha | reverse complement strand
GAAGTAAGGAAATAAATAAATAAATAAATAATTTTCTTTTTGTTTTTTATTCTTTTTGACAGGGTCTCACTATGTAGCCCTGGGAACACACTATGTGGACCAGGCTGGCCTTGTACTAACAGAGATTCCCTGCTGGATTAAAGACCAAGTGCCATCACACATAGCCTTTTTGAGATCTTCTCTCTTGATTTCTCCACCCTGAACAGCTTGTGAGAGGACACCGAGGAAACTTTTATTTTTTGTATTTTGTGAATTTGTTTTCATTTTTTGTGCTTCGGATTGAACTGGGGGACATCTTATATGGTAAACCTCTGAGCTACACATCCATACTAAGGGAAGGTGTCATTCATTCACTCATTCATTCATTCTTGTGGGGAGGGGACTTGGAGGACAAATTGCAGGGGAAGACTGGTCCACCAGGGATTCCGGGGATTGAACTTAGGACCTCAGTGTTGCACAGCAAGATTTTTTTTTTTTTTTT
>NW_022196900.1:82914465-82953973 GCF_008632895.1 Mastomys coucha | reverse complement strand
CTGTAGACCAGGCTGGCCTCGAACTCAGAGATCTGCCTACCTCTGCCTCCCAAGTGCTGGGATTAAAGACGTGAGCCACCACTGCCTGGCTTGCTTTTTTTTTAAAACTATTATTCCATCTCTCCAGCCCCAAGGAAGATTTTTGGTTTTGATTTTTGAGACAGAGTTTTCTCTGGGTAGCTTTGGCTGTCCTGGATCCAAAGCTTAAGGAAGGTTCTTAAAGTTCAGTGGGACACAGTTTCAAATCCACTACACCATGAGAACCCAGAAAATGGATATTCTTTTTATCCCTACCTACTCCTATACCCCAAGAGAAAAAGAACAAGATTGCCTGAAACCATGGAAACTCTCTGTAACACCTTCAAGTAGTGAATGAATATCTTCGCCAGCACCTTCCAAGAGATCAGAGAAGCCGAATCCACAGCCCGAGCTTGTGGAACAGTTAGGTCCCACAGCAGGAGAGTGACCAGATGAGAGAAGCCAAACAGAAGGAGGAATGAGGGAAGGGGGTGCCTGCTCATTCTTCCTAAGCATGCCCCTTCCTAGCAGCTGCTTCTGTGGGATCCATAATCCCCTCCCCTCACCTCCACCCCATCCTCTGGCCGCCCACCTCTCCTCCACCCATCCCATTCATCAGTAGGAGGGTACCATATTAGTGCAGCATTTCAGGGCCTGACAGATCCTTTCTGGGCGCCCCCACATGTAACCACTTAACCCCTAGCACAAAAGGCCATGCTGAATGGGCTTGAAACCAGTGGCTCGTGCGGAGGGGGAGGTCTCAATAGGATTTGGGGAGCTGGGTGTATAAAGCACTCTGCTCCAGCAGTCCACAATGGAGGAGCTGAAGTCAGGCATGTGCCGAGGGGAGGAGCCCGGCAGCTGCATCCCGCCCCTGAACAATGATTTATTCATTCTCTTGGCACGCTCAGAGAAAACAGGCTCCAGGGAACGTGGCCCCACAAATCGCCCTGGGCCTCAGATAATTCCCACCATCATCACTGAGGTTCAGAGAACCTCACTCCCCACCCCCATAATTTATTGCCTAAAGCTTGAAGTTCCTTTCCCTGTTAGGTAGGCTTCTGGAAGCCCTAGGTGTGGGTAGGATGGGTCAGGCAGGCATCTCCCTTTGAAGGGGCTGCACCCAATCCGTGGGTTCCTCGAGTTCCCTCTGGTGCCCATCTCACAGCCTATAGAGACTCATGTATACACCCCTCCCTAAAGTAGAGAAATAAAATTGCAAGGCACATAGGATGGCTTGGTTTAGAACTGTCCACACAGGGTAGGTCAGAGGAAGAAGCAGGGTGTTGAGTAGGCTTAGTCTAGATAAACTAATAGGTAGTAGGAAAGCCATAAAGGATTGCTGGATAAAGTGCAGGCTGCTAGCCAAAGGTATTGATTGCTCTTGCTGTCTCCACTCTTCTGCCAAGCCTCATTCTTGTAGCAGAATCTCTGGAAGCATTGGGGCTCGAGAGCCATAATAAAAATAGGTAAGCTCTAGGTAGGTACGGTGGTGCATACCCAGCAATCCTAGGCATTTGACAAACCGAGGCAGGAGGATTGTAAGTTTGAGGACAGCTGGCCTCCACAGAAAGAACCTATCCAAAAAAGAAAAAAAAAAAAAAAAAAAAAAAAAAAAAAAAAAAAAAAAGTCAATGGCAGACATGTAGTTTCTTTCTTTAAAAAAAAAAAAAATTATTTTGCCTGTATATATGCATTGTACCCTATGCGAGTATCTGATATCTGGCTATATAGTTGAAACCCTATCTCATAAACTCAAGTACACTTTGGGTGTGGGTCAGAGGAGGGTGTTAGATACCCTTGTACTGGAGTTATGAATGGTTGTGAGCTGCCCTGTGGATGCTGAGAATCGAACCTGGGTCCTCTGTAAGAACATCCAATGCTCTCAAACACTGAGCTACCTCGCTAGCCCCAAGGCCAGTAGCCTCAAGAACAAAACGATGACAAGCAAACCTGCCTTTCTGCCTTCATAGCTCATGTCACCAGGGCCAGACATTTAAAAAAATCATAATAAATAAAACTAAAAAAAAAAAAAAAAAAAAATCAATAACGTTAGCAGAACAGGAGTGTCAGGTTGATGTGACCATCCTCAGACTGGCCTCTGGGCCTCCAAGCTCCAAGCCTGTAATTACCTTGTCACACAGAAAACAAATCTACTGTGGGCCTTCCCAGTGAGAGGTGGGAGATCCCAGACAAGGAGGTCGCCCAGTTGGGAAGGGGAGGGAACAACAGGAAGACTGATGGATGCTCAGTGCTGGAGGTAAGAGAGCTTGAAACTGACAAGCTAAAGCCTAGAGAGCTCAGAAAGTTTTCTTCCTTCATAAGGGCAGACACACCAGGGGAGAGGATGCAGTGACTAGGAAGGGGCCTAAGGAGAAGGGCTTGTGCCCCTTCCGGGATGCCTCAGTGGGGTGATTACTAAGAGGCTGCTGCCCTCTGGTGGGCAGAAAGAGAACCATCAACGCCGCCAACGCTGAAATCCCATCTTTTCCAGTGACCTCCAAGGCTAACATCCTCATGGGCCCACAGGTTGAATTCCTCAGGAACAACGGTGATACCCAGTATAGCATTCACTCAGAATGCTATACTCAAAAATTTATTTTTGCATGGCATGGAGTCACATTTAATCCTAGAACTCAGGAGGTAGAGTCAGGGGGATCTGCAAGAATACGTGGTCTACATAATGAAGCTGTCTCAAAAAGAAAAAAAAGTGTCCTTGCTCTTTGGCTGGGAGTGTACCACTGCAATGCCTAAGCTATACATAATAGTGCATGGTGCAAAGATGTAATCCCAGCACTCAAGAGAGCAGAGGCAGGAGGATCAAAAGTTTAGAGTAAGCTCCAAGCCAGCCCGGGCAACATGAGACCCTGTATCAAGCAAGCAAATAAACAACCCCAGTGCCTTTGGGCTCAACATCCGTGAAAACAGGAAAGAAACAGGATCAGGCAAAGGAAGCTGAGTGGCAATATAAGCCTGTGGCAGTCGCAGTGGGGACACAATGAGCTCAGAGCTTAGAATGGCTCTTCTGAGTCGTTCCTACCTGATCTGAGCTGACCATGTCTTTATACACCTGTCACCACTGCAAGCGAGTTGTGCTGGAAAGAGACCTGGCCTTGCAGGGTACCCTGTGGCTGAGACAAGTCTCAAAGGGGTGAAAACAGGAAGCTGTCGTCATAGCGTTCCCAGCAGTAAAGCCTTCCGTGATGGGCTACCCCACACCAGAGATGCTCATCAAACGTGTTAAATAGACCACAGGTTCATCCTGGGCTATACGCTCTGGGCTCCAGGCTCAGCGGGACAGTGTATCCGTCCCAGTTACTGGCCTGTTATGCTCTGAGCCTTGGGGACACTCAGGAGAGCTTAATACTTAAGATTGCAGACTCATTCATCCAGCAACCATTCACTGAGATTTCCTGGGCCAGGCCTGGAGGCAGACACTTTCCATTTTTTTCTATTTAATCCTCACAAGTGTGGAGCGAGCATTAAGTCAGATTATTCAGATGAGATCAAGTTATTAAGTGGCTTTCACAGTCCAATGACACTTTAAAAAATGATACTCACAATGGGACAAGTGTTATTTCTGCTGTCAAAGATTCTTCAGGCCATAAAGGGCCTCGGCTCTGTTCTGCCTGTGTGTGTTCTCTGAATAGGATGGTTTGAGGTTTGCAGTGCGAGCATAGCCTTGGCTGTAGCCAAGAGTTCTGTTCCACAGGCCCCAGCTTCAGCTCTTTCCTAGCAGTGCTGCTTCCCAAAGATCATAGGCACCGACAGCCAAGAGGAAGCAAGGGACTGTGCTCCAGAAATCCACCCCCCTGACCCCCACGCCCTGCATCTCTCACTGATCTATCTGTTCTGTAGAAGACAAAGACTGGGGAAAGTAGCCATCGTCCGCTGCTGCTGCTGCGACTGACAGCCCTGACTGGTGACAGCCCTGACTGGTGACTGACAGCCCTGATTTGTTTAACTTGGGAAGCAGAGGCAGGTGTACAAGTTTGAGGCTAGCCTGGGCTACACAGTGAGACCATCTCAAAAAAGAAAACCAGAACCTTTTAGCACATCCAGGCATCAACACGAAGTAGTTACCTCATTTTAGTTTAAATTAAGACGAGGGGAGGGGTCCTTGGATATTATAATTTCTTTCTGAAAATGACTGGACACATTTACTCAATACTTCTCTCTTCCCCACTACACACATACACACACATACACACACACACACACACACACACACACACACACACACACACACACACAGCTTTCCCTCCTGGGCTCCCAGAACCTAATTTTTCACATTTAGAAAACCCAGATGATTTTTGCCTGGGTCCATCTGGTTTTCCAAATAACCTGTCTTTTTGATAAATAACGTAAGTTAAATTAGACAAGACAAACAAAGAGAGGGGTGAACAATCAGCCCCTCCCCTTCTCTCAGCCTCTGAGAAAAAGAGGGAGCCGAGAAGCTCAAAGCACAGTGCATTCCTAACTGGGCCCCCACACGTTCAACCCCCTGGACTGGGCCTAGTGCTTCCCCAGCCTGTAGCTGGGGCAGCTCTGTCACTCCACGACTGGCCTGCTAGCCTACCAGCCATAAAAACACCACATGCAGCATTTCATCTGAACATTAGCAAAGAACCCAAGTGTTCGACCCCAAAGCTTCCTCCAATCACCCTTAGGCTGTGGCTACTTCAAACTCCCTCTTCTCATTATGTACCCCACCGCGGGGAAGGACAAAATCAATACACTGAAAATGAAAAACCTTTAAGGTGAGAGAAGATAGGAAGAAAGAGGGGACTGGTGGGCCACGGATAAAACTAAGATGCTACAACTAAGGGACAGAGAGATCTGCTGCCTTGTTCTCAAAAGGTTATGAGGCTGACTCCAGCTACACACAAAGCCAGGCCTATTTCCCTGGTTCACTTTGAAAGTCCTGGCAATACCCACAGGCCTCCATTCCTACACCTGTCAGAACAGCACTAACTGCCATTGGCTGCTGGATTAGCCCCATGGGCTGGGAGACTGAAGAACTTTGCTGGGGCGTGGCTTCCCCTACCCACAGTGTACCCAGGCACCAGCCCTATCCCTTCCAGAGCAGTGTGTTAGATATGCAGTGTCAAATATGTATAATCATGCCACATTCCATGGTACCTTCAGACTAACCATAACCCAGTGAGCTGCAGAAAGTCCGTGTCCATGAGCATCCTCCAGTTGAAGGGTAAAATCTACAGAGAATGATTTATCTAAGGTCACACCACTTGTAAGCTACAGAATCTCAGTGTCATTTCTACCACTCCATCCTACACTGGAAAGCTTTATAAGCAAGCCAGACATGGTGCCTCACACCCTTACCCCGGCATTGTGGAGGCGAAGAAAGGAATGCAGTGAATTTAAAGCTAGCCAAGGCTACACAGCTAAGTCTAGGCCAGCTATATTGGGCTATACAGTTAAGTTCTTATCTCAAACCGGGCAGTGGTGGCACATGACTTTCACCCCAGCACTTGGGAGGTAGAGGCAGGCAGATTTCTGAGTTCAAGGCCAGCCTGGTCTACAGAATGAGTTCCAGGACACCCAAGGCTATGCAGAGAAACCCTGTCTCCAAACCCCCCCCCCCAAAAAAAAAAAAAAGGTTCTTACCTCAAAAATAGGAGGCTTGACAGATGGCTTAGGTAGTTCATACCCACCATGTAGGTGCTGAGAACCAAACCCATGAAATGTTCTTAACTGCTGAGCCATCTCTCTGGCTCCTAGTTGTTTTTGTTTTTAAAAAGATTTACTTATATATGTGCACTCTATTTGCATGTATTATTGCATGACAGGAGATTCAGATTCAGACAGAAGAGGGCATCGGATCTCATTATAGATGGTTGTGAGCCACTATATGGTTGCTGGGAATTGAACTCAGGGCTCCAGATGAGCAGCCAATGCTCTTAACTGCTGAGCCAGTCTCTCCAGCCTCTGTTACACAGGGTTTCACTATTATAGTCCTCTGCAGGCTTGAACCACATTGCTCAGGCTTAACTAATGACAATCCTCCTGCCTCTGCCTATTGAGTGCTAGGATTATAGGCAATCACTACCACACCCAGCTGTAAAATGCTTGTTTTTGTTGTTAGGGATTGATCCCCAAACCTTGTGCCTGTTAGGCAAATACCCTGCCAGTGAACACCAAGCCTTCCCTGGGGAGATGTTCAAGTTAGACAGTGCATCCTCCACACATTGTGTATGTGTAAAGGTCACCTTCTGGCTGCTATGTAGATTGGATGCAAGGGAAGCAAAGGCTGAAGTGGGGACATCAGGAGACTACAGCAGTACCTGGGAAGAAGCTGAAATACAGAGCATAGCACTGGCTGCAGCGCCGGAATAAACAAGCTAATTCCAGATACAAGTTATAAGAGAAAGGCCTGGAAACAGACGAGAATGCTCTTCATTTTTCCTACTTGAGGGACAGAGGCACAGTGATAACTATTTTTTTAAGATTTGTATTTATTATTTTAAAATTATGTGTTAGGGTGAGTTTGTGCGTGAGAACGCATGTTCTGCAGGGGAGGCGAGAGGCACTGGGTTCCCCTGGAGCTGGAGTTACAGGCAACTGTGAGCCACATGACATGGCTACTGGGATCTGAACTCAAATCCTCTGGAAGAGCAGCCTCTAAGCCATTAGAAATTCACTTTTAAGTAGGTGTGGTGGCGCATGCCTTTATTCCCAGTATTTAGGAGGCAGAGGTAGGTAGAGCTCTGAGTCTGAGGCCAGCCTAGAACACAGAGCCAAGTTCCAGGCTAGCCAGGGCTACACAAAGAAATCTTGTCTCAAAATAAAACAAAAACACCCAGCAACAACAAAGAAAAGAAATACATAAAAAAAAATAATCTCGAACTAGGGAGTTTCCAGAGAAGTGGGGATGACAGGGGAATCCTATGGAGATCTGAGAGGCTGGGCTGCCAGAGATGTGGGGAGTATAATTTGATACTTTATAGGAAGACACTACAGTTTATGCAACTGTGGACTGAAGTGGTTAGCTGACTTCAATCTCCTACCCCTACTTACGTATACAAGGAAGAGACAAAGGACCGACACTGACATGGTGTCCCCAGACTTAGGCTGATTCCTCCTAACAGGTAATTTCCAAGATGGTGGAGCTGAGTCCTATAGGAGTGAGCACGACAGATGCTGGTGGTCAGTACCCTGGACAGACGGCACGTGGGTCAGGCAGAAACTCTTCAATCCTGTTATAAAGGTGGAAGCCAAGCATGACTTCTGGAAGGCCTACTTTCATAATGAAAAGTGACCCATAGTTAAAGACTATATTTTTTCTTCTCTAGTGTAGCGAGAACTTCTTGTGCACTGTATGGAAGCACCACTGGTCAATAAAAAACTGATGGCCTATTAGCTAAGGCAGAAAATAGGAGGGAGAAAGGAACTCTGGGATAGAGTCGGACGTGGGCACTCTGGAGGAGAGAGACACTCCAGACACCCTGGAGGAGACTGAGGAGAGGTAACTATGTGGCAGCCACAGACTAGAATAAAAGGTTGGGTAAGCCATGAGCTAGTGGAGGAACAAGCCCAAGTTTATGGCATAGGTATTTATTCAAACATAAAAAGTCTCCAAGGCATTAGTCTGGGAACAAATAGACTGAATAGAAAAGCTTGCAGTGCCTCAGCAGGTAAAGGCACTCGCTGCCAAACCTGAGAGGTTCAATTCCCCAAGGTTAAATGGTGAAAGGAGAAAACTAACTTTTGCAAATTATCCTCTATTCCTACATGTGTGTCCACACATACACACAAACATAAATTAAATGAAATGTAGCAAGAGGAAGAAAATAGAATGCATTTACCCAGAGACTCAAAGAAAAGCAATTTATTTCCCAGATTTCTCAGGTACTGATTTTCTTTTTTTCTTTTTCTTTTTTTTTTTTTAAAGATTTATTTATTTATTATATGTGAGTACACTGTAGCTGTCTTCAGACATACCAGAAGAGGGCGTCAGATCTCATTACAGATGATTGTGAGCCACCATGTGGTTGCTGGAATTTGAACTCATGACCTTCCAAAGAGCAGTCGGTGCTCTTCCCCACTGAGCCATCTCACCAGCCCCTGATTTTCTTCTCTTAAAAAAGATTTATTTATTTATTTATTTATTTATTTATTTATTTATTTATTTCAGACACACCAGAAGCGGGCATTGGATCCCATTACAGATGGTCATGAGCCACTATGTGGTTGCTGGGACTTGAACTCAGGACCTCTGGAGGAGTAGTCAGCGGTCTTTACTGCTGAGCCATCTCTCTAGCTCCTGATTTTCTTCAATTTTGTGGTCAGTTGTTTTTTTTTTTTTTTTTTTTTTTTTTTTTTTTTCATTTCTTACAAGGAGAGCATGTGGAAAGGTTGGAGTGCCTGCTCAGCCTAGGCAAGGCCCTCAGTTTGCTCCCAAGTAACTTAGCACTCACAGGGCATGTGGAAAAAAGGGGGATTTATCTGCGGTCTCAGTTCTCAGCTCTGTTGCTCAGGAGGGTGGGGGGTGCCTACATTAGGTGCTTTTTATAACACTTAGAGAGCAGCGATAACCACCACCTCAGATCCAGAGCAACACTGAAGTACATGGAGGCCAGCCAAGGAGAAAGGGCCTCTCAGAGGGGGTGTAATGTAGGAAGCCTCTCCTCCCGACCAGCTGAGTGGGCTGTCTAATCACTTCCTGGGGATGGAGAAGCCAGTGAGGGGCAGCTGCAGCACCCTTTATGCTGGATGCAGAGCCCTTGGGAGGGAGCATCCTGAAAAACGAAACCCTGTCTCACCTTAGGCACTGACGGAAGGATGAGCACGGAAGCTGGACAGCAAACCCTGCCCTCGAGGCAATGAGATTTATTGAAAACCTACATACATATTAAAACAGCTTTATACACATTTCTCCCATTACAAGATTACAAATATACAAATGTGTGTTCTGCCCGAGTCAGCATCCTGAGAATTAGAAAAAAACAAAACCAAGAAGCCCTAGCACCTAACAGAAAAGCCACATCTTAATTTCATCAGTTGTGTAGGCTGCTTTATGTCTCTCAACAGAAGACGGGCACAACCTCATCCAACCTCCCATGCCCAGCTTTCAACACTGAAGCCAACATTCACCTGCAATGGCTTTTTCAAAGCAGTACTGAATTCAGTTCTGATGGGAGAGTGTTGGTCTATGTTTCTGAAAGCCCAGTGGCCGGTCGAAGAAAGCGACTAATGGCAGTTCTCTTCAATGTTTTTATTAAATTCTACTGGTCTGCTTTCAATATTAGTGATGGTCAGGGCAAGAAACTCAGCCCAAAAGCAGCAATAAATAGTGGTTGGGTTTCTGCAGAAGGGAGGGAGGCTCTCCAACAAATGCTTTAAGTGGAGACTCTAGTCCCTGGGAAGTTCTGTTCTCCATTGATTATCCAGTGTGGATGGACACTGGGTATAACCCTTTATCTTCCTCCCACACTGTGGAAAGTGAGGGATAACCTCTTTCTGAACTAGGTACCAGCTTGAGTCCTTATTTCAAAGGTGATAAAGGTTAGTCAGAGATCAAGGCTAGCAGCTTACATGACACAGAAGCATCAGGACGATGCAACAGCCAGGTGCATGCTTCTTGGCCTGGTTCCGTGATAAGGGTCATGTGGCTGTAGAGGCCCCGTCCCAGTGCTGGTTTTCAGTGCTTTCTGTAATTTTCTATAATGCCATACTTTCTTCCTTTCTCCGATCACCTCTACTTGAAAGTGGCGTCAACCTAGGAAACAGCTAGGGAAAAAATGTCAAGCGCTTAACAGAATAACAGAAGTGAGACTTCAATTATTCTGTAAGTCGATGCTGGGAACTCTGCTGTGCTAAGATTGGTGGCCAAACTGAAAAATAACACTAGGAAGGAAAAATGCTGTGGAGAACTGTGTGGTGGGAAGAAGGGAAGCTCTGCTCATAATGCATTGATTTTGAGGGAAGGAAAGGTCATCAGTGGAAACCACAGTCCCACCCCTCCGTGCCAGACCTACTGTGAGTACTCCTGACAGACGCTGGCATCCTGGGTGGTGTTAGCTCTCCAGGTATCTGAAGATGCTTCGCTTTGGTCCTGGACTGCTTCCGTTTGTCTTTAGCCGCTTAGGAGACGGTGACATCACTGACGACAGTCCCCTTTTTCTCACCTAGAGAGAGCATAGAAGGAGTTAGGGCCGGCGCAAGACACACACAGTGCTTTACTTCAGTGAGTTCTTCAGCAACTCAGCTAAAGCACAGATGATTAACAGACAAAAAACGAAGTTTGAAGACAAATCTAAAAGCTGATGAGCTGATTGTCCATTGGAGCAGCAACTCCACTACAAATTCTCAAGACATGAAACATTCTAACACTATAACAGCTGTTAGATAAGAGTTTTTATTTCATTTCATTGTGTGATGTATTCATGTGGTGCATGGTGCATGCCATGTGCGTGCGTGTGGAGGCTGGAGGATGCTGGGATCTTCCTCCATTGCTCTCTGACTTATTCCTTTTAGACAGCCAGTCTCTGAACACAAAGTTTGACACTTCAGTTAGGATAGCTGGCCAGCAGCCTCTCTCTGCCTCATGTTTGGGTTATAGAATTGTACAACCATACAGCTATGTCTGCCATTTATATGTGCTAAGATTCAGACTCAGATCCTTATGCTTGCACAGTAAGTTCTCTTACCCACTAAACCATCACACACATACACACACTCTCACACACACACACTCACGCTTGCACAGTAAGTTCTCTTACCCACTAAACAATCACACACACACACACACACACACACACTCTCACACACACTCATGCTTGCACAGTAAGTTCTTTCTCTCCCTTTTTTTAAGATTTATTTTATGTATACGAGTACTAGCTGTCTTCAGACACACCAGAAGAGGGCATCAGATCCCATTACAGATGGCTGTGAGCCACCATGTGGTTGCTGGAAACTGAACTCAGGATCTCTGGAAGAACAAGTTGGTGCTCTTAACTGCGGAGTCATCTCTCCAGCCCCAGAGTAAGTTCTCTTACTGGTTAACCTCCCTCCCCCTCTCTCTCTGTCACACACACACACACACACACACACACACACACACACACACACACACACACACATGTTTTTTAAAAAATAAAACAAATAACTCTGGAACTGGAAAGATGGCTCAATGGTTAAGGTACTTGCTCTTCTTACAGAGGACCAGATTCTTTTCCCAGCACCTCCAGCTTAACAACTGTCTGTAACTCCAGTCCCAGGGGATCTGGTACGTGGCCTCCCCAGGTACCAGACACACACACAGTGCATGTACATACATGTAGGTAAAATACAAACTAATCTTTAAAAAAACCAAACAAAAACCAAATCCCCACACGTAAGCTCTATTTGGGAAGTTCCACATATCCATCTGTACCTGAGGCTTAGATGAGTCCTTTGCTGTCTCTGCCTTGGTGGGAGAAAGTGTATGAAAGACAAAGTTTCTTGAGTTTCGGGGAGCGCTGGGGTTGAGGTCAGACAGGGCAGCAAGCTTTTGAAGCACCGCTTTGGGCTGGTTTAGCAGGGAGCCTGTCTTCAGCTGAAGAAAGAAGAGTTACCTGATATCAAACCACAAATGCCAAAGAGAAGAAGGACGCCTATCCGCGTCTACCTACCCTGGTACAGAGGGGATGCATTTCTAACTTATGCAAGACCTTCCACATCCTGTGTCCACCTCCCTCCCTGGATGACAGACTGATCTATAGACCATAATGCCAGATGAACATAGTCCCAACTAACCTGGTGAGCACCTCCTGGTCTGATGGTTTCAAAAGGGTTACTGAGCACAGACTTTGGTTCCTGAACAACCACGGCACGACTGGCTGGAAAGAAAACAGAAAGAAGTGTTCTGGGCCAAGCTGGGTACAATTCCTTCTATATTTAAACAAGCTAAGAAGCCTTAAAAGCTGACATAAGAACTCTTGTATATTTCATACTCATGACTTTAAAACTATTGCAAGTGTCACTAAGGAAGCAATGATGTTGAGCTTGTCAATTAATCATTAACAAAGAATAATGTAAAAGAAAACAGCCGTTGGTGCTGTGGAGTACCATATAAGAGAAATGGTTCTGCAGTTCGATACTCCGATGTTCAAATGCCAGCCCCAATAACCAAGTGGATAAATCCTGGGCAACTCAGAGAGAAGCCACAATTCATCAGCCGAGCCTCAAAACTTGAAGCAAAACAGTTATATAAACCCAAGTACAATCTCTACTGACCAATAGCTTAAGAGCCAACTTCTGCCTCTCCTACCGCGATGGCGCCTTTAAGACAGTATTACAGAATGGCTTATGTTAGCTGCCACAGTCCCTGAAGGTTAGAGTCCCTTACAATCCAAGCTGCCAGACAAAATATGAAGGAAGAGCTCACCATTCTTCTGCAGCACTTTGGCTGTGACTTTTTTGGCTAGCATCATAAACTGACTGTCTTCCCCAATGTCCTCTTCTTCAGCAGAAATTTTCCCCTGTTGAGCCTGAACATGAAGATCATACAGTATTAGCCAGGTATGGTAGCACATGCCTATAATCCTAGCACTTGGAGAGCTGAGGCAGGTTTTGAGGCCACTCTGGAATACATGATGACAGACCAGCCTCTGTCTCCAAAACAAACTCATGCAACATTAGATTACCTTCAGCTTTCCTAAATAGTCAGTGTAAGGGAGCTGGGAAGATGGCTCAGCAGTTAAGAACACTGGCTGTTCTTCCAGAGGACATGGATTCAACTCCCAGCACACACATGGCAGCTCACAACTGTCTGTAGCTCCATTTGCAGGGAGTCTGACACCCTCTTCTGGGCTCTGCTGGCCCCAGGTACACATGGGGTATACAGACATACATGCAGGCAAAACACCCATATACATACAATAAAATTTAAGTCCTTGAACTCTGAAGGCAGAGGCAGGTGAATGTCTATGACTTTGAAGCTGTCTGGTCTTCAGAGAGAGTTCCAGAACAGTCAGAGATACATAGTGAGACAGTGTTTCAAAAAACAAGCGGTGAGGAGCGGTGGTTAAGTGATTAGAAACATGCTGCTCCTCTACAGGACCCAAGTTTGGATCCCAGCATGCATGTAGGCAGCTCACAACTGCCTGGCACTCTAGCTCCAGGGGACTTGATGCCCTCTTCTGGCCTCCACAGGCACTGTACTCAAACATACCTCCCATCCTCACCCCCCATGCAAATACTTAAAAAAAAAAAAAAATCATGTATTTCTTTCTTTTTTTTCTGGTTTTTCGAGACAGGGTTTCTCTGTATAGCCCTGGCTGTCCTCGAACTCAGAAATCTGCCTGCCTCTGCCTCCCAAGTGCTGGGATTAAAGGAGTGCATCACCACTGCCCGGTGCATTTCATATTTTTGAGACAAGGTTTCATTATGTAGTTTAAGCTGGCCTGGAACTCAAAGAGATCTACCTGTCTCTGCCACCCAAAAACTGGGATTAAAGGCACGTAACACAGCTTAATCACTAAAATACACATTTTTCAATATTGGACAGTTAGCTAGAGAGTTACTTATGGTGACCTTTTCAGTATGGGGGGCCAGGGGGAGCAAACCTCAAGATTAAAAGGATTAGATATCTTGTTGCTAAGTTTATATAGCAGGTGAAGTGGCTCAATCTTTCCCTCCAAACTTGGTCAGAACAGGTGATTTTCTTAGACTCTTTCTACCTGTTCCCGAAGCCACTGCTCTCGTTCAATTCGCTCCTTCCTCCACTTGGCTTCGGTCTCGTCAAGCTGTTCTTCAACCTGATCGTCATCGGAGTCTCTGTGAAACAGATCCATCTGGGAGGTATCATCTAAAGGAAAGAGGTAAGGTGTTTAGCATTCGGTCATCCTCACAGAGCGAGTGGTCAGACAGACACAAGCCAAACCCACATCTGCTGAACACTGGGACAGAAACCTTTCCCAGGCACAGAAGGAAATCAGTGGACACAGCTACATCTAGCTCACAGCCTAGTACGCAGGTGGCTTTCTGTTTGTGCTTTTTGCCCAGAAAGGGCTGCTATGGAGCTAAGGATGACCTTCACTCCCAGCTGTGCTCCCTC
Organism: Mastomys coucha; assembly: GCF_008632895.1. Taxonomy (NCBI): domain Eukaryota; kingdom Metazoa; phylum Chordata; class Mammalia; order Rodentia; family Muridae; genus Mastomys; species Mastomys coucha. The sequence continues at coordinate 82,939,896 of NW_022196900.1, read as the reverse complement.
TACCTCCCAAGTCTTAGGATTATAGGCATGCACCACTGCCGAGTCCAGCTTGGCCATGTAAGGGACAGTATGACATGGTTTCCTGCCTCTGAATGGAGCCAGCAGGGCGTGAGCCTCCATGAATTGATGTTTCCTGTGGGTGAAAGGCTTGTTTGTATAATAGTGTACATAGTTTCACGTTCCTCCTTTGAGGAATGTCCTCTGCCGAGGTTAAAGACTCCATGATAATCAGAGACAGCATGAGTCTGGGAAGCAAGGACTTGTCTATGTCTCAGGAAAATGGTGAAATACTGTGACCTTCAGGACAGCCCTTAGGGCCGTGGGACAGAATGCTAAAAACGTGAGTTCAAAAATATATAATTTCTCAACTACGTAGAATATAAGGATGCAATATGAATTGTGTAAGGAGCTTCACAGGTCTAAAGGACAGGCAGCTGCACTGTAAGCTAAGGAGGGAGAGTAAGGAAATTAGGGAGCTGTGATCGCCAGGCAAAATCCCACCCAGCTAAGGCTTTTAGTTTATGTTTACAAAGGCATGGTAGATCCCTGAGTTTGAGGTTAGCCTGGGACAGAACTAATTTAGGTCTAGGCATGGTCAAAATGATAAATTTCAGGACAAGGTCCCATCCAGCTATCTTATTGTCTGTGTTAGTATTTGTTGTCTCTAAGAATCAAGAGGCTGGGGTCCTGACTGAATTAATACGTAAAATAAAAAACTGGGCTTTTGATCTCCAGAGAGTTTTTAGAGTAGCAAGAGAACTGTCTCGAGAGCAGAACACAGAAAAAGAGCATTCTGGAAAGCTGTCTGGAACAGAACATAGGCTGTCAGCTTGGACTCAGGATTTGACACTGCTCGCAGATAACCGTCTGTCAGAACCCTCTCCAAGCTGAGGCAGGTCCTTGGCACATGGCCATGCCCAGTTGTTTCCTAATGCATTATTGGGGATAGAACTCAGAGCATCTGTGTTCTAGGTAAGCATTCTACCAACTGAGCTCTGTCTCCACTCTCCTGGTTTAGTTCTGATTGCTATCTATCATCTGAAAGTGGACAAGTATGTATATTGGAACCATCTGTTTCTAAAGGACTGAAGTACCTATGTGTTTCCATCGGAATTTTCTTGTTCGTCCAGGCCCGTCGGTGTGCAGATCCCCATCAGCAAGGTACCTCTCTTGATATAGCCGCAGTCGCCGCTTATCATCATCCAACATGGTTTTCCTACAACAGAAACAAGAAGGCGCTGGACACCAGCACTGGTGTGACCGGTTACCATGTCTGGTAACATGGCTGTCTTGCTCAGAAGGGCAAGAACACTGACATGTGTATTTTCTTGATCTGACTCTCCAGCTCCTCGTCAGACGGAAGCACCTCGTCAATGACGTCCTCTTCGTATCTGTCAATCTCTTCGCCATCATACTCATCTTCACTTCCCACGTCACTGCCGGACACCTCTGCTTCGTCTTCCAAGTATTTCTTCAGTCTCCTAGAAAGCAATAGGAAAGATTAGAGACTAGACAGTGGATTCACACACAGAATATGGATACAGTAAGAAAAGCAGAAAGCCACCGCGGTTATCCCTGTCCCAGTGGATAGCCCCACATAACAGCCCTCATCAATCCCAGGAAATCAGAGCACAAACAAAGCTGAAAGTAGGATGGGGTTAGTGGGGTGAGGGGTGGGGTGACGGCTGTCAGTCAGGACTGGGGAGAATGAGAGAGGGCAGAGGAACGTGAGCAGAATGCAGTATATACATGTGGAAATAGCCAAAGGGTTAAAAATAAAGGAAGGCAGAATGTAGAACCATTAATAGTAGGCCTCAATTTATAATAACACACTTTGATAATATCAAGTGCTCTTTTGATATTTAAATGCTGGACACCTGACCCAGATCATGTGCCAGTTGCTATACTTTACAGGTGACGCCATTAGCTTATTACCTCTTGACATTTGCTAGTTAAGAGAATGCCTAAGATGTGAGGAGTCTAGAAGCTATAACCCTAAAAATGCCACTCGTTCTGGAAGGAACTAGAGATGTTTGTATAGAAATCAAGTAAGGAGGCTCAGAGAGACCAACTGGCTCCCACATAGGAGATGGACTCAACCTAGCTTGGGCAATGCTACAACCAGAAAACTTTAAAAATGTACTTTGTGTGTGAGTGCCTGCATGCAGGTCTGGGGACACGTTGTGGATGGTGGATCTAGGCTTCCACCGTGTCATGGGATTTCTGTTTCAGCTGCTTCAATGTATAGTCCAGGCTAGCTGGCCTACAAGTTCCCAAGTCATTCTGACTTTGTTTAAAAAACAATCAATCAAACCCCAAACTAAACAAACAAAAACAAAACAACATTTAAAATGACTTGATTATTTTATGAGTGTTTTGTCTGAGTATATGTCTGTGTACCATATGTTTGCAGTGCCTACTGAAGATAAGAGGGGATGTCAGATCCCATGTAACTAGGGTTACAGATGGTTGAGAGCCACCATGTGAGTGCTAAGAACTGAACCAGAGTCCTCTGGAAGTACAATAGCCAGTACTCAGTATCACTGAACCATCTCTCCAGTTCCCCATTCTCCTATCTCTCATGGTGCTGGGAATTATAAATGCACACCAACACACTCGGCTGGCTTGCTTGCTTCCTTCTTTCCGATACGTGGGTTCTAGGGATCAAACTCAGGTCATCAGGCTTGCACGGCTACCAGTTTCACCCAGAGCCATCACCTAGTCCCAGAAAACTCTTAATATTTACTACATATTTAGGAGTACCTGCTAGAAGGTTCAAACTAGTTTGTTTTGTATTTAAGCTCATCAGTGCTTAGAGAACAGTCTGATACAGTAAGACCAGAATTCTCTGTTGCTCGACATCATTACAGTGTGTCTTTTCTGTTTCCTTTTCTGGTGAGGTGCTGGAGACTGAGTCTATAGCCTTGAACATGCTAGGCTGTTCTCTAAACTTCAGCTCTACTCTTCCATTGAGTCACTTCTGAGTAAGTTGCCTAGGCTAGCTAAGACTCTGTAGGCCAGGGTCACCTTGACTTGTTGTCCTCGTTGAGCATCCAAGTAGGTAGTCACAGGCCTGCACCACCAGCCTATTAATTTTTCTAACCTCACTCTCTTTAAGAAGGCAGCCAGCCTTCAAAGTCCTGTTCTCTATGGTCACAAACGCAGAAATTTGATGGGTCTCATAGATGAACTTTTTTTCTTTTAGAGACAAGTTCTCCTTACATAACCCTAGCTGTCCTGGAGTCCACTATGTAGACCAGTGCTGGGATTAAATGCATGGCCACTGTGCCTAGCTTGAAATATGGTCTCTTAATCAAAGACTTATATTGAATTTTCCCTCTAAATCCTAGGCTTCCTGGAGAGCTCCTTCAAGGGCCGTTAGTCACCAGGCTTCCCAGGCTTCTCAGCAATGTTGCTGACCAGTTCATCTTTGGTTGCCATTCTTTAAGGACTGATTTGAAGACCTCTGCAGTTAAATAAAGTTTAACAAATACTACCTCTGGGGGGTTAAAGATCTGGTTATATCCTAAAGTTATACAAAAAAGTTAAAGTGACAGATGACAAATGAGAACCCCAGCTGGATCCTAAGAGGATGAAATGACAGGCCAAAAGCAACAATATAAATCTAATAGAGATCAATATGACGTCCTGGACATGAATCTAAAAGTCATGCACATGCTATATGTAACTGAATCTTTATTAAATTATCTTTGTGAAACTTCTTTAAAATTACATTACTATGGATATGCTATGAGGGAAAGTCAAGATGCAAAATTAAACACATAGGAAAATTATTTAAATCTCAGATGCATAAGAATATTTTCCTAAAAAGTTATGAGGAAATTTATTGCCAATGCTTTCACATACATTCTAGCCAATTGATATGAACAGCTCCCTCCCTGTTCTCCCTCCCTCCCTCTCCCCCACCCTTCCCTTTGTGTTTGTGGTGCTGGGGATAAACCCAGAACCTTGTGCATACTATGCAGTGCTTTACTATTGAGCTTCACTTCCAACCGCTGTCCGTGTGTCCATCCCTTCAATAACCTACCCCCACCCACCTACCTACCTATGTTTTTAGTGGTATGTGGTAAAGACTAAACTCAGTGCCTCACTCATACAACGCAAGCCCTCTACCAAATGACCTATATCCCCAGCTCATACATTCTTTTGAATACTCTAAAAGTTCTACTCTCATGACCAGAGTGACAAATATTTTAAATATAAAAAAATTAAGAGGGCCATTTGCTCAAGATGAGAATCAAGAAAACCAGGAATGAGAGACTTCCTAGGAGCAAAGTTCCCGCCGAAGCCTTCAGGCATAGGGACTGGCTCGGTGCTCCTGATCTTGGGTCACGTGACTAACAGCCACCTAGCAAGCAGCTAGAGCACACCTGTTCCAGGACACGACAAGAGTAGGAAGGAACACTACTAAGAACATCATTGGGTCTGGGAGGAGTCAAGAGATACTTAGTATTGATGTCACTTAAGGACAACGCAACCATCTTTGAGTACTCAAGAAGTGGCCACAGGGGGATTGATTTTTTTTGTTTGTTTGTTTGTTTGTTTTCCAGACAGGATTTCTCTGAGTAACCCTGGCTGTCCTGGAACTCACTCTGTAGACTAGGCTGGCCTCAGAAATCCACCTGCCTCTGCCTCCCAAGTGCTGGGATTAAAGGCGTGCGCCACTACCGCCCGCCCACAGAAGGATTTTTAAAGACGTATTCATTTGTGTACATATGTGTGCTGTGGCCCAGGTGTGGAGATCAGAAGGCAACTTTTGGATATTGGTTTTCTGCTTTCATCATGGGATCTAGAGAGATTGGCAGTCAGGGTTGCACTGGAAGCATCTTTACCTGCCGAGCCATCTCATTTGCCTCAAGGCCCTGAAGGATTTGTTCAAATGTTAATCATGAAAAGCAGAAGCCAAACCAGCAAGTTTCTGTAAAAAGGTAACAAGCTATACCTCAACTTGGAAGAACTGTCTAGAAGCTGAAGGCATGGACAGAACACCTACATTTGGCGTTTCATCTTCTCAGACTGCTTCAGGAGCTCTTCTTCATCATCCTCCAGGTCCAGCGCCAGCTCCTCATCACTAGAGTCACTGTGTTCACCCTGCAACGTCAGAGCAACTAACTCAGTTACACGCTGGCAACAGGAATCACAGGAAGGCAGTGCTGCCACAACAGGAATCACAGGAAGGCAGTGCTACCACAACAGGAATCACAGGAAGGCAGTGCTGCCACACTTTCCCCTGTTCTCAAACTGTTTACTTTGTAGACAGAGTCTTGTTGTATAGCACAGGCTGGTCTTGAACTCATAAACCTACCCCAGCCTCCTAAATACTGGAATTACAGGCACATAGTCCTGGGTTTGAGCTCTAGCATCACGAGGCAAAACCAGAAGGCAACAAGAGGATTTATGAAGTTCTGTCCCCATATCTCATCACAGGACACTGCTTCTGGTAAGACGCTAAGCTCAGAATTCTTAAGAACTAATGCAGGGGAGTACCGTGTGGAGCTTGGTTATGCTCTCTCTACACTTACCTCATCACTAGCAAATCCATTCTCCTTTGAAACAAGCTGGAAGTCTCCAAATTCCTCCTCTTCACCCTCTTCCTCCCTAGAAGACAAACCAGTAAGTTACCGAAAGCGCACCACAAGCTAAGACACTTATCAGCACCAGTAATTTCTTTTAAGAAGCAGGAAATAAGGTATTTTGTCTTTTTAAAAAGGTGTTTTGAGCTTGAGGGCTAAAACATTTACTCTGCAACTGTGAGAAGTGGAGTTTGAACCCGAGAACCTACATCAGTGCCAGGTCAGCTGAGTGGCCTGCCTGTAATGACAGCCTCATAAGGCAGAGATAAGGATGCTCTGGGTGGACTGACTAGAAAGTCTAGTCATCCCTGGGTGTAGTGATCCAGGCCTTTAATTCCAGCACTTGAGAGACAGAAGCAGGTGGATCTCTGTGAGTTAGAAGCTAGCCTGGTCTACAGACTGAGTTTCAGGCCAGCCAGGGCTACAGAATGAGAGACCTAGTCTCAAAACAAAACAGAAGGGCTCCTCAAAAAAAAAAAAAAAAAAAAAAAAAAAAAAAACAGAAAAAATTATGTTGATACTATTATATAAGCAATCTCAGAAGTCCTTCAGCTGGTAAAAACTCTATACCTATTAAACAAATCTTCCCCTCTCTCTCCAGCCACCATCTAATTTCACTGTCTCTGTAAAACTGCAATGACTATATATGTAGACTTATACAATATTTGTCCCTTAATGACAAATATTTTATTTATATAAGTATACTGTAGATATTACAAATATGCAAGTATACTTGTTATTTATATAAGTACACTGTAGATGTCTTCAGCCACACCAGAAGAGAGCATCGGATCCCATTACAGATGGTTGTGAGCCACCATGTGGTTGCTGTGAATTGAACTCAGGACCTCTGGAAAAGCAGTCAGTGCTCTTAACCTCTGAGCCATCTTTCTAGCTGACAAATATTTCTTGTTCCTAGCCTATCTTCACGGATCCTCCATGCTGAAGCATATGTCATAATTTCCGTCCTATTGGGCTGGGTGTGATGGCATCACTTGGTGGATGAAGCAGAAGGATTACTAGTTTGAGGTCAGCCTGAACTAACAGTGAATTCCAGGCCAGTATGGGCTGCATAGGAAGACCTGGTCTCAAACAACAAAAACAAATTTCCTTCCTTTTAAAGCATTTAATGTATATAAATTTTATTTAGCAGATGTGCTGGCTAGCTTTATGTCAACTTGACACAAACTATAATCATGGAGGAGGGATCCTCAATTGAGAAAATGCCTCCATAAGAGAGAGTGGTATGCAAGTGTATAGGACATTTTCTTTTTCTTTTCATTTTATTTTTTTATGCTCATTGGTGTTTTGCCTGCACATATGTCTGTGTTGAGATGTCAGATCATAGAACTCAAGTTATAGAGTTGTGAGCTGCCATGTGGTTGCTGGGAATTGAACCCAGGTTATTTGGAAGAGCAGCCAGTGCTTTTAACCACTGAGCCATCTCTTCAGCTCCTGTAGTGCATTTTCTTAAGGAATGACTGATGGAGGAGGGCCCAGCCCACTGTGGTCATCCCTGGACTGGTGGTCCTGGGTTCTATCAGAAAGCAAGTTGAGCTCGTCAGTACGCAGCACTCCTCCATGGCCTCTGCATCAGCTTTTGTCTCTAGATTTCTGCCCTGCTTAAGCTCCTGCCCCGACTTCTTTTGATGATGAAAAGTGATGAGGAAGGGTAAGCTAAATAAACCCTTTCTGCCCCAATTTGCTTGTTGTCATTGTGTTTTATCACAGCAATAATAACCTTAACAAGACAACAGCCACACTCCCTCTTCATTTTGGCTATTATCAAATAATGCTAAACACAAATTATAAAAAACTGTTTTATTCATTTATGTATAAGAAAAGAGTAGCAGGGCTGGCCTTAACCTTCTTGCCTTTATTTATCATTTATTTATTTAATGTATGTGAATGTACAGGCATGTGTATCTATAAAATACACACGTTATAACTACTATGCTACATAAAGAGGCCAGAGGTCAACTTGTGGTAATCAATCCTTTCCTACCATGTTAGACACTAGGGACTGAACTCAGGTCTTCAGGCTTGGTGGCAAGTACCCTTACCCACTGAGCCACTTACCTGGCCCTGAACTTCTGATTTTCTTGCCTCTGCTTCTGGACTATTGGATTCCAAGCACACACCACACTTGGCTTTCTGAGTTTTTTTGTTTGTTTTTGTTTTTTGAGGTTACAGTCTTGGGCCACCACTCAGACTTCTTTAGAGCCAAAGTGGAGTTGCTGGATCAGACGGTAATTCTTTTATCAGTTCTGAGAAACCATTGCACTGGTTTTCCTAGCAGCTCACCAAGAATAAACAGAGGTTTCCTTTATTTTCACCAATACTTAGTTTATCTAAAACTGTAGTCACCCTAAAGATGTGAAGTAGTATCTCAGATTTGCCTTTCCCAAAGTTATTTAGTTTATTGCTAAACAAAGAACCAGATAGTTCCTAGGATTGCGTGGTTGGTTGTTTTTTGGTTTTGTTTTCTCTGTGAATCCCTGGCTGTCCTGGAACTCAGAGGTCCACCTGTTTCTGTCTCCTGAGTACTGGGATAAGAGATGTGCGCCACCATGCCTGGCGGATCCTAGGGCTTTATTGTCCTGAGTCCCTGCCAACGTTCGAGACTCACCTGTCTGTTGGGAAAGAGCCTGAGCAAAGAGCAAGCGCCTCTTCCATCGGATCTTCTGTGCTGCTCTCCTTCTCCTGCTTCCTCAACCCCAGTGGAGCCACCAGGGAGGCATCTACCTCAACAAGGAAAGATCAGTAAGGAAGGAAACGACACAGTTCTCAGGTGGGATGTGGAAAAGTTCACCATCCATTCTTTCAACAAATCCTTACTTATATTTACTATGTGCTGAGCCTCAGGAAGACAGTCATGGACAAAACACACACCGAATTACCTCATAGAGTCTACTTCCTGTTCCAGCAAGCATGCAGCATTTACTATACAGCAGACACTGTTCTAACCTCTGTCTATAGCTTAAGTTCTGCAAAATTGATACTGTCATTGTAAAGGTGGGGAAGTGTTGGAATCCCATCACATCCCTGTTTTTGTGCACAGACAGGGGCAAGAGCTTCTTTTCGGGGACAGTGGCATAAGCTGACTGAAGTCTAGCTGTGGTGACCTGGACACGCTCGCCGAATATTTACCTTGAGAGGGAAATTTGCCCGAGCAGAGATTCAGAAGTTCCTCCATGTTTTCCTTCCTGTCATTCTTCCCAGGCTGACATTTCTCTTCAGACTGAGATGTAAACTGTCCAGTGCACAAATCCAGCAGCTCGTCCATGTTGGCATCCATGGCGTTCTCGTCCATACTGGCCAGCGGCAACTGGGGCTTCAACGCCTGATACTGATTCCGGTGATTTCTAATGTTTAAAAATCTGCAAGTACAGTAGAGTGTCAGAAATTACCCAGAGAAGAGACAAAAACGACAGGTAAAAACCTCCTGACTTCCACAGGGTTAGAAGCTGAATGTGGCCAGCAAGATGGCTGAGTGGGTAAAGTGCTGCAAAGCCTGATGAGCTGAGTTCCATTCCCAGAATCCACATGGTGGAGGGAACTAACTTAGCAAGTTGTCCTGTGACCTTCTCATGTGTACTGCGGCACATCTGTGCTCACACATGTACACACACAAGAGAAACAAAATGTAATTTTGAAAAATTATAAAAAGGAAAACAAGAAGCTAAATGTGAAGAAGATTGTGAATTTCAAGGTGAAGGGATTTAGAACCACCATGGAAACACATCTCTGGGTGTGTCTTCAAGGGATTAGCTAGATTAGGTTAAAAGAGGCAGGAAATCCCATCCTAACTGTGGGTGGTTCCATTCCATGGGCCTGGGTCAGGGACTGACTAAAAAGGAGAAGAGGAGATGATCATTCATGTATTTCTTCTTCCTGACTGTGGAGGCGATGTGCCCCATGCCCGTGGGCTGGGGCTGCCATGGCTGCCCCGCTGTGGTACACGGCAGCCACTGGAACTGGTACTCAAAGGAAACCTCCTTCTTTAGGGGCTTTCTTGGGTATCTCGTCAGAGCCACCAGACCAGTAACTAACACTGGACCTCAGTGTTTAGCCTCATGCTAACCTAGACAGGGATGATGGGCAAGGTTTGTCAAAAGGTAAGGTATAAAGGCTAACTTCTAAGGTATAAAGATGGCTTCTAATGATACATCAGGGATGGGTGCTATATCCCAATCTTACCCAAAAGTCAGAACACAAAGGGATAGACAGGGAAAGCCCTTACAACAATACAAGGTCTGTGTATTTGAAATAAGAGAATAGAAACGTCAGCAGGGGGTAATTACATTTTATTTTCTAGAGACTTTGTTCAAACTCGTGGAATATAAGACTAATGGTCAGGACATCTTCTCTTTCTCAGAAGAGAAAGCGCATATGGAGTGGCAGAAGCTCATTTTATTTTTAAACAAAATTAAGCAGCACCCAGCCCTATTCCCACCCACAGAAACACAAAACTACCTACCCATCTGCATCCAACAGTTGGCTCTGAGTGTCATCTTCCAAACAGAACTGGAAGTCTCCTGCTCCTAGGAAAAGTGTCTTAGGCTCTGGGGAGGCGGTATACAGATCCTGGGAATCCTCTATGGGAAGTGAAGGCTCAGACAGTTTTCCTGAACTCTGGCACCAAAACAAAAACAAAAGCAAAACATTTCACAAATGCCATCCAGTGTCATGACAACAACAGAAGTTGCTACTTGCAATATATCATCCGCTCTCAGGCAATCGCAGTTGAGGAGGACAATGCATAGTCAACGGAGCCTAAGGAAAACTACCTGCAAGCAAGAAGAATGCCTGCTAATACACGAAGCAGGTGGATTTCTAAAGCTGAACACCACGGCTGTGGGAGATGGTTGGCTGGGACACACTCTATTTAGCAATGTGGGCAGTGAAGAGGAGATGAGAACGACAACTCTCCCCCCTTACCTTAGAAGCCGAGCTGATCAAACTGCCTCGGAACAGCCCTGGGGACGGCGATCTGAATCCTGCTGTAGGGAGAAAACTCGCCCCACGGCCTGTCTGCCTGTTGCAAGGCTGATAGGACGGAATTGTGGAGCCAATCAGCTCAAAGCTGCTATTGTGGCTGCTCTCCTTTGTTAGCAGTGAACTCGAGTCATCCTCATCTAAAGGGGAGGAGAGAAACGCCATTCTGAATACAGAAATGATGTGCATTTGTTTAGGAAAAAGAGTGGAAAATCAAACAGGTGAAATTCACTGGCAAACCGCTTAAGTTCTAGGCTCCAAGTCAATCTGTTGAACGTAAATTAATTTATGACAACTGCATTGTATACTTAGGGCTCATTACTCTGAGCTAAGTGGCACGCGGAAGTTCCCTTCCTTCTCTTCTGTCTAAATACATAACTTTCTTTGATGTTTACATAGAAATATTTCATGTTTCACTCAATCAACAAATCAACAGACACCCATTCAGGACCTACCACATGTCCATGGTCAACTATAAAAATGTAGCCCAGGGGCTGGAAAGGTGACTCAGTAGTTAAGGGCCCTTGCTGCTCTTGCAGATGACCCAGGTTCAATTCTCAGCACCCACATGACAGCTCACAAGCATCTAGAAGTCCAGGGCCGTGGTATCCAGGACCCGCTCCGACCTCTGTGAGCACCAGGCACGTACATTCAATGCTCACAGAGTAAAACTAAGTCAATGTTAAAAAAAATAAATAAGAGTAGCTCAAAAAATGGGCCAGGAAAACAATTTCAATTCATAAACCCTTGTCACTGTTACATGTAAGAATGTGCTGTCGGGCTGGAGAGATGGCTCAGTGGTTAAGAGCACTGACTGCTCTTCCAAAGGTCCTCAGTTCAAATCCCAGCAACCACATGGTGGCTCACAACCATCTGTAATGAGATCTGATGCCCTCTTCCGGGGTGTCTGAAGACAGCTACGGTGTACTTACATATAATAAATAAATAAATCTTAAAAAAAAAAAGAATGTGCTGTCAATAGAATAAAAAAGGAAGGAAGAAACTTTTGAGACTACGGCCTTTACATATCAGAACTAAAGAAACGTTCTACGTAAGGATCACTACTTACCCAGTTTGTCAGACTGCTTGCCCAAGTGTTCATCTGCTTCTGATTTTTCTTCAGTAGGAAAGTAACTACAAAATAAAATAGTAAACTGCTTGAGTATCTGTTCTTACTTCCTACTCTCTTGTAAAAAAATTCAAGGATAGGCTGGAGAAACAGCCCCATAGTTAGGAGTGAACACTGCTCTTCTAGAGGTCCCAAGACTGGTTCCCAGCTGCAGGGGATCCAGCGCCCTCTTCAGGCCTCCTTAGGCATCTATACTCATGTGAGCGCACACACACACACACACACACACACACACACACACACACACACACACACACACACCTTTAAGAAAGACAAGTCTTCAGAAATCTGAAAGAATTTTGTATTTCCTTAGAAGAACTTACCCCATCTTAGAAGAGCTGTCCTTAAACAGAAGTAAGGTGGAGTCTGAGGAGAGCGGCTTGGGGACGCAGAGGGCAACAGACTTGCCAATGTCACTACTGGCGTCTGTATTTTCTTTATCTGTTTCTTTTTCATCTTTGGTTTCCATATCTTCACTACCAAGAAGAAATTCTGTAGTCTATGCCAATCATGGAAAAATAATAATAATACAAGTTAGAACATGTTAAAAGTAAATCCACTCTTAGCCTGAAATGTGGATTCTTGGTTATAGGTTACATCTCAAGCATGAAAAGGGGAACTTGAAACAAACTAAGTCCATGCATGGTCAGCAATGTCACTCCCCTGACAGGATGAGTTTTTTTCTTCTTCTCTTTGTTTTTTCACACAGCATCTCACCATATGGGCCTGGGTCCCTGACTAGTCTGAACTCACTCTGTAGACCAGGCTAGCCTTGAATTTACGGAGACCAACCTGCCTCTGCTTCCTGCATGCTGGGATTATATGTGTGCACCACTCTTGCCTAGCTTTTAGAACTTTCCACACTCCTCAAATTGCTACAAGATTATGAAGGAAGGTCAGATGGCACGCTACTAAGGCAGTAAGAGAGTAGTCAGTCTACAGGAAGGGCGACTGTGCACCACAGTCAGGCACAGGGTATATAATGTGCTGCCCAGCTCAGACACCCCGCTCTTTCTTTACTCAGGGTTAAGGACTTACCATGTCTTTCAACTGAGAAGAAAGCTCTTTCATACTGAATAGCCCTATAATGAATACCCACCTTCCCCAGGCTGCAAAACCGCTATGGCATAGGGCCAGAGGGTTCCATCAACACCCTCCTTAAGCAAGAATGAGATGAACTTAGAAAGAGCTCGTGCTTGAGAACTTACTCCAGACCTCAGCCTCAATAAGAACAAGTGCTTTTCAATCCCAATGGCAAACAGAAAAGCCCTTAGTAGTAAAGTTATTTTCAATATAGCACTATATTAAAATACATAAACTAACAGGTAGACAGACACAGGATGCACACAGCTGTGAATTGCAGGTACTCAATATTGCTAACAGAACTGTATGTGCTGAGCTCAGAGCACACACACAGATAGCTATTTTCATCCATCCACCAAGCACGCACATGGTATACACACATGCAAACAGGCAAAGCATGCATATGTGTGTGTGAGTGTGTGTGTATATACACACATATATATGGGCTGTAGAGATGATGCAGCACTTAAATAAAGAACTTCCTGCTCTTCCAGGGAACTCTGCTTCAGTTCCCAGCACCTAGCTAATAGCTACCCATGACTGCAGTTCCAGAAGACCCAGAACCCTCTTCTGGCCTCCGCAGGCACTGTAGGTAAATCACCCATACACATAAGTAATGAGTAAATCTTATCTCTTATCTTTCTCATATTCATTATAGCCAAGTAACAAAATTATATAATTGCCCAAACCTCCTGAGTGTCTTGATCCTCTTCCTCCTCCTCCACCACCTCCTCTTCTCCATCTTCCTCAGACTCATCTGTCATTTCTTCCTCTTCCTCCTCCTCCTCCTCCTCCTCAAATCCATCTTCATTATCTAATTTAAATAATGCTTGGCGCTTCTGCCGCTCCTCAAGCCTTCGGAGTTTCATTGCCTCCTGCAACTTAGCTTTCAACATTTGCAGTTTTTCACCTGAACAAAAAAAAATAGCCGCAAGCTTGGGATATGACAGACTACAAGGCATAAGAAATAACCATGCAATTTAAGCAACTTAATACAAATGTAAGCAATTTAATACAAACTCTATTTGTATTCTGAACATCCAAAAGGAAAACTCAAGACTTTAGTACTCTAGGCTTTTACTTGTTTCAGTTTGGAATAGTATAGAAAAGAATGTCTGTACCTAGGTGACTATAAGTAACTGTTAGAAGGGTGGGAAGGAAATGAAGCTTCAAGTCTCTAGCTCAAGGGATAGGGATGTATGTAGCTCAGTAGGAAAACACGTGGTTAGCATGCAAGGGGCCCTGGGTCTGAGTCTCAGCACTGGAAAAGTCTGTGGCTCACAAGTCATGAGGTAAACAGTAATACACTTACTAACATAAGACAAACAGTTAAAAGGTACGAAGGTAGGGCTAGAGATGGCTCAGCGGTTAAGAACACTGACTGCTCTTCCAGAGGTCCTGAGTTCAATTCCCAGCAACCACATGGTGGCTAACAACCATCTGTAATGGGATCTGATGCCCTCTTCTGGGGTGTCTGAAAACAGCTACAATGTACTCATATACATAAAATAAGTAAACACATTTTTTAATTAATGCATTCATTCATTTATTTATTTAATGTATGTGAGTACACTTGCTGTCTTCAGACACACCAGAAGAGAACATCTGATCTCATAAATTTAAAAAAAAAAAAAAAAAGTAATATGGTAAAAATGGTAAGTCTTCTTGTCTCAGCCCCCCACATGCTAGGATGTGCACTTAATGTGCACCACCATGCCTGGCCTCTCTCTCTATTTTTCTACAGTGAATATTTATTACTTTTTATAATTAGGTAAGTGCTACTTTAAAAATTAAAGCTATCTTGCCCGGCCCCATCCCTCTCTGTGCCACCTTCGGATCATCCTGCAGGTCCAATCTCTAATCTTCAAGGAGACAAGGTCCTGTAACCTTTGATTACAGGCTTTTCATAGTAGAGGTAAATACCTGGCTTTGTGTGGCCTGCTCCTTCCAGCTTCTCTGCTGCCAAAGTGACAGGTACCACTTCTGCCTTCAGCTCCTCCTTCCCGTCAGTGCCCAAGTCCTTCACGATAATGCTCACATTCACTGTCTGGCGAGCCCTGGGGCTGGCTGCTGGGTTAGCATGCCTCCAGAAACGCTGCTTCAAGGCTTCCAATTCTAAACCCAAATGGGAACCAATGTGTCAGTGTGCCATGCTCATGTGAAGATTCCAGTTAAGAATGATAAGTTTCCCAGCCTAACAGCAGAGAAGAAAATAACAGAGAAGCCAAAGCCCCTTTGCTACTAAGATCTGCACAGAATTCATATACCGTAGCCTATAACTGTTTTCTCTCTCTGGTTTAAAAAACAGACATTTTTCCAGGTTTTTTTTTTTTTTTTGAGGGTTTTTCTATATAGCCCTGGCTGTCCTGGAACTCACCCTGTAGACCAGGCTGGCCTTGAACTCGGAAATCCATCTACCTCTGCCTCCCAAGTGCTGGGATTAAAGACATGTGCTGCCACTGCCCAGATAAAAACCAGATTTTTTTTAAATTTATTTATTGTTATATGTAAGTACAGTATAGCTGTCTTCAGACACACCTGAAGAGGGCATCAGATCTCACTCATTACAGGTGGTTGTGAGCCACCATGTGGTTACTGGGATTTGAACTCAGGACCTTTGGAAGAGGAGTCAGTGGCTTAACTACTGAGCCATCTCTCCAGCCCAAAAGCAGACTTTTTTTTTCTTCCAAAATCAGACTTTTAAAAGCAAATTTTTATTACTTATTTATTGTGTATGTGTAGGAATGCATACTCTGGCCTGTGTGGATGTCATATTTATTGTGTGTGTGTAGGAATACATGCTGTGGCCCTGTGTGAATGTCAGGGGACAAGCTTTAGTCCTTTTTCATCTTGTGGGTGCAGGGATCATCAGGCCAACAGGCTTGGTGGCCAGTGCTTTTAACTCTCTGAGACCTTTGCAGCCCTCAGTTTCTTTTTTAGTATCAAATCAGTAGAAGAAAAAAACTGACTTCATTTCAGCTATTTAAAAAGGTTAATTGGATCCAGGTGTGGTGGTCCATATCTTTGATCCCAGCATTTGGGATTAAAGAGACAGGTGGACTCTGTGAGTTCAAGGCCTACACAGCAAGTTCCAAGTCAGCTGGTGTTACACACTGAGATACTGTCTCAAAAATCAAGTACAATTTGGAGCTAGAGAGGTGGCTCAGTGGTTAGGAGCACTGGTTGTTCTTGCAGACTACCTGGGTTTGGGTTTGTTTCGGTTCCTAGGACCTACCTGTAACATTCGGGGCAGGGGTAGGGGGTTGGAGGGTTGGGGAGTAGAGGATGGGATGATGGATGGAATGGGGGATTCAGTGCTTTCTTGTGACACCCAGGGGCTCCTGCACACACACAGAGCACTCATACATTCACATAAAATTAAACAAATAATAACTTTTTAAAAAGAGGCAAGATTAGTTTAAAAATATAAAATAAAAAGGTTATTTTTTGCTGGATCGTATTATTTTGTTTATCTTTAAAGACCGAGTCTCACGTTGCCCAGGCTTATCTTGAAGTATTGATCTTCCTGCCTCCACCATCTAAGAGCTGAGACTCTAAGTGCACATCATCACACCCAGCCAATGGTTCATTTCTTAAAAACATGCACTCAAATCCTTGTCATTGGCAGTATGGTTATCGTCTACATGTGTTCTTTACTTTCCCTAGAGAAGAAGACAAAATCCTTTTATTGTGCTTCTAACAATTACCAGCAGTAAAACCCCAACTCTAAAAGATGATGTATCTACTTACAGACAAAAGAACAGTGAGAGAAAGCCTGAGTCTGCCTCCTATTAATAGTGACTCAGGTAAAGGTGGAAGCAACAGGTGGTACCAGCAGGAAGAGAACAGAAATAGGCAGATCACTATTGATGCTAATAAAATAAAACAGTTGAGCAGAAGAGTTCATCGAGGCCCTGAAGTACCATGGAGGAAGTATCTTCACTCGTAGTTAGAGAGTGTGACAACTCTCAGGCTCTCCTTCCTGGAGTCAGGTGAGGCAGCCACTTTCTTGGCCTTCCTTACCTGACGCACCCATCCCTTACTCGCCTTCCCTCTGTCTTCCCAGTATCTCTCATCTCTCTGCCTTAGCTCAAGTCTATGTCTGTAAGCTCCGGTCTGCTGTTCTCACCCCCACTAGGTTCCTGTGCCCTCATAAAGAATAGAAATAATATATTTAAATTTAAATCTACACTCATTTCTCTCGTGGACATTTGTTCTATGAGATAGAGAAATTGAGATGCATCATTGTTTTTTTTCTTGATTCTACTTTTTGAAATCTATTTAAAAGTTTTAACTATGTTTATGTGTGTATGTGTGCCTGAGTATGTGCACATGACTACAGGTACCCCCAGAGGCCCAAAGGCATCCCCTAGTGTTGGAGTTACAGGTAGGTATGAGCTGCCACACTGTGGGTGCTGGAACTGAACTTGGATCCTCCAAAAGAGCAGCATATGCTCTGAATTACTGAGCCATCTCTTCAACCCCTTTTTCTGTTTCTTCTGTTTTTGAAACAGGATCTTGGTCATGTAGCCTTGGCTAGTCTAGTACTTGCCACATAGTCCAGGATAGCCTTAAATTCTCAATAATCCTCCCTTTCTAGCCTTCTAAATCCTAGAATTATAGGCACATAGTATCATGCCCAGCTCTCTAATTTTAATCTTAATCCTTTTTGTTGTTTGTTTGTTTGTTTTTCGAGACAGGGTTTCTCTGTGTAGCCCTGGCTGTCCTGGTGCTCACTCTGTAGACCAGGCTGGCCTCAAACTCAGAAATCCACCTGCCTCTGCCTCCCAAGTGCTGGGATTAAAGGTGGGTGTGTGTCACCACTGCCCGGCTTTAATCTTGATCCTTACAAGGCATCAACTGTGCTAGTTATCAGCTTGAACTTCTACCACTCTAGCATGCCCACAAAGCCCTTCTGGATCTAAGTTACCATCAATACCCCTACAACCTTGACATCCACCAGCCAGCACTCCCGTCATTTCTATTACCTGAGTCTTTTGCAGTTATCTCTACCAGAAAAGCTAACTTTCCCTCCCTGCTTTGGTTTCTCCACCTCAGGTTTCAGGACTCTGTGTAGCCAGACTTTTGTTACTTTGTGGGTTCCTTTTCTTCCACCTATCTCCAACCCCTCTTCTTCTACCCTTTCAACCCCCTAACACTTGGTAGGAGAGAAGAAAGGACAGAGGGGGAAGGGGATGACATTGTCATTAGACTGCTTCCTGCTGATTGGGGTTGTCGAGTTCCTTGGAGCAAGTTTGATCTTCACTACCATCGGAATATCTAATTCCTTCTTCTTGTTTCTCCTTCTAGCACAACTATTTAACAAACTGTGACCAACAGCAACCCACCACCTCTTGGGGCTCTAGTATTTATATACCCTCTGAAGAGTCCCCAAAATTCCAAACGTCACTCAATCAGACACTATCTGCAGCTGGCAAAAATCACACCCCTTCTAGAGCATGAGACTAATCGTAGTCAGCTGCTGTGGACAATCTGAAGCCGCCCCATTATCTCACACCTGGGATTAAAATGAAAACACATTCTTATACTATTTCTGTGTTTTTAAAAGAAACCAAAATTCTCATTACAACTCTTTTTTTTCCCTCTCTTTCTTTTTCTTTCTTCTTCTTCTTCTTTTTTTTTTTTGTTTGTTTTTTCGAGACAGGGTTTCTCTGTGCAGCCCTGGCTGTCCTGGAACTCACTCTGTAGACCAGGCTGGCCTGGAACTCAGAAATCCACCTGCCTCTGCCTCCCAAGTGCTGGGATTAAAGGCGTGTGCCACCACTGCCTGGCCTTTTTTTCTTCTCTTTCTTTCCTAAACTTCACGAATCTCCAATCCAAGTACATGCCATGTGCTCTAGGGCTCCTACGCATCTTCTCCAGTGACACAAACTGACCACTTTACTTACCATCCAGTCCCATCTTGCCTATCTCTATTATATTTTCATTTCCTTGAGAATAGAGACTGTGCCTTACTTGTACACATAGCACCCAACCAAATGCTAAATCTAAGTTTACCACACGAATAGACTCCAAGGTCGTGTATAGAATACAATGAAGAAGACTGGACTGGAAACTGAGCTTTCATGTCAATCATATTTAAAGGAAAAAAAAAACTTTTTTTTTTTGAGTCAGGGTCTTACTCTGTACCCCTGGTTGGCCTAGAACTCTCTATGCAGACCAAGCTAGCATTGAGATCTCCCAGAGATCAGCCTGCCTCTACCTCCCAAATGCTTAGATTAAAGGCATGAGCTAGCACACCAGCTGGAAGGCATGCTGAGTTAAAAGAAAGTGTGCATCATGTGGCAGGTATGCAAGTGTCACGCTGGGAAAATGACCCAACTCCCTAGCCTCAGCCTCATTTTGCAAAGTAATTACCCAGGCCTATAAGAATCGAGGAAGATAATGAAGAGCCTACCAGTATTTAATATGGCAAGTCCTCAAAATGTCTTCCTCCTGTACCTTAGAAAATTCCTTAGCTAATTCCACAAGTCATTTAGCAGCAGGTTTCCTCAGTGCTGTGGGTAGCAGCTCCTTCTTGTCCTCTGCTGAGGAATCTATGCTAACTGTGTCACATAACCCTTAACTGGACATCTAGTTCCAATCACACTCTCACCTTCTCCCATTACGTACTGTGCAGAGCCTCTTCTGTCCTCTCTAAAAATGTCCTTCTCAGGCATGCTCGGAGTGCACAGCTGTAATTCCACGACTTGGGAGGCAGAGGTAGAGGGATGCTGCAAGTTTGAGGCCAGCTTGAACTACACTGTAAGTTCTAGGACAGTCAAGGTTACAAAGTGAAACCCTGACTCAAAAAAAAAGCTAGAAAAATAAATATATCCCTAAAATATCCCCCTCTCACCTCTACAAGTCCACAAAGCCCATCTATTCAACAAAGCCATGAAG
Organism: Mastomys coucha; assembly: GCF_008632895.1. NCBI lineage: Eukaryota > Metazoa > Chordata > Mammalia > Rodentia > Muridae > Mastomys > Mastomys coucha. The sequence continues at coordinate 82,920,189 of NW_022196900.1, read as the reverse complement.
CATATTCTACACACCAGACCCCGTGGCTGACATAGCACCTGCCAACAGTTGTCAACTGGAACAGTCTTGATGTAAATGACTTTAGTTACCAACATGTGAATGCGTCTTTATTCTATTTGAATACACAATTTCAATATACCTTTAGTATAGCGCCTGAACCATATAGTGTCTTTCCTGTTTCTTTCTAAGACGGGTTGGAGAGAGCCCAGGCCTGTGTGCTGGCACACACCAAATCCTAACACTATGACGGAGAGGCAGGAGGGCTGGGAGTTCAAAGCTAGCCTGAACTACACGGAGAGATCCCATTTCAACAACTAAATACCTTACACTCAGTTAAACATTTTGTAATATATTCTAGGGAAGGGATGTGACTCAGTTTACAGTGTGCTCATCTAGCATGCATGAAGTCCTAGGTTCAATCCCCAGCACCCATTAACCAGGTATGCCTGTAATCCCAGTACTCAGAAGGTGAAGGTCCTCCATGGCTACAGTGAGTTTGAGACTAGCCAGAGAAACATGAGACATGAGAATGTCAGAGTCCCTGGAGCCTGTAGTTATAGGGAATTATGAGCCATCAGATATGGATGCTGGGACTCAAACTCCCCCGGTCCTCTGGTAGAGTAACAAGTGCTCTTAACCAGTGAGCTATCTTCCCAGGTCCTACGGTGAAAGTGCCGTAAGTGAAGGACAGGTGTGTGATTCACCTGACTGTGTGACAGACTGCCTCCATTGTAAACAGGATTCTTACAATGTTACAGGTGACCTTGCTCTGTCAGCCCAGAAAGGAGAAGAGCATTTTATAAATACAGCAGATAGTTTAGTATCTGTTGAGTGTGGGGGTAGAGGAAGAAATTCAGTTTTGCAGACAATTTAAGTGGACCAAAGTGTTTCTCTCTGGCTGTCAAAAATGGAATGTTTTTATGAATGATTTAATATAAGATCTGACACAGGGTCATAGAAAAATTTAGGTGTTTAAGTTGAAAAGGCAGAAATAAATTCCTAAATACCATAACCCAACAGCAGTATGCCTCCTGGTATGTAAATTATCACCAGGTTTCCATTTGAAAAAAGACTTAAAAGATCATCCTGACATCCTGCCAACCTCATCTGAACAGGATTCTGCCCACTTCTAGTGCATCTAGAAGATCATGTGCAATCACTGGCTTCTCCTACGCTCCCCATCTTCCACAGCAGCAAAAGTGGCAGGTAGGAACCACCCCAGAGAATCTTTCCTGCTTCAAGGGTTACCTCTGTTGGTTTCAGGTTCATCAAGTATCACAAAGGAGTCTTCATCAGCACCTAGCCGAGGTTGACTGGAAACATCCACTCCCAGCTGTCTAAGTCGGTCCACGGTGAATCGTCTCACCTTTTCAGGTGGCACCGCCGCTGCCGCTGCCTCGGTTTTCTGCTCAGGCACTCCCTCTTTTGCATCTGTTTTTTGTACTGTTTTCAGTTCTTCTTCCTCCAGGGCAGGAGGGTCAGATTCAGTGAGTTCTCCAGCCTGATGCCCCTCATTGTCTTTGATCCTGGAGATGGAGGGTTCCTGCTGTGACATGGATCTATCCCCAGGAGAAGAAGGTCTGTCATCACTGTGCTTCTTAGTCGCCTCAGTTTCCAGCTCTCCTTGTCTTATGGGCTCTTTCCCACAAGCCTCATCTGATCCAGCATCTGATCCTTTTGAGACCTCGGGGAGAACGTTAGTTTCCGTTGCAGTTCCTGTCGCCGTTTCCGTTGCAGTACCTGCCGCCGTTTCCGTTGCAGTTCCTGCCGCCGGTCTCTGCTCAGAACCTCTGCTGGGGTCATCAGCACTCATTCCAATTGCATCTGCCGTGTTTGTGGTTTCCTTGTAATGGCCCGACTGATACTTACATGACCTAGAAAAAGGGACATGAGCTGCACTTGAAAATTCTCTCTGTGAAACACTCTCATCTCTCAACGAGGAATGAATGATTTAAGTCACTTTTAAGAGACCAAAGAGTCTAAACTTTATACCAGACGCTACAGAACTGAACATTCACTGAGACTGTAACCACAAGGAAAGCAGGTTCTTACTTCAGCAGGGCCATGGCACTGCCCTGGCAAGTGGGCCGGGGCTTACGTTTGAAGAAATCGTGAATAGTTTTACTCTCAGGCATATGATATGGAAGATTAAGTGCAGATTCTAAAAAAATGGAACAAAACAAGGAAATACTCATGTACATATTCTGAAATGTCACTTCATATTCAGTTAACCAAATAATATAAAACCAAGCTACCACGAGACAGAAAACAGTCCTGTGTTTACCAAGGACAAGAGCCAAACATCAGCAAGCTCCTAAAAGATAACTGGCTTTTGTGTTTCTTCTTTTATGAAACAAGGTCATACTGGGTGACATGGGCTGGCCCTGAACTTGCTGTATCATCCATGTTGACCTCAAACTTTCAGTCCTCCCAGCTTCAAACACCATAAGGGCCTTGGGCCATATGCCAGGCAAAATAAACCAGAATGCTTCTAACAAATATATATTCTTGGATCCCATTTCAAACAGAATCTTTTATATATCATGTCCCTTTTATATATCTCAAGTACTTTCATGCATTTCAAACGTCCTACAGGGATCCAGATGCAGTCAGTCCATAGACAACAGCTTCCTCTCTAGGGCCTAGAGCACTCGTGTTCTGACAGAGGATCAGAGTTCAGTTCCCAGAACCCAACAGGTCGCAGCTTAACTGCCTATAAGTCAAGCTCCAGAGGATCTGACTTCTTTGGCCTCTTTGGGCAATTATACTCACATATATACCACCCACCTACACATACATACACAAACATATAATTTAAAATATTTTAACAGTTCCCTTTAGCTCTACCAGAAAGTTCTGCAAACTTTCTGTTTATATTAATGATCCAAGGCTTGGGAACAATGGACATTTATCAAGTTTAACTCTAAATTTCATATCATAGTCATGTGATATGAATTCACATTATGAATGTCAGCAAACCAATTCCCCAACTCCCAAGATAAGCTGACAAAAAAAAAAATCACAAAACAAAACAAAGCCCATCACGATGCCTCTCATGGTTTGCATTACCTCGGACCAGACGCTGAGTCTCACTATGCAGTTTTCTTAATGCTTCCTTACTTAACCTTGCTGCCTTTCTTTCCTTAAAAACAAAACGAAGTAAAGCTACATTAATGGTGCATCCAGGAAGATACTTATTCCTCAAGAGCTGTTGTCTCCAAGAAAACAGCAAGAGAAGGAATAGGCACTAAACACTCAATACAAGAATAAGGAATGTGCAGGGCGGTGGTGGCGCACGCCTTTAATCCCAGCACTTGGGAGGCGGAGACAGGCGGATTTCTGAGTTCGAGGCCAGCCTGTTCTACAGAGTGAGTTCCAGGACAGCTAAGGCTATACAGAGAAACCCTGTCTTGAAAAAAACCAAAAAACCAAAAACAAAAACAAAAAACCCAAACAAACAAACAAACAAACAAAAAGAATAAGGAATAAGGAATGTATTATTTCTGTGGTTCAAGGGCTTTGATGCTTTTTCTGGCCACTAAGAACCACATGCATGTGGTACACAGGCATAAATGCAGGCAAAACACATGTGGTATACACAGACATGCATACAAGCAAAACACACATAAAGAAACACATGGTACACAGACACCATACAGGCAAGACACATACACATAAAATAGGCACATATACAGACACACAGGCAAAACACATGTGGTACACACATGCAGAGCACATACACATAAAAATGAATATGTGACACACAGACAGACATAGACAGACTCACAGGCAAAACACATACATATAAGCAAATCTTTAAAAAAGAAAGAAAGAAATAAGAAGAGAAGAGAAGAGAACTTGGTTACCAAGGAACTCAAATAAGATATGATATTTATCTTGAGAAACACACACTCCCCTGTGGAAAGAGATTGTACAAAGAGTGGGTAGGGGCGTGCCTTACCTTCCTCGCACTGCCTTTGGATAGCTCATTTTCATCTTCTAATGAAAAGGTCTCACTCTCCAGAGATGGTTCCTTTTTCTAAAAGATTGCAAGTCGATTAAAGACAAAACTAAACTCAGATAAAAAGATGTTTTTCTCTTATTAGTGTAAGGAGTAGAACTCAGGGCCTAGCACATGCTAGGCAAGTGTTCTACTACTGAGATAAATCCCCTGGCCTCAAATTTCACTTAGAGACAGGGTTTCATTAAGCTTCCCAGGCTGGCTTTGAGCTTGCAGTTCTCCTGCCTCCCAAGTATCTTGCACAGCATAACCCTCAGGGCTGGTAAAATGATGTTTCTTATTACACCACACTATTTTACTCTTAAATTAATAATTACCAGATAAAAAGTTTTCCTGCTGTGCCTTAAAAAAAAAAAAAGACTAAATACAAATGGAATTATAACCCTAAATTTTCTGTTTGGACCTAACTCCTACATTATAGTTCACAGAAGTTTGTAACTCAAGTTCCAGGGAATCCAATGCCCTCTTTTGGCTTCCACAAGCACCAAATGCATACAGGATATATACATACATGCAGTATATACACTCATACACATGACATATAATGGAAAAAAAAAAGAAAAAGAGAAAGAAACACACAGAGAGAAAATCCTTCCTGCTGGTTGATTGTTGTCAACTTGACATGAATTTAGACATAGTGGGGAAGAGGAGACCTTAACTGAGAAAATGCCTCTGTAAGATTGGTCTGAGGACAAGTCTATGTGTGCCTTATTATATATGTTTAATGGAGAAGAGGCCCAGCCCACTGTGGAAGATGCTATCCCTGGACAGGTGGTTCAAGCTTTATAAAAAGACAGGCTGCTCATGGAAGAGTTGGGGTAAAGATGGAGGATTCTGAAGGAGAGAGGAACTCCACAGGAAGATGAACAGAGTCAACTAACCTGGACCCTTGAGGCTCTCAGAGACTGAACCACCAACCAAAGAGCATACACAGGCTGGACCTAGACCCCCACCCCACACATATGTAACAGATGTGCAGCTCTGTCTTCATGGGAGTCCCCCAACAACTGGGGTGGGAGCTGTCCCTAGCTCCCCTAACTAGGCTGCCTTGCCTGGCCTTAGTGTGAGAGGATGCTCCTAGCCCTGCAGAGACTTGACGTAAGGAAATACGGGGGGTCTCTACCCTGTAAGAGGAGAAAGGAAGCAAGAAATGGATGGGGGACAGGTGGGGGACAGGTGGGGGACAGCGATTGGAAAAAAGTCAGGCTGAGCAAGATCTGGAAAGTAAGCTAGTAAGCACCACTTGTCCATGACTTCTGCTTCAGTTTCTGCCCTGAATTCTCTTCACAGTTGTTAGCCTACAACAACGATAAGCTAAAATAAACCCTTTCCTCCACAGCTTGCTTCTGGCCTTGGTGCTTACCACAGCAATAGAAACCCAATGAAAATATTCCTCTTTTTTGTTTAGGTTTTATTGCAAGTGTGTGTGTGTGTGTGTGTGTGTGAATGCATGTTTGCTGCATTTGTTTATTTGTGTACTGGTGTACACATGGAAGCTACCAGGTGTCCTACTCTTTTTTTTTTTTTTGTAGAAGCAATATTTAATAACAAAAAATATAGTTCAAGTACCCAAAAATAATTATGTAAACACTTGGTAGACATATGAACAAGGATAAAAGGCTTCTGCATAAACAGTGAAGCTAAATAAATTACACAAAGAACTATACCAATAAATAAGAAAGTCACTGGCTGAAAACAGTCAA